>NW_017729022.1:188799559-188828807 GCF_001723915.1 Gavialis gangeticus | reverse complement strand
AAAAAAAAAAAAAAAAAAAAAAAAAAAAAAAAAAAAAAAAAAATCAAATCTCAGCTGCAGGCTCATTTAGCCTTATGAGACCATTCATCAATATTGACATTTCAGCTCATCTGTCTTAACAGGTCAGTGTTGTTATTTGTGTTCTAGTAATGCCAAGAGATCCCTACCATGATCAAGGGTCCATTGTGTTAAGCACTCTGTAAGTCACAGAATTTAGCTACTTCAGACAGATAAGCAAGCAGCAAAGGCTGAGAAGTATGCAACTCCCATTTGTGTTTTCCTATAATTATTTTCCCAAATCCAGTTTAAGTATTTTCTCTCTCTCTGATCTAGAAGTTGCCCATCATGCTATAGCTTCCACTTCCAGTATGTCATTCAGTCAGGCTGATAGTGTCACGTATCCTTTCCTTCACAATGTAGGAAAGAGATAGGCCCTTTAGAGATGTGCCTCTGTCAGTCACATTGGAAAGAAAAGTTACCAAGTCTCTACTTTTATGAAGACATGAGTCGTACTGTGTATTTCATGATTATTAAGTGTACCTTTTGTACTGCAAAGGTGTGCGTCAAATGACTCTCTTATCATAGGAAGTCATCCCTCCTTTGTTTTGCCTAAAATTCAAGGGAAGTGTAGTACATGGTACACAAGAAGTTTACCTTGATACAACTGTTTCATGAAATCCTTCTCTCCTCTTGTTCCAGACCCCACCCCCAGGAATGGCTGTGGCCAGCCACATTAATTCTGCCCCCAATCCACTCGTCTCTCCAGCAACTGCCATGTCTTTTCCCTGCCCTACCTTTATTATAATAAGTATAAGTTTGGGAAGCTGACCTTAGAGTACCAGAATGAGCCTTGGGTGCTTCACTCTGCCCTGCTCATCACTGGGCTGCCTTGGTTTGGCCCTACCTTGAGCAAGTCATTGCATTTTTTTCCTGTTGGCCTCAGCCAGATTACTCTCTCTGTCTCTTGTACTACCAGGCACCTGGCCCTATCCCACCACTGGGCCTTAACCGCACAACTCTGTTAACTCCCTGGTCCTACCACATTCCACCAGGCTCCCCTTTGGTCCTACTTTGGGTAATTACACCAGGCATTAAACTCAAAACCCCAAAATACAGGGAGTCTATCTAGCCCCATTGTATATGACGCACAATCTATGCTGTATGATAGTGTGTGCCATAATATTCCTCCCAGCTGCTTGGGGCCTTACTAAGAACCGATAAAGATTTTCAGTGTCTGTGCCTGTGTGTTGTCTTTCCATTCTTGCCTGCCATGACTTTGGTTTAACTTGTTTTGAGCAGAAGGCCCCCCATGGGTCTAAAATGCTCAGGCAAAACTAGTGGTTGTCTTCCCGGTGCTCCTACCTCCCCTAATGCCCCATCCTCGTACCAGTCAGCTGTTTCTGAGGCAAACAAGATGGAAGTCTTCAAAATGAACAAAAAGTCCCTTTCTAGAGATTCAGGATCAAAATTATAAATGATCAGTCCAGTCTCTAACAATATAACAAATTTATAACAAACTGTAATGTAGACAAACTCACAGTTAGTTGGTCTCTTCTGGAGGACACTCTCTTTGTATTCTGGAATCCCTCCCTTGTGCTCCTCCTTCTAGGGTCTTGCTCCAGTGCCCATCTTACTGGACATTCCTCTGATTGTCTAGACTTACAATGTTTTTCTTTTGCCTGCTCTCTGGGACTGGCTTCCTATGTCTACCTGACCTTTTCCTCCAAACCAACTAGTTCCAATTTGGTGGCCCTCCTCGGCGTGCCAGCACTCACTATGTTGCTGGCTTTTCCTGGCATGCAGGCTTTCCCTAGTGTACCTGCTTCCCCTGGCTTGCCTGCTTTTCTCCAGATGCCGGTCTTCCCCAGTGTGCCTGTTCTCTTCATCATTCTGGCTTTCCTCCTGGTGCCAGTCTTTCTTGGTGTGCTGGCTGCTGGCTTTGGATGCCTGCTGACCTGCACCCAGCACACACTCTTATAGCATGTTGGTGGCTGTTTGGGCTCCAGATGCCACTCCCCCAATGCTGCTGGGACTCTCACCCCAAGGTAAGCAGCTCTATTGACCCTTCGTGGGCCCTCCTCTTGGGGTCTGGTGCTGCTTCCTCTTTCATTCCCCATCCCATGCTTTTCAGGACAGTGGGAGTTGTGCTGTCAGGCCCATCTGTGCTCTCCAGTCTTGTCCCCCTTTAACCACACAGTAGCTCTGTGGAGGGTATTATCCACAAGACGCTTGGGCCTACATAGATCCACTAAGCTCTAGGCCCACACACACAAATGTATGGTGCCTCCCTGGCACCCACTGTGACCTGTCCTCACCAGCCCTTTTAGGGCACCTCTTCCCCCCCCAGCCAGTGGTTTTGACTAGGTTCTATGTGGTTACTCCAAGCACAGAATGTCTTTCAGCATACCACCATGGCCTCCTGCTTCCTCTTCAGCCACACCCATGCCCCACAGCTAACACAGTCAACAAAATGTTCTGAACTTAAACCTCACTCTAGGTCTTGCCACCCTAGCAACTCCTACCCCACTTCTAGTCATATCCTTCCAGCTCGCCAGGGTACTTCTTACTGTCTATAGATCTCCCTCTAGCAGTCTTCCTCCTCACCCTGCAGAGTATAAAACCAGACTGACTCTTGTAGCTCAGGAGCTGGGTTTATATTCCCTGGGCTGCACCCTTTGTGGTCATCTGATCACTGACTCCCAAAACCAGGCACAGGAGTTTCCTCTTTGCCCACTAAGAAGCCTGCTCCCATCTGCTATAGCCTACCCAGCTGGTTGGTAGTGTCTACTACTTATCTGGAGCCCTGCACTTTGTAGGTTAGTGCAGGGCAGCTTGCTCCCAAGTAGCTACTTGCAGTTTTATAGCTCATGTCTCTGTCTTCCCTGGGCTGCTTACTTTCTTGCAGCTGGCACTAGCTAAGCAGCCTGTAGTGGACTGTAGCCCTATAATGCTGCTTTCCCACTTTTAAAGTAACAGGAGTTGGGAACCCCCTACTATACCTTCCTCCCGTGCCTAGATGCCTTGACCTAAAGGCATTTAAATCTCTCTTAATTAGCTAAAGTCACATTGCCTCATCATCAGATGTGCATCTATAGATAAGCTGGTTTCATAAAGAATATAGATCCCCTTAATGCAGTCCTTCACTTCTACCTGATCAGAAAGGAACCTGAATAGTCATGCAAGAAATCTAAAAACGGGATTTTTGGGCATCCATCAACACCTTCCTATCATCCCTTGAAGAAATTTACCCTCAGTCTCTAGCAGCAGCAGCATTTGGCAGGAAATTACTTCTAAAACATAATAATTACTACTTTTTGGGAAGGAAGAAACTCCTTGTATTTCATGTCTCTTCTTCCCAATTGATCTTCCTAGTTACATCTCAGATGTCTGAAACTGGGGCTTAGAGGTCAGGATCTAGAATTGAAAATCTGTTACCTTATGATTTTGTTTTTGTGTTTGGTTACTACTTTGGTCTGCCCCACTTCAGATGTACTCTCCAGCTGTCTATACAAGAGTCTTTTATTAGATCTGTGTGTATACATATACTTTTATAGAGCATATATATATGTATATAAAATATATACAACTATCTTTTATTGTCTTGGTGTGTGTATAGAGACTATATATAGACACACACACGCACACACCTTTATGCAGTCTCCATAAAATTATAGTAGTTGTAGAGCTCATCTACATACTCATTAATGCACTTTTGCTACTGCAGATTAAGTTTGATACCTCTAATATGAGGCACTACATAAAGGTGCATTAGGCTGCCCTAATGCGCAGTAGCAAAAGTGAATACCTTTTTAATGCTGCTTAATGCGCAGTAAACTCATTTTACTATGCATTAGCATATTAGCACTGTTTTTGACATGTAGAATAGGCTACTGCACATTAAAGCAGTGATTCTCAACCTTTTTTGTACCAGGACCGATTTGTAAACATTGATGGCCAGTCTCGACCTAGTGCCTCTCGCTCTCGACCCCCTGCCCCCAGCCCTGCAGTGTGCATGGCAAGGGGTGTGTATGTGGGGGGGGAAGCATGGGGGGGCCCCAAGCAGCCCCTGGTAGGCTAGAACTCAGCCGGCCTGCAAGGGAAAAGCCGCGGTTTCCCACCTTTCCCTACATTATAGGAGAATCCATTTTTAAAGATTGTTGATCCATTTATAAAGTTTGCTCACAACCCTTTCATATATCCTTGCGACCCACTTTTGGGTCATGACTCATGAGTTGAGAAACACTGCATTAAAGCACATGTGTAGACACGCCTTAAATTTCTGTTAAGAGTTACTTGTCTAAGAATTTAACATTTCAGCATAGCTTTGAAAGTTAATTTCTAGCATGAGGGCATCAGGGCAGGAGACAGTTTTGGACTTGTGAGGACTGCCTCTAGTGTTTGAAGAGGGAAACCGCAGCCCTAGCATCTTAGGTTTGGGGAGAGGTTGGTTACTCATCCAGTAAAAAAATGTCCGCTCCCTTGGCTCTTATTTGTTGCTGTGGGATGGCTCCATGAGTCTTACCTACACACATTCCATATTCATTCTCATTGCCTCAAAAAAGGAACATACTTTTTTTGGTGGACTGGTTGGAGAACAGCAGAAATGTGTTTGAAGGGTCACCCATAAAGTATAGTTGCAAATTGTTGTTTATGGTGGAGAGGCATGCATGAACGTAGCCAATATTGTAAAATTCAGTGGTTCTTGGCTAGTAGGGGAGTCATGGACAAAATAAAAAATGTTAGTTGATGGAGCTGAGCCAAAAGTATGCTTCCTGTTAGTAGTGAATGGGTCATTTTCTTTTCTTTTCTTTTCTTTTTTTTTTTTTACCTGCACAGTATAGTAGATGGGATTGGCAGCATTAATAATCATAGCTGATGAATTGACAGTTCATATTGCCTGAAGTACATTACTAGAAAATATAACAGACTTTTTTTTCCTCCTCCAAGTCCAAGGAACATGATAAATTGAAGTCAGCAGATGTTACATACAACCGTCCAGGATATTCAAGTGAAGCTGCAAAAGTTAAGGAATCCCTTGAAAATGTTGAGAGAGTCGATGACTTTGAAGAAATTGCAAAATTATCATTAGGTAATGTTGCTGAAAAGTATTTTCAGACTATGTAGTATGCGCTTTAATCTAAATAGCCTGCTCATATCTATTTATTATAGGGAAAAGGAAGTCTGACAGTCTTTTGCCTATGTTTACTGGGGATGAAGAGGGTGAAAGAAGAAATGAGTGAAATTGTGAGAAAGATAGTTGTAAAAAACACATTGTTACCAGATTTGCCCATCACTTTGGGGTGTGCTCATTTATTAGGGGTATGTTGCTGGGGGTCTCTGTAATTCTATCAATGTGCTGCTTGTGTTACTTGTGTTTCTATATGGAGCTGTATCTCTTCCTTCTGCAAGTTGTCACCCCCACTGGAGCTATCTTGCAGGACTCAGTTCAATGGGGCTGGGTTCCTCCAACCCCTGAATCAAACACATGTACACACATACACACACAGATCAACAGGACATGCCTGACCCAGGCCAGGTTATGTAGCATTGACAGGCTAACACCCTCATATGTCTTGAACTTAGTTCATCAGGGCAACAATAAAATGCAGTTAGACACAAGCACACAGGTTAACACAGCACATCTAAGTCAGGCCGGACTATTCAGCATTGATAGGCTGACACCCTCATGTGCCTTGAACTCAGTTCATCCCTTATTTCAGTAGGACAATAATAAATGCAGTTAGACACATGCTAGCAGAGTATATCTGAGCAGGCTGGGTCCAATCAGCACTTTCAGCTGATACCCTCATGCGCCTCAAAAATCAGCATGTCAATCTCGTCACAATGGTCCTAATAGTAACCCCCTTGATGAGCAGACCCCACTGTGGTTTTGGGCATTACAGGGCTCTTTGGCTTAGGTAAAAGAAGCATTGCTGCAGAGCAAATGGGGAGGTCAAGGTGAAGAAAGAGTAGGTGAGGTTCAGTGAGAAAGTATAGCAGCCAGCTTGACAATAGAAGTTATTTATTGCCAGGTATATGAACTTACAATGATACCAGTAATAATAGCCATACAAGAGAGAGACAAATAAACAATTAGAATATTACATAGTTTCAATTAGGTTTTTGGGGAAGTCTAGCTTGAGTTTGATTAGCATAAGTCAGGTTTAGAAAGCTGTGCCTGGAGTAAGAGAATAAAAGTCAGGTTCCTAGAGGCAGAGAGAGAGAGAGGGAGAGACAGTGATCAGCAAAAGTCCAGTCTAGAAAGCTGTTCCTGGAGTGAGAAAGCAAAAGTCAGGTTTAGAAAGCTTTGCCTGGAATAAGAGAATAAAAGTCAGGTTCCTGGAGTCAGAGAGAGAGAGAGATAGAGAGAGAGTTGGGATCTCACCACTCAGCGAAGCTTGAACTGGTCGAGGTTCCCAGGTGTTGTTGGAGCTTGCGGACAGGCAGAGTCCTCAGCACGATCAGTGGAGGGATTCCAGGCAGAAAAGGAGTAGAACTGGTGCAGCTTTGGATCCAAGCACCAGGACAGAAACTTGAGCTTGGGTAGGGGTTTTGTAGAGAACATTAGGTTTGTTTAGGGATAAACAATAGCTCAGATGTTGGATAATAGGAACTGATCACTCCTGGCTATGGGTGACATTACTCTGATGGATCTCACAATACAGACAGGCAGATTCAGTGTTTTGGATACCAATAGAGGAGTCATTACTAGAATTGGTCTGATAAATGCTGAGCTGGGTGTGTATAGATGTGGGTTGATTAGCATTTGGAGCAAGGATTGCCCATCATGCAGTGCTCCCCTGCTTTTCTGATCCCAGAATTCAGTGTGGTCCTTGCCTTTGGAATCTCTGTTCTCCATACTGAATGCTAATGAAGATGCATGCTTGTCCCATCTCCCATTTAAATGAGTTGTCATCCCGTTCCACCTCTGATGCAAATGAGGCCAGGGGAGTTGCTTCACTCCTATCAACTTTGTCTGGAGGGGTTTAAGTGCGTCTCCCACGGCATCTTCCTTGTCTTTTGTAAGTCCTTCCTCTAAATCAGTTCTTGTTCAGGCTGGCGGGGGAGAGTTCTTTGTGAGTCAGACAGGCTGTGTACTGTGCCAGTGTTCCCAAGAACATAGAGCTGAGAGGTAACAACACTGGTTTAATAATTAACCAATTAACTGTTATGTTTCTCACTGTTCTTTGGTTCAGTGTTCTTAAAGTACAGGCTGGAAATTAACTGCTAGGAATTCTACAGTATAACGTTATAAATGCAGTTTTCAAAATTCTGGAATTCTCAAAAAAATCAGCACTTCTTAAAAATATACTACATCACGGGTTTTCAACATTTTTTGACCAGTGTACCCCTGGCAGCCAGTCACAGAATGAGGGCAGGGGGAGGGAGTAGTGGCAGCCATACATGGAGTGGCAGCATGGGGTGGTGGTTGGTGGCGACAGCCACTGTGTGCAAACTTCCCCCTGCCCTGCTTCTGGCTAGCCAGGTAGCACCAGGCTATATACTTTCCTGGCTTCAAAAATCCAGAATTTTCAAATTTCCAGCAGGTGCTAGATCCCAAGGATGCCAAATTTATGAAGTTATACTGTATTAACAAAAATACCTTTTGAAATAAAGAAGAAGTTAAAGATATCAAAATATAGATCAATATTTTAATCTTCACAGTTCAAAACATTGAACTTGGTATAGGATGTTAGTTTAAGAGAGAAATTAGTTCAGCTAATATACCACGATCTACTTATAAATACAAACTTGTATCCTAGTTATGCACGTCTCTTGAGCATGTGATTTTGCCATTAGTATGGAACTATGGATGCTTAAATATAGGTTTTCTCTCTAATTAAGGTTATATGCCCATGAAGGTATGGGACTGCTCAGTTCAACCAAACAATTCCATAACAGAATTTAGGAATTTATACAGGCTACTTAATTAGCTCCAAAGTAAAGTCTCAGTGTCTACGCATGTGGCCCTGTCAGGCTGCAGGAAACTAACTCCACTGTAGGTTAGTACTTGTAAACACAAGTACTATCCTCCAGCAGCACTTAGTGTGCCACAGTGCACTTGTAGATGCTGATGAGGCTGGCTGGGGCACAAGGGTGCTTCAGTGCAGGGGCTGCCTGCCAGCTAGCCCCACATTGGAGCACTCCTGTGTCCCAGCCAGCCCCTCTGCAGCACATTGAGATGGGGGGCTGACCCCTGGCTCCACATGTTGTAGTCCCAGATGCATGTAAATGCAGTGCCCAGCAGCAATATAGTCTGATATGAACTGCGCTGGGGTTTAATTAATTTGCATTAATAGTATGTGTAGATACACCCCAGCCTAGTTTTGGCATGTGTGCCTATTGAAGACTTTTATACATTTCATCCCAAAACATAATTCATATGTAATTATTTTGAAACTATTTTAACTTCTCAAAAATGTTACTGTTGTTGGTTTTCATTCCACTTTAAAGGTTTACACAGTGGTAAAATCTTGCTTCCAAGCCAATTCAGAACTTTTTCAGGTTAGTTTTCTTACTTGTAGTAACTTTTGAAGTCTTTGAAATGCTGAGGGTTTTTCCTCACAGTATCTTTCACAATAAGGAAATACAGTTTTCTGTAATATATAGTATTAAACTTAGTGTAATGAGTGTCTCCCACTTAATTAGTTATCTAGAAGTTACACTAAATCCATAAGTAAGAGTAATCTTATTAGTTAAATAGAAGTATCATCATACATTTTATTCAGAGGGTTTTAACTAAGGTACCTATTTTATGAGAAGCATTTAGTTTAGTGCAACTAATTCATCATTTGGTTAATACACATATAGAAGTAATTTTTTATGTATTAGTTGGAACTGGAACGAAGGTGGGTGCCCAGTTTCACAGTTAGTGATTTGTTTTTCTAAATAGATATTCAGATGATTCACTCAAGGTATTTTGACAGCTGTGTTCGTATTCTCTTTCTCCATTTCTCAGTGGTCTCCCTAGGTGGGATTTTAATAAGTTTCTTTTCTATAATAGAACTTTAGTTCTTATTGTTCAGGGGTCTTCAGCTGGCCAGGTCTCTCTTGTACATGTTTCAGTTTCAGGGAACAAAGCATTGAACAACAAGTGGCATTTAATAAATTTTCTGCTGGATGGTATGACCTGGTGGTTCTTGGCAAAATTGATGCCAGCCAATTAGAGAAAGACCCATGCTTCTGACAGTGATTTGAAATGTCCAGCCATGATACAAGCGTTATTGCATTTCATCATCTAGTGAGAAAATGAGGCACTTCACTGATGATTTCTTGTAGTTTTGTGTGGACCGTTCCATTATTGAAAACATCTTTTGTTTGTGAAGACGTGTTGAGCCATATGTTAATCATCTACTCTTAGCTCCAGCCATCAACCTACTTCTGCAAGTTATATTCTGCAGGCCCGTTCGTGCTGTGATCTTTGGTTCAACCTTGCACTTTGTGCTTTTTCATCTGTACTTCTAGCTGTCGACAGAACTGCGTAATTTGATTTTAGTCTCTTCACAGACACCTGGATTGGCTCTGATTTAGCGTAGTAATTCATTTTGCAACAATAGAAGGAAATGTGACATATTTGATTGGTCGCTATGCAAAGATAACAATTAATGAAATCTTACAAAACATCTGTTCTCATATTTGATGAGTCCATATTCTTCAATTAATAGGCTTCTGTAACTGTCAGTCATAGTGTGGATCAGGCCTTACATTTTGATTGGTACACCTTACAGGGCTAGTTGAAACTGTCTTGTCAACATACCATTTGTGCATATAGAGAAGAGAGGATTGGTAGGGTGCATGTTTTTGACATCACTTGTCTATTATTCTACCATTAAGCTGACAATTTACCAATCTTCACTGCTTGTCCTATACAGTTAGTACAACTAGTATTTATTAGTATGTACCAGTTAGTAGAGGAAGGTATTTCTTAAAGAGGGAAAGGAGTCTCTTCCAAAAAGAAACACTATTTTTGAAAATCAGTCCATTGGTGAGATTTATGTTGCAACAGTAATAAGAGTAGCTGCCATTGGGATAGATGACTGCATACACAAATGGTTGTAAATATGTTGTGATCAACAGGATGCTCAAGGGCCTTGCAATGTAATGAAAACTCAGGAACACTAAAGCCTCTCTTTGTCTCCTAGGAGATATGCAATGGAAAACAATAAGTAGACAGTCATTTAACTGAAGACTGTATCGATGTCATCACACAAGGGGACTTATTAAGGTTACACAGGCAATGTTAGTTTTGGCATTTCCAAAATCTGAGTGCTTGACTTTGCCACCTTAACATTCTCTTAATATTGTTTTGTGTGTAAAATTTATTTAGACTGAACTAAAGAAAAGGAGAAGCACAAATACAAAAGAAAGTATGCTCTTACAAGGGAAACAGCACTGTTAATTCATAGTGATCCATCTTGGCTGTTGAAGGTATAGTGTGTATCTATACAATTTTTGGTTGTTATAGTGGATGTTTATATAGGTTGGGAAAATGCATGTTTTTCCATTGCTAGAGAAATAGTTGATTAAGGGCATGATTTTAGATTTAGTAGAGTTGTAGATGGATCCTTGAGTTCTGGGGGAAAAAAAATTCAGTTCTCACCTTATACCTCAAAGACAATTGTTTGGAGTATATATAAGGTCAGGTTACCCATGACATTATATATTTTATGATACAGCGTCAGGGGATCTTCAGAAGTCTCAATGGATGTACAGTAATTTAAAAAAGTAGCCATGCCGTGAACCAGGAACACACCTGTTGACATTTCTCTCTGGAGTTTTGGCTGCTTAGGCTGTCTATGGACAATTTAACAGACAAAGCTTTTGCCAGAAGAATTGTGAGTGTGATGAAGTTCAGAGTTTATAATATTTTGGCGCTCTCCATGGGATGTCTGGTCATGTATTTTTTTAATCCTCTGATAGATCTGATCAGGATTGTAAGACTTTCTGGATGCAGATACCTAATTGCCACCATTTACTGAAGTAATCAGTGCATAGGGGTAGGCAAGTTTGTTGAGGTAGACCTAACTTCTCCGCATGTTTTATTTTCAGTATAGCCATTAGCTTTCTGTTGAAGAAAGTGTCTGAGATGGTGGGAGATCTAGACAGCCTTACCTTGTTTGAAGCATGCTTCCCACGCTTTTCCTACTGTCCTCAAAACAAACACTGTTTGGGATCTTTTTTGGAGGCCTGGGTGCCGCCAGAGTCAGGAACCTGACTCTGGAGAACAAGTTGATCTCACAGTACCAACATATTTATATGAAGTATTTTTTTTCTGGTGCTTGCCCTCTCAAAAAAAGATTATTCCAAAGAGATTATTCTACTATTTCCTGTTTCCGTGAGAAGTTTACTTCTAATTGAATGGAGTTTCCAATGTTGGGGGAATATTAATTTATCCAACATCTGTTAATTTGATATATCTACATCTACAGTGTTTCTTATTTGTTTTTATGCCAAATTGTTGTCTAGAAGAAACACAGAAATCCGCTAGGGAAAAATTAAGGCCAGTGCAGTGTCCCATAAGAGAGCCAGAACGCCCTCCAGAGCTTGCCACAACCAAAGTGAAAGAAGAGACTAAGCAAAAGGCAACTGGAAATTGTTCAGAAAATTTAACAGGAGAAGCTGGGACTGAAGGACTTGTAAGTAAAATGATTACTCCACTTAAAGTTTGGGCAAGATTTCAAACAGCAGTATAATGCTATTATATAATAAACAGTATTATATAACCAGTATAATTTCTTTTGTCAGAAGCAAGAAGTTTTTTGCAGAAATTTTCTGTATATAACTAATTTTGCAGTAAGTTCAGTGATCTAATTTTCAGACAGCTACAATTCAGTAGAAACTGGACCTAGAAATCTCAGCCTTGGAACAGAATTCAGTTTTTGGAGTTTGCCCTTCTAAGAGTTTCTTAACATCTGCATGTATGGTGTAATTTGGATGACTGTGGCACTTTAATTCTCATTCATTCATTCATTCTTGAACTCTTATTCATTCATTCATTCAGTATTTCTAGGGTCAAATATCAAGGTAAGCATTAGCTAAATTCCATGTCCCTTCATTAACAAATACATGAGTGTGTGCACACTCTGAAATCAGTTTTCAAGTAAATTCACCTTTTAAATAATTCCAGAATTTATCAGAGCTTGGAGTACATGAGCTCAAACAACGAGAAGATTACCTGAAGCAGAAGAGAGATGTACTGATGGCTATGAAGAAGGAGTCAAGAAGTAATGTACAGTCACCATCAAATACAGATCAGAAAGAAGAGGCATTATCTCCTAAAGAGGTGAAGGGTGTAAACGTTTTAAATCAGCATGGCTAGCCTTGTCACAGAGCACTTCAGTGAAAACATGGATATTGCAGCTCAGTACTGAAACAGGACAAAAGAACAAGCAAGGAGTTGTAGAAATAGCGGCAAAACATCTGTGCACAATTAACAACAAACTAATCATGAGAAGGAAAGGAAAGCTTAGTGATTAAATGAAAATTAAATATATTTTCCCACAATAGTACATTGTCATAATGAATTCAAGTTCAGAGTTCATGCAGCTAATATTGTTCAATTATTTCACTAATTGACAACTTGGCCTAACCTGCTAGCGAAATGTGACTTTTCTTACTAGTTCCCTCAAATATTAGTCCATTTTTTTGCTATCATATGCAGAACAATTTTAGTGGTCATTGATGTGAGTTGGATTTTTTTCCAGAATGTATGATCTTATTTTACGGAAAATTTGAGTAGGGTTAGTTCTTTTTCTTTGAAACTTAGTAAAATGTGTTGGGTATATGATAAGTGAGGAAGTTGCCTATAGACTCAGTTAGTGTTGTGGAGTTTGCAATATTAAGTCTGTAGAAGGGTCAGGCAGTCTGAAGGATGGATATACTGGAAGCAGTTTTTCTGTGAGAGGAATGGAATAATGGGAAAGCTAACAGCATCTCTTTAAAACTAGCACAATAGCCTATTCTTAAAGGCACCTCCATTTCCTGTCTTTAGCTATCATTGAGGGATGGCCTAAAAGTTCATTGCTGTAGTCTGTCATTCTGTGGTAGAGGCAAGAATAAATTTAAAGAACCTGTTTGGCATAATGCAAGTAGACTATGCTGCCTGTGAATAGCAGCATCACAGCCAAAGAAAGGAATGTTTCCTTTTTTTAAGCTGAAAATGCAGATGACAATACTTAGTGAGTACTGGAAGTCTGGTAGGAGAAATGAAAATGCCAGTGCTTGTAGGTCTTCTTTTTGCTGTCTGTTCAAGCAGAGGAAGAATGGAATCTGTTATTTCTGGATAAGAGATCTTAAATTGAGCAAAATTATAGCCTTGGGCACCTGAACCATAAAGCATTCTTCAGCAGAGTTTTCTATGAGGTTTGTAAAAATGACTTAAGTGTGTAAAGTAAAAAGTACAGATTGTATACTCTCTAACAAGTTATCAGTTGTTTATATTAGCTGCTGGCAGGAAAAAAGCCCTGCTAAACACATAGGTGTTTTATGGTTTTCATTGAAGCAACTGTTTGCTATCAAGTGCTTGTTTGCATGCACATTTTACTGTGGCTGCATATATACTTTATATAAGGGTTTTTTTTTACCATAGCAGTACCCCTACAGTGTGTCCACCTTGCTCTTCCTCATGCTTTTGTATAGAGGGCATAAAGGGGAATTAGCTCTTCTTACTTTTTAGTTCTTCCTAAGCATCTTAGGACAGTGTTTGATCCTTGTACACTGCAGTTTTTGACTGTACAGCCATGTACTCTCCACTCGCAATTTGCTCACAATTAGCAGTTTCTTTGTTTTCCTTGTTTCCTAGACTTTTTATTCTTGTCAACAAGCAATGAGAGAATTTGTTTGGCTTTCATCACGTGGCTTCCCCTAGCCTAGCAAGGCCTTCATCTGAGATCAACTAGAACCTCACTCCCTTTGTTTAAGCATTGTTTCTTCCAGGTCTCCAGGCTTAAAAAATCTACACCTATTTGTGACAGGACTATGTTGGCCAGCAGCAGACTGCACTTGTGTCTTGGCTTTCTGAAAGAGTCCCACGTTCCAGGGAAGTGTGCCATTTGCAAGTCCTTCATTTCCCAAGCCGGAGAAGTTTGTGAGGCTGGGTTCTTAAGTGTAACCTGCTTGGTTGATATCTGGGCCCAGCCTTAGAACAGGAGGTGAAAGATCCAAGAAGGCATAAATACTAGGGAGGGAGCCTGCACTCCTTCACATTTTTGTTGTTATTGAAGTCTAAAGTTGGGAGGAGGGCAATGGAAGGAGTTGAGGAAAATATTTACAGTTGAGGTTCCTGAAAAAGTGTTCCTCATCTCTTCCTTGCTGTTTAACTTCTTAGACTCTTTGGCAGCAATGCAACACCAACAAACTTGGATGTGCCTTAATGCCAGGGCATAGTGCTCCCTGGTAGTGTTATGGAATCACAAGGACCAGTAGAGGGAACTCTCAACATTAGCTTTTTCAACACCAGCACTGAGGATGCAGTATGACAGTGGGCTTCCTCATTCACTAAGACTACAGGCGCTGGTGTTTTCAGCCTACCCAGAAGCTGTGCAACTCAGTGACCACTCTGTCCTTAAGTTGTACTTCCTTTCTTCAGTGGGAGACCTCATTGTTCTGCAGGAGCCAAATTTCTCACTGCTATCATCCGTGGCTTGCCACTGACACTTTACCTGCACAGTTGTTTCCACCATCTATGCAACCTCTTGGCCATTTATCTTCTGTCTCCTTGCTTGACTTCAGTAAGGACCAGGATTTGAAACATGCACCAGTGCTTATCATGGCTGTATCTTCCACAGTCTTTCTCCATCCCATTGCAAGTACAGGCTCCTTCTGGGGAGAGGTATTGGTCCATGCAATTCTTGACTCAAGAATGGTGGCAGGCAATTCCCAATAGGCAAATTCAAGGAAAGGTCTAGATACTGTTCCTTTGCCTTCATGGGTTCTGAAAGTGGAGCCTCCAGTAGCAGTCAGAGGCATACTCCACCAGAGCTAACACATACATGACATCCTTTCAAAATGTCTCTCCAGACACTTGAAGGCAGCCACCACAAGCAGTATTCATGCCTTCAACAAACAGTGCAGTCACTGAAGCTCCAAATACTGTGCCACATTGGGGAAAATGGTCCTGCAGTTGCTATTCACTCATGAGTTATCCACAGTGGGATGTGCATGTGGCTAAGCACTCAAAAGGAGAAATTTATTTCCCATAGTGATTGGAGAAGTGTAGTCCATAGGCATATTTGGTGGCATCTCTCTCTTCTTCCTGGGTGACCTTCACATCCTGAGATTCTGATGTTGAGAGGAAACCTGACCAACAGGACTGTGCAATGTATCTTACAGTGCAAAGCATAAGGAGGAGCAAGGTGAATGCACGCTAGATGGGTATTGTTAAGATACTACTACCAAGGCAGGTCTCCAGGTTTGAGTTCACAGGGTGCATGTGCACTCGCGGTGGAGAATGCATAGGACCATATCACACTCCACTTACCATTGTAGCTTCACTTTGTTGGTCATAGCCAAAACATTGGCCTAGAAAACTCAGTCTTCTATTTGTGGTACAATCAATGCATTTTTTTTAAAAAAGACTACTGTGAGTCATAAAAAGATCATTTTGTCAGAAAAGCTGTCTCCCCTTACATGCATACACGCTTCGGTTATTTAGTAGCGCAAAGTTGAGTCTCTCAGCAATGCCCCCTTCTTTTTCCTCCTCCTTTCCCTGCCATTTTTATTCTAATCACCACTTTCTAGTTAGCTCTGCTTCCTGCAATCTCTTCACAACATCCGACAAAGCCAGCCTGTTGCTTATAAAAGCTTATGCTATACATCTCTGATTCTGGTAGTGTGTAAGGTACAAATCAACCCTGCCTTCTGCCTGAAATCAGAAAATCATTCCAGTTGAGGATGCAGGAGACAGTTGTTTACATTACTCCAAAAGCAGTGGTCTAGCGATGTCATGACTGTGGTGGCCCAGGAATTATGCAGGAGGCAAGGATTTCTCAGAGCGATATCTTTAATGTCTTGGATTCAAAAGCTTATCTAACTATCTCAGCTATGCAGGTGGCCCAAGAAAAGATTTTCACCCTAAAAATCTTTGTCTCTCCAAAAAGCAGAACAATCTCACTTGATGAAATTTATGCTACCCAACATCACAACTCAAACAGCCCGTGTCTTATTAAATCCAGCTACAGATTCTGCTCTAAAACAAGGGAAAGAAAAGTGAAGTCCAAATGAACAAGACAGGGAAATTCAGAAATGCTTCCTTTGCACTGGTGTTTGAATAGTCAAAGAATACATAAGCTGCTTTTAATGTAGGATAGAAGCACTGTTTGCTGTGCTACGTATTTCATGCAGCTGTAAGTCCAGCAAAAGATGACTGTTTTACTTCCCAGCTTTGTGCTGAAACTTTTCCTACTGGAACAAAAAATTGGAGATTACAAGAGATACAAGAATCAGGTGCCAGGTTCAGGCCCTAAATCCAGAAGAGAAAAAAGTTAGATAAACTTGCCAGCCTACTTCTTGGTTTGATCTTTCTGGTTTGCTTTATATCAGTTTGTCATACAAACAATTGGTACAATTAGTTTTGAAGTGAAAAGCAGAAAAAAAATGTGTGGAAATATATTGAGGACTGACTCCTCTTTCAGTCAAAGGGTATTTTTTTAAAATTGATATGACATAGCTAGAAATGCAGGAAATTTACATGTTGTGGCCTAAATGGTGATTTACATAAAAATCCCTTCTCTCTCTCATTTTGAGGCTCATGGTCTGTTAAGATCCATTTTTGCTTTGATTACATTTGAGACTTTCTTGTTTTAAAATTGAAATGAGCAATGTCCCTTCTCGGGCGAAAACCCCAGCAAGAAATGTCTAGCTGACATCAGGGTTATTGGCACACATGCATACAATAGTAGCTTCTCTTCTACTTCTCCAGAAAAGATGTTGCAATAAGAAAGCTGTTAATTACATCCTCTCACAATAACATGTAGGAGCCACGCCAAGTATGATGGCACTGGCAGAGTCACCTTAACCTGCAGTGAGCAAAATGCTCATTTAAAGCAAGACTTTGAGGAAGAACTGGATGTAAAAGTAGTTAAATTACACTGGGATGGCTTTAAAATGCACTAACTAAAGGACTGTTAGAAAAATTCAAAGAACCTTCAAGGCACCTGGAAGAAAAAAAAAAAAAGAGAGCGCAAAACAGAGATGCAAGTGAATCAATGCTGACTTAACCTGAAATAGCAGTTATTCTGGAAGACCAAGTTGATAGAGGTTCCAGTTTGTTTCTTGAGGTAGCACACAACTGGAATAAGAGCCAAAGTGAAGAGTTTCTTTAAAAAAAAAAAAAAATCCTCTCTTCCCCCCAGTATTTTCTTTTTAAAAAAAATTCCATGGAATAAGGTTTTAATAAATCCTCTCCTAACTGAAATGCAAATATAGTTAGAAAAGTTTGTATAAAAACATTGTGACATTCATACAGTCATTTCCATTTGAAGTTTGCTGTTTTATAAAACAATGTTTCTAGTATCAAGTACTGCAAACTTTAACTGGAAAGTCAGGAACGATTTAGCTGATATCCTGTTATATTGTGCCAAGATTGAAGACTACCGTGACAATCTAGACAATGCATTGACTTGGCGTAATAAAGTGCACCTCACTGTACCAAAGCAATAAAGGTTCTGTAGTATGAAAACACAGCAATAACTTTCATCAGGCAGTAGGTGGATGTTAAAATACATTTTTAATTCAACAACTTGTTGGGCTTAAAAGCCAGCTTAATTAACAGGGAAGAAAAAAAATCACTAACAGCTCAGTACAGAGCAAAGCACACAGCATGAGTAAGCTTTAATGTAAAAATCTTATAACAAAGTACTTGGGGACCATTGGAGAGGATACCAGATTTGGCACTCTGTCACTAAATAATTTCAACAGTTGTGTTGTCCTCATCCAGAAGGATCAGGGCAGTGGAAGGATGGAGGCAGCAACACGTCCAGGAAAAAAAGGACTCTTCTCCCAAGCAACACAGAAAACCTAGAAGTCATACTTTATATGGAGAGTGAGCTCAAGGGATCAGGAAACATAACATGGCATGGGCAGCACCAATTACAGGTGCAGTTTGTTTGTTTGGTACCAAGTACATCAGTACAGAGGTCAACAATCCATGTCCTAGCTTTGTGGGTCCTTCCACCTGCTAAGCGCTGTTTGTCCCAACACATGCTGCGTTCCACCCCTTGCCCCCCACTGATGCTCCAGCCCTACCTTTTTACCCTTGCTGCTGAATTTACCCCTCAGCATTAGTTACAGCAACCTGCAGCACTTGGCAAAGTTAAGTGGAGACTGGGGCAGGGCACAAGCATGAGCCCTAATGGGATGGTTCCTGAAGCTGGGGTCAGCACCTTTAGAGGAAGAACACACTCTGAACATGTGTAGTGACAGTGTTTACTGTACTCTGTGCAAGACAGGGTATAATCTTCCCTTTGAGGGAAGATAGACTTGTTGTTTTGAAACAGAAGAGCAGTGTGCCAGATGACTTGCCAGAAGTACTGCGTTAGAAGTGTTAAATCTCTTCATGTGACCTTGCCCCCCCACAAGTATAGTCTTCCTACTTTAAGATGGAGCTTGCTCATTTTTAAAGGGGTTCTAGGATGTGGTAGGTTGTAAGTGCAGGGCATTGAACTCAATCCTGGAAGCTGCTCCAGGTTTAAGATTTTGTGGGCATCTACATGTGCATTTAGGTCTAAATTTAATACGCAGTAAGGTGATTTAGGCTGTCTACACACGTGCATGTTAGAGCACATTAACACCATGTGCATGGGCTGATGTGGGACTAAAGTTAGTCCCAGGTCAGTCCATCCACAGCATTAACGTGCCTTAATGTGCCTACACACACATTAATGCACTTTAGCTATTCACACCTAAAATTGCCATTTTTAGGGCACATTAAGGACATGCACATGTAGACACGCGTCCTTAATGTGCTGTAATAAAATCAGTTTGCATGCCCACGCCACCTGTGGCGCTCCATGCAGATAAATATTTCCATTTTGTTTTTAATTCACCTTTATGCACCTTGCTGCTGTACAAATGTTGGATATGAAACAAGTTGGGGGCCTCTGGCTGGGGAGCACAAAGGGCACTTTGGGGATGCAAAGGATGTACGATGCTCCCTCTTCTTGCTAACAGCCTAAGGCTAGGTACAGACGTTCAAAAAGCCTGAATCAGAATTAATTTAAGTTACATGGATTTCTGGAAGTGCCACAGTTTAGATTGGTGGCAAACAGTATACATTTGCCCTTTAGGGGCACAAGGGGAGAGGAGGGAAAGGGGCAAATCTTAGACCAGGTTTTGCCATTTTTAAACCAGTCGATGTGTGCCAAACTTCTGTTCTGAAACTGGTATTGATGGGTTTCTGATCACATACTGGTAAAAATGTAATATTTGTACCTGGCCTAAGTCTGACTATGAAATAAAGCTGCTAGTAGGATACCTACAAGATTGTTAGAAATTTCAAGTCTGGGGAGGGAGGTCACCCATATTGCATTTTTTTATTTTCATTTTTTATTGCTGAATTCTGAACTGTAGGGAAAAAAAAATCTTATTTACTGTCTGAACTGACTTGTGGTTTTGTGTTATATGCTTAACACTGGAACCATCAAAGGAAGATTCCTTTTATTAAAGGGTATTTTTTCAGCATTTTCCACAAAGCCATTGAGGTTACTTACTGTAACAGAATTTTAATTTTGTTTTCAGGAAATGTCAGAAGAGGAGAAGCAAAGACTGCTGCTAAAGAGGAGAATGCTTGCAGCAAAACTTAAAGAAGAAGTTATTAATAAGCGGTAGTTCAAGGAATTTCAGGCCATAGGAAAAGAACAGAATTTCATCTAGAATAAATTATTTAACCAACAACTCAACATGCTTGCTTTCAAACATATATTATTTTTATATATGCATTTTACAGAACATGAGCAACTCATTTCTTCATATACATAAAAACAATGATGCAATTGAAACTGGATTTAAAACTCATTTACCAAGCAGGCCAAGATTTCTGAAACCTCAGTTTCACAAAGATCAGCTGGATCTGCTGGAGGCTGAACCCTAACAGAAGGTAAGGACCTCAGTAAGGACTCAAGATCCAAAATTTAGGCACCATTTTTGAAAGCTGTGGCCATAGCCGCTTGTTAATAATATGTAGAACAACCATGGATTTTAAATCATTCAAACACTTGTTAAAGCTAGAGATAAAGCACTTCCCTGTCTCAAAATGTATTAGAAATGTTTACAACATGGAGAACATTATCTGAAAACTTCCTAAATGCAGAACTTTTTCCTTTTATTAGAATCTGTCATTATAGCAAGTAATTATGTTCAGTTGTCAAATAAAGTTTAATCAGCTAACAAGGAAATACTGCTTGATAATCTTATGTTTAAGACACAGGAAATGCAACTGAAACCTTTGAAGTCAGGAGACGCAGGCAATTTCCATGTTAACCGTAGGCTCCTTTATTTATAAGTTTCCCTGGCCTTTTTTCAGTAACCCGTACTCTTGTGCAGAAAACATCAGCTATTCAGTTTGACATGTTGCTGTGTTTGGTCTCATCTCAGAATTCAAGATCTTGACATCAATGTTACCATTTCATTCACCATAAACACTGCTTCGACTAGTCACCTCAGAGGAAAAGAAAAGAACTGCCCCCCATCTTTCCCCCGCAAAACCTGTATCTGCAAGCTTTCATCTAGAGCAGTAAGTGAATAAAAACCAACCCAGCCGATCCAAATTTCATGTAACTTTTTATTAAAATAGCATTTATAACTGATACATGTTGGCAGATGTAATATTAAAAAAAATCTGCAGTGGAGGGGCCCCAGGCATTAGAATGTGGGCTGTCCCATAGCAGAATCCATACAGGATGTGGTATATCACAGGGAGAAGAATCTTGGTTTGCCTGAGGCAGGTGATCCTGGAGATTAGCTAGTCAGAGGGAACACAATGTGTCACCCATAAAAAGGGTTTTAAAAAGTTTGATAAAAATATCCAAAGCCTTAAGATAACATCAAATGTCTTTTCCTTTAGTTTTATTCTAGAGCAACTAGAAAAATCCATGACGTTCACATACTGTAGAAAAAAGCTCAAAAGCTGGTCTGAATGTATCCTCTTAAAGCTCCTGACAAGTTCTCAGAGAGAAAATTAGAAGAAAAACAATGAAAGCACATTTTGGGGTAAAATCTTTCTTTCTTTTTAAAAACAAAAACCAAAACCTGATAACTAAGGTTACAGATCAGGTGATGATGTTTTGAGCCTCTGAAGGGGAAAGGCACATAACTACATGACTTTTGAGCTTCTTCATTAAAAGGTAAGGATAGATTTATAGGAATCTGTTATCTTTAAGGGGGGAGAGAAAGGGAGACTCATCACAAAAACCAGAACCCTGAAGTGGAGATCAGGGAAGGGAGCAACTGGTTACAACACTGCAATTTTGGTTGAAGCAGCCAAGGACTGATTTCCTTAGTCGCCGCCTTAGCTTTTAAGGTCTCTTATTCAGATGGATAGGAGGGGGAGCCCCATTCTTGGTTGCCTGGAGCCCACGAGGGGCAACAATGTATTTCCCCCAGGTCCACGCACATTAAACTGTCACCCATCAGAATGCTGTGTGTCCAACCTCTGGGCGCTCAGATCTCATGCATTCTGTCTGGTAGTTGATCTAGTGGTATATACTGACTGTTTAAAAACTGCATGTCTCATTACAGTATACTCTAAAATGGTCACCTTTCAAAATTAGGAGTTGATTTACCATGTACAACAAACCAAACAAAAGCAATAATTATGGAATTACAGGGTCACATTTTAATTCCTGAATTTTACAGTTCAGCATTAATATCACCACATGTATACAAATGGTGTAAAACAAGTACAGTGGTATTTTTAATACAAAATAAACTTCTGTTTTATGGAAAAAACTATACTTCATATCTACACAGACAGCCCATCTTTTCCAAACAATAGCTAAAATTAAAATTAACTACAAAAATCTCCAAAACAGGGGAACTGCTTCAGTTTAAACTATTCCAGGAGAAATGGACCCATAACACGTATTACAAGAGTGAACTATGTGGTGGTTTCCAGCTGTTTTCATATTTTAACATCTCTGATACATTAATTGTAATTTGGGAAATTTCTCACTTCATGATCTCAGATCATATATGGGCACACTAACATTAAAATATTTACAGTTCACTGCTGCTCTGAGAATAAAACCTCAAATTGTTTGCCTCCATCAATTGACCTATTCTGTTGCAATCTGCTTACATACATGGAATGTGCTTCTTACTTTAAAAAAAAACAACAGCTTTCATCTTACACCCAGATTCAGGTGCTGCATGTTGATTCTGCCTCAAATCGCCTGGTGCACTGTTAGTAATAATTCCATCTTGGTCCAAAATGACTCAGGTGTTAAATGCCACTAAATTCAACACTACTCAAAACTGGTTAGTGTTTCTTATTACCACCTCAGTTATACAATTTAAACTCGCAAATGTGAAAATACACTTGCTGCTCAAGGAAGAGAGAGAGCTTCACTACAACAAAGCAGAACGTGACTCAGTTTAGTATCTTCCGTAACATGAGGTGCTGGCTGTACTCATGTAGTTTACAGCACTACTTTATTAGTGCTAGCCATTTCTCAGTATTTGCTCGAGAGCTACTGATCCTTGGCATAGATATCACTGGATATCTAGTTTCAAAAACAAGCAGATTAACACAACTGTCCACTTTGAATCCGGCTTCCTTTTTCTCCGCTTCAAATCATGAACTGAAAAACCCAACAACTCAACATGCACTATAATACAGGGTGCTCCCTACTTGCACGGGCAGAAGCATGGTTGAATTTGCAACTAATGGTCCCAAAGTCTGGACTTATTTTTCTGCAAATAGAATTCATTTTCCCTTCATATTTTAAAAAGAGGCAATTGCTAAAACACAACGGACAGCACCATTACAAAATTAAGATTACTGGGTTTGAAGTTGAAGCTTTACATTTTTTCCTAGCTGTTACACACTGGGGAAAACCCTGCAATATTAAAAATTGTTTACCATACTTATTTCCCCTCCCCAGACCCTCCCAAAACCTGAGACTTTCCTCACTGAGAAGCCATCATCCAGGTTCTGAATACTAACCCACCTTTTTTTTTTTCTTGACAGCCTGAATGGCAGACTCCTTATTTACTAGAAAGAGATTAAGTTCCTTGGAAGCCTTGAGTTTATAGAACTAAACCTTTCTAGCTGATATACTGAGTGTCTTTTGCTACTCCTTGTATTATCTTATATATTCAAGGGAGAAAGCTTTCTGATTCAGACTTTTTTTAGCTCTTTGAACAGTTGCAGCATTTGAGACCCCACAATAAAAGTTTATTCCAAGGTTTTTATGAACCAAGACGAGGTCTTTTCCTTGGAGATGTCTCCTCCTCTTCATCTTCCTCTTCATCATCAGGATAATCCACCAGGCCAACTAGACTTCCCTGCCAATTGTAAATAAAAAAAAATTTAAACTGCAAAAAATATATCTCCCCAGAAATGCGCAACTACGTGAAACCAGTAGATGTCCCTTTGTCAACTTGAGGCTGCACAAGCTTCAGAAGATAAGTCTATTAGGACTGACTTCCACCCACAAAAAGATAGTTTTCACAGTGACTGGGCATATGAAATAAAGGTGGCAAGTCATCTGTTGAGAAAAGATTTCACCAGCAAAGTAAGTTGGGTCGGGCTGACCTGTAATATTTTATAGTACAAATCTCTAACAGAGAGAGACTGTGCTTTCTACATAAAAAGCAAGCAAAATGATAGTTCTGAAAGTTAACAGTAACTGAAATACTCTGAGCCTGTCCACACGTGTACTCTCACCCATGAACCTTTGACCAGATACTTTTTCCCTCAGCAGCACTTGTCTCACCCCCAAACCCCAGATCCCAGGCGGGCAATACTTAAGAGTCTGTGCCTCAGAGAAACAGGCAGGGGAGCAATGTGAATATGGCCAATATGTTTTGAACTCCAGTTACTTTCACTCAATAAATTCCAAAGCAGTGCCCACGTGCTCTGGGGCTGGGCTCGTGAGTCCCCTTTTGGTGAACAGCAATTGGAGAACCATCCTCTCAAAAGCAGCTTCCGCCCCAGAGGCCATAATAGTGTAACACTTACTGGGCATGTACTTAGCTTTCTGTAACCAGCTTGCAGATCTTGTATACTGAGATACTGTGAAAGGAAGTATGGTAAACACCTGGCCTCTGGCAGAGTGGTGCAAATAATGGCACCTCCAGTTCTGCAGTCTCATTCCAGTTGTGTACAGCCTGATTGCCCACGTGGTCAATCTCTGGATTGATATCCTGAGCCCTTAGAATCTTTCACTGCAGCTGCAAAGACCCGCAGAGTTAAGGAAGGGCTCGGTCCTAGAAAGGTGATAAGCCAAAGCCCTCTTGACACTGAGTGAGTGCAGAGAAGAAGGTTTGGGCAGAGCGAGTTTCTGGAAGAAGGGTCTTGTAATCCAATGACTCAGGTAGAATTCAGAAACCACCTGCTTGCTACAAGAACAGTGTGAAGGTCCTCAAGATTTTGTCCCTACAGAAAGGGGTGGATCATTCACTATAAAAGACTTGTATATCACTCACTTCCTGCTGAGGTAAATCAGTGTTAGGATTTCTTTTCCTGAACAGGTGGAGCAGACAGCACCTTGCCATAGACTCAAATTGTGGGCTCATATGGGAGCTAAGAACCAAATTTAGGTCCCACATGGGGAATCAGGTAAACCCTTAGCTAACAAACACTTTAGAAACCTGTAGCTAGATGAGAAGAAACAGCTGTCACCTGGCAGAGAGCTGAGCCAGCATGGCTGGCAGCTGCATGTCAAACACAGAGACGGGTCCATGTTCTTAAGCACCAAGAGATGGGACAAAGTTTGGGATAATATCATTCCAAGTGAATTTTCTACGTGGCACCAGATGGAAATCCAAGCCATTCTGTGCAGCTAGCAGAGTCCTTCCCATTATGGATGAAGATGGCCCGACTGAGACAATGTGCGAAGAGCCATCCAGCATCCAGGCTGTGAGATGAAGAGAATGCAAAACTTCGTTCTACTCCCAAAACTCTGCCATCCATGCAGGAGCTATCAGGAATACTGCCACACTTTGAAGACTACCAGAGGGATTGGAGGTCTGGGTGGGACCGAGGTGTACAAACCTCTTAGCCAAGGAATCAGGAACATAATGGACACGGAACACAGACTTGTAAGGTCTTCTCCTGGAACAAAAGGACCAGCACTTCCTGTTGACCGAGATTTGAAAAAAAATGCATCCACAATCCACTCAGTCTTGTGGCACAAGGAGACGATTCTGCTGAGACTTTCTGTCGCGATGTTCTGAAGGCCTAGGATGTGTTCAACTGAAAGTTTTATTTGGCGATGGATACACCAAAGCCAGAGGTGACCTCTTCCCTCATTCAAAAGGGGAAACACTTCTGCCATGCTATTTAAATGAAACACAAAAGCGTAGCAGACAGGTGACTTGCACATGATACCTCTGAATGCAATGAAGGCCAAGATTTCCACCTTGAATTACAAAACACTGATGTGGAGTTTCACTTCTTCCTTGTCCAGAAACCCTGCATGTGGTGATGATCATCAATATGAGCTCTGCATCCCAGAAGAGAAGCATCCATTACAACAGACACCCATCATATGAAGAAGAAAGAGCATAGCTTTGCACAGATTGTTACGGTCCCTCCATCACATGGGGCCAGCACAGTACTCAGGACCACTACAGTCATGCTCAGAGAATGTGTCTAAAATGAAAGCTGCCCATGTCCCGGGGTAACATCTGGCCTGTAGTGCTACAGAGGTTCAGGTAGCCACACAGTCGACTACAGAAAAAAAAAGTTCTCATGTCTCTCTGTCATGGGGTACCATCCCAGATAGGTAAATGGACTGGGAAGAAAAATTAAAAAGGACTTGTTCCAGGGAAGAAGTTCAGGGATCAATGTGATGGTGCTGGATGGCACAGAAAAAAAAAAAAAAAGGGGCCTAGGGTTAGAGGGATATAGGTACCAGGCCACTAGCCCAACCAAACCTGACTGTTCCCTTAGGAATAAGTGGGAGGAGAAACAAAAGGCAACAAACTAAGGTGAACTGTCTGAAGGAGAAAAAGGCATAATTGAAGGCCAAGTCTTACAAAGCTGAAAAGTATTAACATTTTAAATAGTCTTTCATTATTTAAAATGGTTCACTGTGTTATTCAGTATTGGTTTTGCGAGGTGCTTAATACTTCCTTAATTTAGTCCTGAGGATCCCCATCTTGCTCCCAACACTATTTACACTTCCCTTTTTAAAAGTCATGCAATGAATGTTCTTTTAGGCTGTGGGTCTGATGAGTTGCCAATTTATAAACCACTGTTTTTAGGATGACTACGTGAAATTGCTACAAATGACTCTCTTCTGCTTGCATGATCTGAAGAGCTTATGGTTCAGAAACTGAAACTGGACATTTAACAGAGCTTTACATCACCAGGAACTCAAGTATCACCTAGCTCCCCTTCCTTGCGTGTCTGCTTAACATGATCATGGATTCCATGACAGTGGTTCCACCAAACAGATGACTGAGAAAAAAAAAAAGGCTGTATTACATATGCCACATCATTAAGTAGTATGAGAAACATGTTGGGGCACAGAATTAACTACACATTATGACTGCAATAGTCAATTATTTGGAAACGAGTCACTTTATATGCAGAAAATGCAGGTTTAGTGATTACAGCTGCCACAATTTATAAGCACTATGCAGCTGTAAAATATGGTTTGTAGCAGGGTCTGACAGAGTAAGATTTAATATAGTCCAATCAATGGTTTCATTAAGAGGTTTTAGATATTACGAACAGCTCATATCCCTTCTTTTTCTGGAGTACAGAAGCTCTGCTTTTACTCTCACCTTAGTGGCTGTTACTGCTGTAGTCAAGTTTGCATTCTTTGATGAAGAGCCATTAGAGTTTGTTGGTGACGTCTGAGCTGCTACAGATTTACTGTTTGTACTATTTGCTCCATTAGCTGCACTGGCAGAGTGGGAAAAAGTAAATTTGAATCCGCCAGCAGAAGTCCTTTTTGGGAGGTTCTCTTTGTCTTCACTCTCTTTAGCTGAAAGACAAAAATGTTCATACTGAGCATACAACAGTTGTACAGTATTTTTACTAATGCGCACCCTAAATATAAAGACTGTAAAGAAGGGACTGTGGAGCTGAACTAAATTCACAAGCCACATGGCACCTCCCCTCTCCCTCCAGAACTAGGGTGCATGTCTCAGGCAAGGAACTGATTTCCATGTTGGAATGGCAGCACTGGGCTGTGCTCACAGAGGTGAAGGCTACAGCTGCACGCAGCAGGGACAGAACCCCCTTGGTCAGCATCTGTCTCTCCCCCCGCTGCAGAGCAAGCAGCTACAGATTTAACCCTTTCAGGCTTAATTCGGCAGTGGCTGCAAAATGGCTAAACCTGTAGCTGTTGGCAGAGCAGCAGGGAGAGGGGGAGTGACAGTGAAGAAGGGGCTTTGAACTGGTGACATGGCAGGAAAGGCTCTGGAAGTATCTTTCTTTCTTTATGCTGTCTTCCCATAACAAGGAACGTGTCTTATTTGGGAATGTGCATATGCAAATAAATATGGTAGGTCAAGCCAAAATAAACGTGTACAATCAAGAGGGTTTGTTAAGAAGGTAATAGCAACTTCAATTCACACTACAAACTTACAGTTAATTTACTGATGAGAATACAGATCACTCCTTAGGATTCAAAGGAAACTGCTAATGTGTTAACACAAGACAGTCCACATAGGAACCAATCACACAATATACAATGATTAGAATTTTCATTTGTGTAGATTTGAAATTAGAAATACCTTTTTTCGTTTCCATAAATTTTTCATAACTATCTGGAAAATCATCCTCTGCTTTTGATTTCTCAACTGGAGGTACAACAGCTTCACCTTCTTCCTCTTCATCTTCATTGAACCACATTTCCTCATCCTCCTCTAAAGCTCTTGCATCTCTGCGAAATCTGTTGCTCCGCAATATAGATGGAACACTGTAAGAAATACCACAAAATGACTCAAGTTCTGTCGGTTCACAAACCCAAAAACCCCATGTCTCATTAACGTAAGATAGATTAACACCCAGTCATCCAAACAACAGCAAACTTAATTAGCTTAATGGAAAGTTTCTGGTGCCTTAAGATAAATAATGAAGACAACCTAGCATAATTCACTTAATTAAGTCCCAGTGTCCTCTTTCTAGGCACTAATATAAATCAATAAATAAAAATCCAAACAAAACACCAAAAAGTAAATTTGAATCTGCATGACAAGTTTCACAGAGAATTCCACTCACCTTTTCCAAATTCTTGTAATCATTTAAAAAAAATCTATTCCTAAATATGTTATACAGGTACATATTGCCGTGTCCCAAGAACAGCCAAAAATGTAGCTTAGTTCAATTTCTTTTGTATTTCTGTGAATTTTCAACAAAAAAAAGAATTCTTCCAACCCTCATCCAAGAATTTATTATTTAACTTGACAAGCTCCACAAATCATAATATTGTATAATCATGTTGTGAGGAAATAAGAACATGAAATATTAAGTCACCAAACATACAATACAACTAGTTTGAGAAATCCTCTAGGAAGAGCAGCGAGGGATATTAGAATAATTTCAGCCTCAAGATATATGAACAATACAATACCTGTTCAACTTCTGGTTCTGTCTGTCTTTTTCTTGTTCATATTTAGTCTTCAGTCCCTTGAACGTCTGAACGTATTCAATGGATTCAAGTGCATTATAAAAGTTTTCAACTATATGTGCAATAAGTGACTTGATATCTTCCTGCATAAGCACAAAACAATATTTAAACTGTTAAGATGTAAAAGATCAAAGGTTTTCATGAAAGCTAAGAGCATTTTACTACAATTATCAACTCCTTTCCCAAAATGGG
The DNA here is from genome assembly GCF_001723915.1 of Gavialis gangeticus. Lineage (NCBI taxonomy): Eukaryota > Metazoa > Chordata > Crocodylia > Gavialidae > Gavialis > Gavialis gangeticus. The sequence goes on along the minus strand of NW_017729022.1, from coordinate 188,799,813 downwards.
GAGGGGAGGGGAAGGAAGGGAAATTACTGTAAGAGACAGCTGAGGATGTTATTTGAAGTTCCTCTTCATGGGGGGGGATAGAAATCAATCTTTAGAAACATTTCTGCTTATTTAAACATAAACAGAAAGATAACCCTTGGATTAATATAGTGCTTATTTCTAACTTCCTGCCCCATTCCCATTTGTGGTATCAATATGAATTTCTGGAGGGATGCATCTAATGCCTTTCATGAGGGCTAGTCCCATCATGTGGA
>NW_017729022.1:188795069-188799396 GCF_001723915.1 Gavialis gangeticus | reverse complement strand
AAAAAAAAAAAAAAAAAAAAAGCAAAAACAAACAAACTGGGGATAAAAACTTAATTTTGCATATATTGTATTTAGCCAAATCCAAGATGACCCTGAATTTAAGACATCCATGCCCCTCCCAATAACTAGATTCAAAACATGTACATTTTAAAATAAATTTTCCATGTCTGGAAGGGTTGTTTTAAATTTGTCTCCTCCCACCACTGTAGTAGGGCAAGCAGCAGCAAGGGGACAGAGGTAGTCAAGCAGGCTGCCTCCTCTTCCTTGCCACCCATCCTACCCCCCAATTACTCTCCCCTGCTGCCTGCCCTGCCTCCCCCTCCCTCCCAGCCTGGGGCCCGTATCCCTTGGAATCTGGTCCTCCTTCCCATCTTTCCTACCTCCTCGGAGCCAGGGACAGAGCTGCTGCCACTGCTGATGCACGGCCAGACAGGTGCTAGGAGGCCACACGTGCTCCATGCCAGAGCAGGGCCCAGCTGGAGTCAGAGCAGTGACAGAAATGTAAGTGGCAGGGGGCTGCCGAATTGGAGTTGGAGCCATAGCTGCTGGCCTCCTCCCGGAAGCTGAATTCAGGGGGTGGGGTGGGAACATGCCCTTATATGCAAATAAATACAGTAATCTTTTGGGTTCGTAGTAAGGGGCAAGAACCAGTAGTTCCCAAGCAGTAAGTGACGTGCTGAAGCAGTTCAGCTGTTGCGCCTCTCTGCACTCAAAGGCTGTGTCCAGATGAGCATGGACGTTTGTTTCCTGGGGACAGCTTGTGCCACTGCTACTGCCCGGCAACTGTGCTGGCCCCAGCAGCCTTACCCTGGGTCTTGGGGGCCCCGGGGAGTTGCAGCTGCAGCACTCCCAGACCTGGAAGCCTGGTTGGCAGATGGAGCATGGTTCCAACTTGCCAGGCTCCAGTTTTGGGCAGTGCACGTTGCTGCCATTTACACCACCCTGATTTTTTTTTTGCATGGGTTTTAAAGCCCCCCACACTGCAAGGCAGCAGCAGGGGGGATGCCTGCATGTGCAGTGTATGGCGCTGCAGAGAGGTGTGTATTGTACCACATACTGCACGTCCACATTTGTTTGGATGCAGCCAAAGCATTTAAGTTTGAATTATTTGAAAACCCCAAGTACTTCCCTTTCTTGTTAGGAGTGGTAGTTACAGCAAGGATGCAGAAGCCAGTTTTCTACTCACGAAAAGCTCCTACACTTACTAAGAAATGTGTATATCCTGAAGGCATTCATACCAAATAAGCTATCCCAGGTGTTCCTACAATACCTCTTCCCTCCCCAACCAGCACAGCTAGTTTGCTGGTCCTGCTTCCATTAAATTTCTCCTCCAAAGGCATGCTGAGCATGAGCAGCTGGTCTAAAATTAACACTCCTCTAGTCTGTGGTGATTTTCAGGGAGGCTGTTTGCCAATTCCAGGTTTTCAGCACTGGGGCTAAACATGCTCCCTGAATTAGTGAAAAATTCTAAATACGACCAGTTTCTGACGGGTACTGCTAGTTGCTTGGGACCACTGCTGTTAGCTGCCTCCTTTCACCCACAATACCGAGACCTATTTTCATGCGAGACTTCCTAGGTCAGAAACAGTTTGCTTTACTTTGTTGATCTTCAGGGCGAACAGCAAGGACCATCCATTTAATTAGGCTCTGGGCAACCCAATTTTACTTTTTCAAGCATACAAATGATACCATGTTACACTCCTTAAGTCCTATTTACATTCACTCGCTCACCAGGTAACTTATACCATCCTAGCTCAGCTCTTTGGAACTGGGTCCAATAGCTGTGGTCTCTAACATTTTGGGGCACTATTTCCAAGACAAACTAGTTTAAGAGACTGGAACTTGCCCATTTTGGCTTCCAATCAAGAATTTTCAATTACTCACCGCCAGGTACTGGCCATGAGTAAAACAACAGCCCCAAATGAGGCAAATAACAGTCTTCTCTCTCTTCCTCACACATAGGCATTCCTGGCAATCCTATGGGCAAGTGGAAGGCCTTTAATTTATGCCCTATCTGAAAAAGCACAGATAATAGATACTTATATTTCCATCTAACAAAAGACATTTAAAAACTCCAAAAAACCTCTAGACGTATTAGTACCAAATTACATTTACCCCCCAAAATAGCAAATATTACACCAGGCAGCTGACTGGTGGGTGCATCACTTATGCTATTTTCACTCCATCACTAAAAATATATAAACTTGGATACCCATTTAATAGGAATGGGTTACGAAAACTAAAATCAACCCTCTTTTCTTGCTAGACCAGAGATCCTTGTCAACACTATTACAAAGTACTTCTTCTAGTTCAGGTGAACAGACTAGTATGTTTTCAGCCTTTTAAGACGCTACTGTTTTGTTTATATACTATCTTCAATCCGAATATGGATGACCAACCAATATTATGAGAAAATAATATTCGAACACATGGACGAACAACGCTATTTTGTGCCCAATCATTAACTTTGAAATTTGTCAGAGCTATAACCTACCTGATGTGCGTTATCCACATTTTGTGTTAACACGTAACATTGTGCTGTACCTGAAACAGTGCTTTAAAGACCTGATTTAACTTACCACTCTAATGAATTCAAACAGCTCAATTACAGCGGAGTTCAGCAGATTGTACCTAGTTCCATTATCCAAAAGAGCATTTATGACTGGCTCAAACAAGTTTCCCTTGGTGATATAGCGGTTATAAAATTCATCCTTTAGGCCAATTATCCTCCTCATGAAACGAAGAGCACCTAACGTTAAAAAAAAAGTTAGAAAAACGTTTCACAGCAGTACAATAATTTGGGGTCCATAGTCTCATATTAACAAAAATTCCACAGACTTCATAACAAGCCAAAGCAATTTGCAGATCAACAACAAAAGGGTACTGAACATTTTCTGAACGGTTCAAAATAAGCATCTACTAACTGTCTTTTTCCTATTAGGAAAACACTTTGGTTTGCATTCCCTGTGCACGCAAACCAACACAACTTATCCAGTTACTTCCATACAGCAGCAATAATCTTTAGTACATTTGAGGCCCTGGACAGATGAACATACCCAGTGATATAAATTTACCATCTTTTTTCACATACAACATAAACCTTTTTCTCCAAAAGCAGATCCTGAAAGCTAGGGGAAGCTGATTTTCTGTCAGGAATAGAAGCACCCTAGTTTTGATTTCTGCTCTAGAGCAGCGTTTCTCAACCTGTGGGTCATGACCCAAAAATGGGTTGTAAAAATATATGAAAGGGTGATGAACAAACTTTAAAAACAGATTCTCTTTTAAAGGTGAAAATCGTGGGAAACCGTGGCTTTTCCGTTACAGGCTGGCAGGGTTTCAGCCTGCTTAGGACTGCTTGGAGCCCCCCTACCCCACACACCCACCCCTTGCCCTCCACACTGGGGGCAGCAGGTCAGGAGTGAGAGGCATTGGGTTGGGACTGGGCATGGATGTTTACAAAAGGGACCTGGTAGAAAAGAACGTTGAGAACCACTGCTCTGGAGTGTAGCTGCCTGAATATTAATACCAGAGATGCTAAAGGAGTCAGTTTACTTAATGCTTTATTGTTCTTCTTTCCATGGGTGTTACCAACTGTCTCATTTTTAATGGCCTTGATGTTCCACTAATTTTGCAAAGTTGCTGTCTGCTAGCTAGCTGCTCTGATCTCTCCCTTCCTGTTTCACAGCCCTGGAAGTTCTTTCCAGAATCAATAATCCACCCATGGAGAACAATCTTCAGCTAGGGTGTCAGGTTTAGATAAAAAGGAAAGGGAAGGCGAGTCACCTGAAGCTTAAGTTCTGTCCCTGATCTATGCAGCTATAACTCTGGAAAACATTATTTTTTTCATTCGGCCTTTCAAAAATAAGGTGCGCATAATATTCTGAGACATGTCTGTAAGAAAGTAAATTATACTACGAACAACAGAGATGGTGCAGCTATCTATCCCCAGAGTACCTCAACATAATATGCAGCTATTATCTGTTGCTTGCCTTTGACAAAATATGACAGACACAGATTAAACCCAACAGATGTAGCTTTCACTCTTAGAATTTTACCTGATTTTTTTCAGAGATAGTTCCCACTGCCAGATTAGGCAAGTTTACCCCACCACAGGTTTGTGTTCTCTGTGCAAGTACTTTTTTTTATATATATTACACACACACACACACACACACACACACACACACACACACCTTATTTTTTAAATGCAGAATAAAGGAAAAAGAGTTGTTCAAGAGTTATGACTGCATAGGGCAGGGAGAGAGCTGAATCTTCAGTACACTCATCCTCCCCTTTCTGCTTAACTAAAGCTGGAAACCTTAACTGC
>NW_017729022.1:188784853-188790069 GCF_001723915.1 Gavialis gangeticus | reverse complement strand
ACACACACACACACACACACACACACACACACACACACGACTATGAAAGTTTTGTCTGTCCAGCCTCTGAGGATAAGGCCTGCAATTCATTTTTGTTGTCATTGCTGGCTGGCTTTAAGATGTGAACTTGGCATACCATTCCCTATGTAGCTTGTTATACAAATGTCTGGTAATTTTTATTTAATTTCACATCAACAGAAAGAGACATTCTTCTAGTGTTACAATGCTGATGCAAAGATATTTCCATTTAAATGACGTTAAATATTAGAGGATAGATAACTCTTTATCTCACATACAGAGCTGACAATAATTTCAGAGTTGGGAACAAATGACCAACCTGTGTTCCAACCACACATTTCAGGAATGTAACCAGGGACCTGTGCCACTTTTGCCTTTTTCAATAATTAAGCAACATTGGGTACATTCATCCAACACAACTTCTTTTTTTGCCTTTTCTGTTGGACTGAGAGACTTCGGTCCTTTAAGATTTTTACTGATACACATCTATGAACTATAAAATCATGTCTCATTTCAAATCCATATTTCTTGACAATGTTGCTTTAACAAAGATTAAGATAGTATCATTACAATATACCAATTATAAAATTGTATACAAATTCAGCACATTTTGAGCAACACGAGAAAATATTTCAGTAGTAGAAATATAGACAATCTTGAAATCAAAGTAAATTGTCACTCTCTGTTACTTACATAAAGCCAAAAATGTGTGTTTTGAATTCATCAAGACCAACACTCTTCTTAACAAATCTTTGTTCATAATATAGTTCTTGATGTGATATGTATGGTGTTCCACACAAAAGGTGAGCAGTTCCAAAATTAAGGCGAGCAGCTGTGCTGTTTGATAATTATCTATAAGAAAAAACTAACTGAATCAGGAATCTAAATTTTGAAAACTTTTCAGTGCACTCACAATGCATGACAAAGCAGTCTCACTATTAAGAGCTCAAATGACTATGGATTTATTTACCTATTAATTTGATTTTTCAATAGATCATTTTAGCTAATTTACGCCTCCCTTAAGTACTGGAGAGTGAAAAATCTGTTTGATATCTTTGCCTTGGAATAAAATATAGCGGTGGAGATCCACTTCTTGAGCACAACTGAAAAGACAAATGACCTAAACTTGAAAATGAAGCCTTTATGAAGACATTAAAAAACTCCATATTCCTACTGGGGGAAATCAAAGAACGATTTAACTTGCACAAGAGAATGCAGACTAAATCAGAGAAAAAACAAGTCCAGACTAGTCTTCTAAGCAGCAACTTAGGTGAAGTTCCTCAAAAAGTTGGCTAAGAAGTTTTCTAGTGTGCTGTGTCAGGAACAGAGGCCACATTCAATTAATATCATGCCACATCCAATTCTTACTATGAGAGTTGAAGAGGAAATTCAGTGTGAACAAAAGCTCAATTTTGGCCAACTGAACTTTAATTGCAAGTTGAATTACCTCCCAGAGAGGTCAGAAAGACAGGTCAAGACAAGAGCCTAAATGGACAGACAAGGAGGGGTGTTTTTAGAGACAATTTAACAAGATTTTTCCAAGAAGCTGGAGCTATATGTTTGAAATTCTGGTAAACCCCTTGTGACTCTAGACTCCTTGAAGATTGTATACACATCCTCCTTTTATCCTGAGGGTCTTATTAGCAGCTTCAAGTCTGTGGTAGACATGTAACACAGAATGCTTAAAGTCCATACATAAGGCCATGTAGCTCAGTTGGTTACAACATGGAGCCAAATAACATCAAGGTTGCAGGTTCAATCCTCAGTTGGACTAGATTATCTTGCAGGCCCTTCCAGCTTATGAACCATAAGGGTGACCTTGTTTAGAGTGAACCAATTCAAGTGTTTGATTTTCCAGGTACACGAGTCACTTCAAACCAGTTTAGACAGGCTTACATGTCTGTCTGCTTCAGGTTTAAACTGCATTTAAACTAGTCTAAGCATTATGTGCATCCATACCTGAGCTATTAACATGGGTGTCAGGGGTCATTTTATCTGCAGTACTGAACATCAGCACTGGATTAAGCTTTGGGAAAAGATTAATCTATAACATCTCACAGAAGTTTCTTCCTTAAATTTCAAAATACAAATGATCTGATCTTGCAATGGAGCACTTCACCTTGATACAGAAAAAAAACAATATTGAAAAGAGGTATGAGGCAAAGTAAAAAGAAAATGAAGCTTTCTTGTTTCTCTGATGGCTGAGAAGAAACAGAATTTTTAAATCTAAGCTCTTAAGGGTCATTTAATAACATAATGGTGGACCTACCTGACATTCCTTTTCTGATTCATACTAGAAGTACCCTATGTTGAATATTCTCCTTTAAATAGGTAACATTTTTGGGAGCAATCTACAAAATATAAAGACCCGCACTTACCAGGACAAATTGCATTACTTTTGTTGGACCCGACTACAGCATCTGATAAACAAAAGTCAATAGACATTTTCAAAAAGGGTCTATTGTAATACCATAGACAAATAATTTTACTAGCTTTAATCAACTGACAGTATAATAAAAAAAAGTTTAACAACTTATACAGAAAACACTCTAATAGTAACATATTAGGCACAATTTCTGTATGATCTTTTCAAATTACAAATCTTATATTTTAACAGAATGTTTACAAGATTTAACATTTGGGAATACAATGAATTCCCATCAAAACAGTACTCATCTAAAATTTCTCAACTGACACTTCTACAATGAAGGCTACATAGAACAGAACAGAATATGCATTAAGTAGTTAAAGAATACCTGCTAACCAATTCAGTGAGATATTCTCAATAAAATGTGACACCATTATTTTAGCCAGCAGCAAAACTTATCTGATACAAAGCCTTTCCAGCCATTAAAGGAGGGATTATAATCACACAACTCTGAGTTGTCCCAAAGATGCATTTCAGTTTGTAAAGCATCTCAGAGACAAAGGCCCTACACTAGGGGTGAGCAAAATGGTGGCCCCTCCCCACATGGCTGTGGCCAGTTTCCATGAAGACCCAGGAACAGTGGGACCAAGGTTTCCATGGAGACTGGCCCAAGCAGAGCTGGCAGGGCACACAGCTGAGTGAAGAATGCTCCAGGGCTGGGGCTTTGTGGCGATGACAGCATGGTCCAGAGATGGCACTGCCTGCATGCCCCTGCCTGTGGTGTGCGAGCAGCAGATTGCAACTCTGCCCTGGCTTTGGCCCAGATGGTTACTGCCACGAGATCCCAGCCCTGGAGCAGCTCCCCACCCAGCCACCCACCCCGCCAGTACTGCTGGGGCTAGTCTCCATGGAAACCCTGGCCCAGCACTGCCACAGCTCTGCTGCTCTTGGGGTCTCCATGGAAACTGGCCACAGCAATGCAGGCATGGGATGCTGGGAAATGGAGTCTGCTATGGGCCTGATTTGGTCCATGGGCCAGACTTTGCCTGCCCCTCCCCTAGACGGACATTTCATTTGAAGTGCTCTGAATAGCAAGTATAACAACATGCACAGCTAAAGCAGCGCTTAAAAAAATGGCACACTGGGATCAAGTAGCTTTTGGCAAGTGACAAGAAGTTAGGAAGTGGTGAAAGCTCGTGTGAAGCCACACAAATATTGCTGCATATCAAAAACACTTATGTGGTTTTGAAAGCTACTAAGAAAAAACACTTAATACTACAAATTGATAAGAATACATCTTTGCTGCTGCACACTCACATGGGCAAAACTGCATCAAAGCTGGATCTGCTGGGTTTTTTTTACTACTATTCAAAGCAGTAAATTATCAAAATAATTTTGGAAAATCCTTGAGCTACAGATATTTTTGCCCATCACCTAAGGTGCATTTCACCTTAGAGATGGCAGGTCTTCATCAACAATACTCCCGTGTCACAATAGAAATCAGTTACTTTGTATCTCATATTTTCAATTGATATCAAAACAGAATAAAAAGCAAAAACATTATTTAATCTTACCTTTTTCACATTTGTCTTCTGAAGTATTAGCCAGAAGTGGTGCAGTAAGAACATGCATACAATGGTTGTAGAAGAAATTGAGAAATTCACTTTTCTCTGTTTTCTGAAACAAGTATTTATTTATTAAATACTGGTATTAATTTTGTGCCCTTCTAAAAGCAGCAATATAGTGTCTCACAATACCCTGCAAGTAACCTTTGTACAATTTTGTGCTCATCTTTGCATACATCTATCACTGAACTTTTTTAATAAGATTCCTTCTTTTAAGAAATAATAGCTGCCCGCCATAAACCAGTGAAGTCTAATATATTTTTAAAATCTTAGAGACCTACAGTTTGTACGTTATTATTCCACAGAATATTTGGACTTAATATTTAGGCTGAAAGGAATCATCAACATTCTGGGCAAAATTCTAAAGCAAACTAAGAAATACTGGGTGCACCTACACTGCAGAGCTGACTAAGCAGCTTTGCAGTAAAGTATCACCATCTACATGTGTGTCTGTATTGGGTCGCAGTAAATTAACTAACTCTGCTGCAGGATAACACTGTCCGGAACAAGCACTTTCCTACGGCCGAGTAGCTGCATTTGCTGAACTGCACATGTAGTGACTGGGGCTGGCTGGGGCACGAAGGTGCTGCAGTGTGGGGGCTGCCTGCCAGCTACCCCACAGCGTAGCACCCTTATATTCCAGCCAGTCCCTCCGTAGCATGATGAGCCTGGGTGGAGTTGCCCAAGTGCTGGCAGGCTGAGTCCCTGGGCCCTCTGCCAGCCAGGGCTACTCCAACCTGGCTCAGTGTGCTATGGTCCTGGGTGCACATGTACATGCTGTGCCCAAGAGCAATAAACTCTGGCATGAATGGTACTGGAGTTTATTGCTACATACTAATTGAAGGTGTACATGCACATACTGAGTACTTACTCAGTAATGACAACAAAAACAAAGCACATATCTGACAAAATATTCCCAAAGGATAAAATTTATCACAAAGAATGATTATACAAGGTTGTAACTGCAGTTATTAAAAACACTCTTTTGCAGAGGTGCCACATTATAGAACTCATTTTCCATGATTTAATGTACCTCAGAGCCAGCAGAAGCCAGGCCTATTTTAATGCCACTATAATTGGTCTCATTCAAACTATTTATCTGTATAGCTAACAATTCAGATGTCATATTGGATATACTTGGCTAGCAAATATTTTAGTCAAGACAATGAAAAATATAAAAGTGACAGGCAAGATAATGGGGGGGG
>NW_017729022.1:188763336-188779853 GCF_001723915.1 Gavialis gangeticus | reverse complement strand
GTATTCTTGGGCAACAAAAATTTTTAGCAAAACAAAAAAAAAAAAAAAAGGGACAGGGAAAAAAAAGGGGGGGGGGGGGGAAAACACACTGAAAAAACTTTCCCTTTTTATCTTTCTGCTAAATAATTATTTAGAGTCCTTGTAAAGTTGTTTAGACAGTAAAGTGTCTTTACCCCTTTGCATTTTCTTACATTAGCTGTGGCCAACATATTCTCTGGATCAATCAGAGTACGTAAAAGCCCCATTAACTGAACAGCACCTCCAAGTTCAGGATCAGTATCACAGATCATTTGTTCAATGACTACATTGATGAGAAGGATATCCTGCAAACAAAGCATGCCAATTATACACAAGCTTTCAGTAATCTAGTGAGATACAGATAGATTCTTTTTTACTATACAGACGGAGTTTTTTTGCTTTCTTGCTGCTGCCCTTAATTTTTTAAATGCAAGCTTTAGAAGTTAACAAATCACATTGTTTCAAACACTGAATTTGAAATGTGGAAGGAAAGAAACAGCTCAATTCTCAGAGGTGCAAACAAATTTAAAGTCATTTAATTTTCATCTCACCCTCCCATCGTCTCCCATCTGTCTCTAGAAGGCAGAGTTAATGTTGCTTGGGTGACTTAACTAAGCATTTCTGTCACATTTGTATTTGTGCTTTTTCATTAAATGCAACTTGAAATCCAAGTTTTCCTCCGTTTCCTTATTTACATATAAGTACACTGACCTTTAAATCTATCCCAAGGCAGTTTTATCATGAAAGCTAGCATTGACCCTGAATTTCACCTAGCAACTCAAACACTTATGGCAGAATGGAGAGTGTGTGCATTCCCATCATCCTCACCCTGTTAGTAGTAATTAGCACACAGCTGTCAGCTTTCTTCCTGCTAAGATCTGTTTAGCACTTAAAAAGTTATATCTGACTTAAAAAACTGAGTTCTCAAATTTAGGAATGATGAAGTATTCTTTTCACAAATATAATCTACATATATATGTTTCTGAAGTTTGGAAGATTCTTACTTACATCATCACTCTGTTGAGCTTCTTGCATTACGAATTCTCTGACCATTGATGGACTAAATTCTACCAGATAAGAAAATATATCCGTAGCAGCAGATCTAACTTGCAAATCGTCCATACCCTAATAAAAATAAGATCACTTTATTACAGATAAACTATGTGAAGTAGGATAGCATGCTATGACAGCATCAAAATTCCCAATGAAATATAATTGTGCCCATCTAATATAGTCTGGTTTCTGTTTTGTTTTTTTTCAAGAAAACTCTCACCATTACTGAGAAAACTAGTGAAGATTTGTGTATATTTCAGCAGTGCTCAACTCTCCAGCCTGAAGTGATCCCCACAGGTCTGGAAATTTGGTGGTGGGGGGAGCGACAGCAGTGTTAACTGCTATGACTTTGGCTCTTGGAGCTGTGGCAATTGACACTTCCACCAACCCCTCACTGGCAAATTCACAAACTCAGAGAGCGCCCCTGCAGGCCAGATAACACCAGCCTGCAGGGTGGGTCGCTCCATGACCAGACACAGAATGCCAGCTGCACATTGGCCCTGGCCTGCAGACTGGCCCTAAACCATTCATCCAGCTCATGGGGTTGGAAAGTTGAGCACCACTGGTACATTTTGTGGCCATAAAATAGGAAAGCAGTAGACAAAAATCAATGTAGTTCTAGTAACCATAATATCTGGTTACTAATATTTAGAGACCTACCAAATTTGCCATTTCATGGATTCCACAAAATCCAGGCAACGCCCATGAAATCTGTGGAAAACCCCCCGCCCCGTGCCCGCACATTCCCCGTCCCCAAACACCTCATTGAGCGCTGAGACAACTTGCCGGGAATGGAAGGGGGGGTGGGGGGAGCGCTGCCTGGCTGCTGCCCTCGCCCCTTGCTGCTGATTGGCTGCAAGTAAGGATGCACCAATAAAGATTTTCTTGGCCGATACCACTAGTCCGTTATTCACCAGGCACACTGCCTAATACCGATCTGAAAGCCGATTTACAGGAATGTAGCCAGGCAGTGTGGAGAGCAGCTCCCTGCAGATAAGTCTATGGGGAAAGGGGCTGGGGGGAGGGGGAAAAAGAGGGGAAAAGACAAAGGCCCCTATGGTGAGGAAGGGAGTGGGGCAAGGGTGTGAATGGGATCCCAGGGGAACAGGTCACTGCCACAGGTAGCTTTGTCCAGAGTCCCAGCACTTAAAAATATTGACAGGGGTGCTTGAACTAAAGTTCATCGAATGAGCTAGTTCAAATGCCACTGCCACCATATTCAAGCACTGGGGGACTTAACCAGAGTGGAGCCAAGCGGGACAAAGAGCAGAGGAGGGCTGCCCATTCTGGGCTCGAGGCTCTTTTGCCCTGGGAACCACACACTCGCCATGTGCCTATCCAGGAGCGGGATACACAGCTTGCCACTGCTGCTGGATGGATGGGGGGTGCATAGTGATTCCATGGTTCCTGTGGCAAAGGCAGAAGGGCGAAGAGCCCCAAGCCGAGAGCGAGGAACATGTCTGCATTCTTGCCCTGCTCAGCTCTCCTCCCACTCCCCCAGGGTCCCAGTCATCACCCTAACCCAGCCCAAACCCCTGCCCCACACTCTCCCTCAACGTGAGGGTCTCAATCTGCCCCCCCACGCCCCTTCCTCTTCATAGACTTACCTTCAGGTCGCTGCTCTCCACACTGCCTGGCAGTGTGCACAGATGTGGCATTTAGGGGCTCTAGCCAGAAGGTGGAAGGCATATCATACTTATCGGTACATTATTGGCTACACCAGGCAAAAAAGCTGATAGCAGATAATGTTAATTTCCCCTTTATTGGTGCTGATCTGATATGGCACCAATATATCGGTGCACATCAAACTGCGAGGGCTGTGGATGCATGATGGAAAGTCCTTGCAGCCAATCAACAGTGAGGGGCAGGGCCACACAACTGGCAGGCCCAGCAGACAATCAGTAGCAAGGGGTGGGGCCACTGGGGCCCCTCAGCCAGAGGCACAGCACCACGTTTCACCCATAACAGCTGCCTGGGCTCGTGCTCTGCCTTCAAAATCAGGGAAAACCCCCCCCACAAATTAGGTCGGTCCCTATTAATATTTTATACTCATTACTCCAATTGAATTAATTTGGTGTCAGGCACTCAATAAAGAGGTTTACGAATACATTAAAAAATCGTATACAACTATTTTCCAGTTTATTCATATACAACAATTTTCTTCAGAAAATATTCCACCTCCTTGTTCTTGTAACTGGTCCACAACACAAGGTTTTGAAACAAAACAAGCAAGCTTAGGCCTGGAAATATTTGTACTGCTCTATTAAAGTGCATTATAGCTTTGAAAGGCCATGAGATTAAGATTCCTGCTATATTAATTGTGATGTGTTCAAAAGACATCAGTTGATACGATCTGATGAAATGATAAAAGCCTGGTACTTTACAATGGGGCAGGGACAACTTTTTGGCAGGGTTGCCACAAGTTAGCCCCTGCACCCCGTCCCCACCTTTGATACCACTCCGATCCCCCTTTCCTACCCAATCTGCTGCTCTGCTTTCTGCTCTCTGTCACTGTGCTGCTTGTCTCCTCCCTAACAGGGGCTGCCTGTGCCACTTTCAGTACGTCGCAGGTTGGCCACCCCTGCTTTACAGCACTGAGATTTAGAATGCTTGGGTGCATTTTTATGATAGCAACAACTACAACTAATGCAAAAGGAAACAACTTGGCAGGGTATTTATGCTCCAACATCTCCAACTTCCCACAGATTAAACATGTAAAGCTGGCACCCTCATCTTTCCAGACCTATACGTATCACGTTTCCAAGCTCTAGCTGAGCTCAAGACTAGCAGCTCCCATGATCTAGCAAGGCAATTTTGGCACCCAAGAAACATCACACAAAAGACTAAATACTATGAACCAACGGAATTTTAAATCCTTGCTCCATCATCAAAACCAAAACACTAACAGTTGACCATACCACCAGACAGGTTAATTTTTTAAAATTATATCCAACATTTTCAAAGGTCACCATTTTTGAGTGCTGAGCTTGAGATGACTTGGGTTTCAGAAATGAAATGAGTATGTTGAGTTTGCTCAGTGCATCCAAAAAACTGTACCAAAGTGTCAGATTTGCTTACTCAAAATCAGTGCTCTCCCCACCCATTTTTAAGATTGCTGGAAGGTTTCACTTACCATTACAATTTCAAGAGCGGGAAGAATTCCCAACTTTGCCAAAGTTTTGAAAAATGCGTCTCTGTTCTGGGGTTGTAATGTCTGAGAAAATGCACAAAATTCCTTGAAAAAGTTAACCTGAAATAAATCAAAGAAATACATTAAAAATTACACTATAGCAAATAAAAATAGTACACAACACTGAACAGAGTAATCTGCCATTTATTGGTAGTAACAATAAGAGGCAGGACAGAACAAAGCTGAACCTTAAATTTAATTACCTGACAAGAAATTGTGTACTACTGCATGATAATCAAAATGATAAATTTTGCAAAACAATGTCATGTGCATGCTGCTCTATGTCTCCTTGCTAAAAGCAAAACGCTCGTGTACTACTCAGTATACTTACTGATTAATAGAAAATTCACAAAAATGAAAATAAAAACTGCAAGTACATGGGCTCAATATTTCACTTATGGAAGAATATTTACAGAATCAGGAAGATGCATATTATTTATTTTTTTACAAAACTGTTGTGGTAACACAGAAAAATGCAAGACCAGAAGAGCAAAATTTCCATTACTGTTCAGTTTCTGTAAACTCCATGTGGAGGGAAAAAAAGGTTTTAATGGACAGAGTTTGTGTATTAGTATAATACATGGAGACATGCTCTCTTATGGTCTACACTTACTTATGTAACTAGCAGAAAGTTATACATCATGTTTCATTAACAGAAGCAGAAATACCATGTTTCAATTAAAAGATTCTGGCAGTTTGTGGACCAGCTACAACTGGACAGTTGAATTATACAACTAGACAAGGGAAACTTGGTAGCAGAGAAAAATGTACAAGAATAAAATGTCAAGCAAGATAATAATACAGGCAAAGACATGGGAGAAAAAAAAGCAGAGACTGTGTGCATGTGTGTAAGATGAGGAGCTTGCTTTTCCCCCCCTCCCATTTCTTTGCTTGTATTAGCTTGCTTGACATTGTTTGCCTGACACTTGACTTTTTGTTCTTCTACATTTTTTTCTGCTTCCCAGGAAGTTGCATATATATCAGATGAGGAGTGTGTGCACGTGCGCATGTGTGTACACACATAATGAAAGCAAGACAGTTCTTGTCTTAACTAAGACATTTTGTTCTAATAGGAGGTAAACCAGTTCAGTGAAGTGACAAGCTTTGAAATAAAAGCCAGAGCAGACAGCTGGAGCACCTCAGCAGTCCTATACAGTGGTTTGCTGAGGCTCTATATGCCCCCAGTTACTTCCAAATCTTTTATCTTAACAAGTGGGTTAGGGAACCTAACATTGTAAAATACCTCTGATGTGCAGCTGTTTGCTCAAGACAAACAGTCTTCCTGGACAGAAACAGACAGACACCTACACCAGTATAACTTTATCCCTCCGTTTTTCCTGAATTAATTCTAACCAGGCTGTACATTCACTCTCCAGACTTATTATACTGGTATAAATTTGTCAAGTGTCCAGGCTCTAAGTCTGTAAATGTTAAAAGTTCCAGAAAAGAAAAACTCAAGAAACGACTTACCAATTCACACCGCTTGTCATCATCTGTAGCTTCATCTGTTAACTGTGCAAAAACTTCAGACAAAAACTTTTCATCTTCCTGCATAACACATTATATAACAATTACTATTACACAACACTATTAAAAAAATAACAAGGCTTTTTCCTGTATAATGTCCAAGGATTTAATTACAAAAAAAATAAACTTTCTGCTTGGTTCTAAGGCTTAAGTAAATAACTAGTAAATAAACTTCAGTGATACTGTTAGCTTAACTTTGTAAGATTGGTCATTTTCATCCCACGTAAAGGAAATTTAAGCATGCATTTCTGAAATGCACTTTAAAAGCACTGTTTGGAAATTTAAGCTCTCAACATTTAAAATGGGACACACAAGTTGCTTCCAGACAATTCCCATCTAAATCAGTTGGAGGTAGGAAGCTGTAGATGAAGGCAGAATCTCTCTTTAAATATTTTAGCCCAGAGATGGAATACATTTCTGCATTAGAGTGAAAACAAGCCTCAACTCTTAGTATTACGTTTATCCCATTTTGTAGATCAGAAGCAGTGCTAGAAAAATCAAAACTTCTCATATATTAGCACTAAGAACACAGGGTTATTGGTTACCTTTCTGAAACGTCATCAATCTTACATAAATACAAATACAATCTCCCTTATTACCCAACCTATATCCTGCACGTTTATTTCAATGGTTCACACCTCTCTCCTCAACTGCATATTTGCCTATATGACCTTCCAATGGCCTCCACATACAGGATCAAAATGAACCATGTCACGTGTGCAACTCCTCTCTGCCGATTCTGCCACCAAGATATGCAACTTTCCGATAAAGCAGACTATTAATCTACTGGTCCACACTTCTGAAGCTGTGCTGTTACAGGTATCTGGTCGGGTATGAGATTTTATACCAACCACGCTGGCATGAAACCTAGCACTGACAGTTACATTTACATCATGTCAGAGTGCCCATATTTGGAAGTCTTTTTGTTTTTATTTAATAATTAGTTCAGGTAGGTACACTTGTATATTTATACTGGCAAAAGATTCCTAGCTAAAAAGTACAGAGAAACAGTGTGAAGAACACTATCCCTTTAATTGTCCAAGCATTCTTGATCCTCTCTCCATATACTGTTTGTTCTTTGCATCTCCTGGTACGGGCAGCAAGTCTCAATGTGCTCTTAAATCAAGATGCTATTCTGGTGTTTTTCTTATAAAAAAATACCACACACACTCTTAAAATGTAAAAACAACAGTATATTAGGGTTTTAAAAACAAAACATGTAATCCACTATATTGAATGAACTATGTTAAAACCCTTTACCTGTGTACGAAGTACACAGGGAAGTAACAGCACCATACCATGAAACACCTACCTGATACAACATTAATTTGTGACTGTGCTCTTATTCTTATCCTTGCTTTAACATTACAAAAGTTTACTTATTTGCAGAGTAATTACCAAGTGCCATACATGAACAGAATTCTCAAAAGGTTAGAGTTTAACCATCATCTATTTGAAGAAAAGCAATTTACAGGTTACACCATTACAAGACAAAAATACCTGACATTCAAATGAAGCATACCACCACCTCTTTTATTTTTCTTTACTCTTGAATATAAGAATGCTAGACTTTCTGCAAGCAAACAAACTACAGGTTGAGGAACTTCAGCCTGTGGTCAATTCATTAAAAAGAAAGAAAAAAAGCACCTTTGGACCAAGGTCAGTGGCAAAGTGTAATTTAATATAGGTCTGTACAAAAGTTTGCTGAAAGCTACTATGGGAGTGAGGGAGGTTAAAAAAAAGGATCAGGAAAAGATAAGTATAGATAGTTATACCAGCAAAGTTCCTGAAAGGTGTGCTTCAGCAGCAAGATTGCTTTGTTGCAGTTGTTAAACTGCATCACCAAGTAACATAAGGTATAATCACCATGAGTCCCTTGGCTGGTGCAGCTTGTCCGTTTAAGTTTTTGGTGGTATAGTTTTATCAGGGTAGGAGTGAGTTCACAACAAAAGCAATCTTGCTGCTGAAGCACAGCTTTCAGGAGCTTTGCTGGTATAACTATCTATACTCTTTTTCCTCACTCCCTAATACATTGGTTCTTAACCTATTTGCTAGGGTTGGCCATGTTTGCAGTTCAGTCTATGTGAGCTGCACCTCACAGCTGCTGGGGCCATAGGAGCAGGGCCAGGGCCCACAGCCCCCATGCCCTGGCTGCCACCCATGCAGAGTCTGTGGGACAAGTGGGGGGGGCAGATGCAGGTTTCCTGCTGTGGGCTCAGGGCTTTCACCCTGTTGCCTTCCTCCCAAGCCTCCAGGGCCCAGCAGGTGGGACCTAGTGCCAGCAGGTGGGGAGACTCAGTGCTGCTGCCAGGAGCCCAACACTGGACTTGCCACCATGGCAAGGCACCCCCTGCCTGCCCAGCAACAGCAGTAGCACAGAGTTGTGACCTCCACTGCTGCCAGGCATTCAGGGGGCACCTCGCCATGGTGGCACAGCTCCTGGCAGCACCACTGAACCTCTCAGTCCACTCTGCTGTGGAGGACCCCACGGAGAGGGCAGCAAGGTGAGGAGCCATGAACCTGCATCTGCCCTGCACACATCTGGGGGGCATGTTTTCCCACAGTGTTCAGAAAACCCAGAACCCTAACAAACCACAGGCAGCAATCTTTTTTTTCTTTTTTTTAGCAGGATGTCACATGGGCTGCAGGAGTATGGTGACTGGGCCACATGCATCCTATGGGCTGAGAACCACTGCCCTAACTAGTATGTTTTAAGATTCCTGCCCCGTGCAGCATTTAAAGACCATCTTACTCAGAAAAACTCCTGAATCTGGTGTTCTCTCTTCTGCAGCCAGTTAGTGTTAATAATTTAAGTAGTTACTTTATAAAATATTTTATGTATCTGCTTTGTTCTTAACTCAAAATCCTAAAACAGCACCTGTGGATGTTTTTATCACCATGATTTGTATTTAAGGAAGGGATCAGGATTTCATTCTACTAGTTACTCTACAAAACACATTTTGTGACAGGGGAGACTATTTGAAGAGATTTTCTTTTCATTTACATGAACATTAGCCACAGCAGCAGCCACCCTGATCTGCAATAGGTGGTCTATGGAAAGTAGTTTTACGCCCAGGAACAAATCAGTATGCACTACTTGTACAAGCAGCATGCCGGACCAACAGCTATCACCTTGGTGTTACTTAATACTGACAGTTTGGGTTGATTTCATTCTTTTTAGGATTCAGGGTGACAGTGCCTGGGTATAAAACCAAGCTGACAACATCTCAAGGACTAAAACCCTCTTCAATAGCTGGTAAATGGAGGAGTTCATTTTTGTACAGGTATCACAGTACAAATGTTTAGTTGCGAACAAACATTCGCTAACAAGTTAATGAAGCCTTGCAAAAGAAACAGCACCCTGGAACAAAGGTTGTATTTGAAAAAAAGAACCCAAACTGAAGCAGTGTAATATTTTAGACAGTGCCTCTGAAAACAGAAATGCTTTACGTTTAATTAAAAAAAACTTTAAATTTCATTTTTTTTCTGCAGAAAATTTACATATACACATACACTAAAACCCCAGGTTATTTAAATGACCTTTGTAAGTGTGAGCTTTTATTTTTCCTATTCTTATTTTATCAAACCTATTAACTATTGCTATAATCTTAAAAACCTCATACAGCCAACCACCTAGAAGTAAAGAAAATCTTTTAAAATATTTTTCCAGTCTTCTACCATGTTATCTTGATTCCTTCATTCTTTCCATTTCCCAGAGACTATCCACATTCAAAACAGAACTGACAATTTAGTCAGGAATAACTTAGGTGCACACAGATTTTTTTTCCCAAAAGCCTAAGACAAAAGCAGAGTAAAGCCACTCAGGCACCCTTTAGTTCGCACAGCAGAATACAAGGTGGGAAATAAATGCCCACAATTTTGTGCAGAGCATAAACAGCTTTTCACACAGGCATTACCTTATGTCCTTTCTGGGTGGTCTAACCATTCATCTTTCATATTCATATTATATATATATATATATATATATTCATTCCTGGCTAATAGTCATCTGGTAATAATCCATTCTTTTGACCCAACAAGAGTTTTGCTATTTAGTAAGAACTACCCTAGGATACCAGTAAGAAAAAAATACTAACTTACTAGTTTTTAAATAGGAACCAACTGAACTAACCTGATACTACAAAAGAATAGTAGTAATGTAGCCAATATGTTCAGAATAATACTTGCTACACTTATTGGAACTGTAGGCTTACTGATTTGCTATGACAAGTATTTTGGCATACATCAGGCACAAGCAAAGGATCTTCCTGTACATGTGTGGAAGTTATGGTTCTTCTAATAAATTCACCATTTTCACCCTCTATTGTTTTGCAGACAGTTTTTAAATGTGCCAAATGATAAAACCATTTGAAATAACATGCACTTAAAACTTCATTTATAATACATTACAGAAAAGTAACATATGCTGGAAATCTGAGGCATCACCACAAACACTATGTAAACAGAATTATAAAATGTACATGATTAACTTAAGTTGAATCTGTTATAACTGGAAGTCTCCTTAGAGTGACTTACCTGCAACATACTGACTATCTCAACTTTGTTGAAGAAAATAAAGGAAGTGAGTGTAGAAAGAAAATTCTCTTCAAAAACTGATGGTGTTGGTAAGATGATGTCCTGTATGTACTGTACCCTGTAAGTCTGGTGGATCTTTTGCCGTAGTTCAGAGTCTGTTATAGGTATAACCTCCTTAAATTTTGCTGTTTTGGTCAAGAACTCCCTGTGCCGTTTTGGCTGAGCCAAAGAAGGATCATACTCGAGGCATCCAACAACATCCATAATACACTCATCGGAAAACATCACCTCAAACAGAGTTGCTTTGTTGAGGAATAAAATTCCTCTAATGATTTCATACAAATGATGCAAGCCTTCCGTGTTCTCTAGATTCTCGCAAACTTGAAAAAGCTGCAATAGTTTTTTAATGTAGCCTTCATTTTCCAAGGCCAGTGCTAACTTTTCTCTCCGGATGGGCGAGGAGAGAACAGAGGTAACTAAGTCAGCAATCTCTTCAAGTTTGTTGAGTTCACAAGCAGGAAGGTCAATCAAAGGACTGGTTTCAGGCATTTCCTCACAACGTTCTTCTTCTGACTCATCAATGAGGTCTTGTGTGACTTCCACTGAAGGATCCTTACCTTGAACCTAAAACCAGAGCGTAAACAATCAGTTATCTCATCCAAAAAAATTTCGTATGTACACATACACAAAGCAGTAGTCAAATCGGTAATTTAAAATTGCCCCAAAGTTTCAGTAAAACGGCACAGATGGATTTTTCGATCCTGGTGAAAAAGAGGTTTAGAACCATTCATCTGCATTATTTAATCATGGAAAGACATCCCTGTTAGACTGGTGGAACAATTCTATCCAACGCAAAAACAGTTTCAGCTGAGTAGGTTCATTATACATATATGCTCAGAAGTTTTTATGTTGTTCTAAGATTATGTTATTTGAACAAAATATCTCAACAACCAAGCAAGGCAGACTGAAAAATGTCAACACATGCATAATGATTCAGATAAAATAATCAGTAACACTACTAACATCACCACTACTACTAAACAGACTGTGTCTAGTTTATTATCTCAAATCAAACTGACTTTTAAACATCAGTCTTCCCAATGGTCTTTGCTCACTTTTAACTTGACTGAACAATATTTTAGAAGCTGTTAAAATGTGCAAGGAGGCAGAGGTACCGTAGGGCATATATTGTGCACATGCATTTAAAGAATAATGCCTTTTGTGGACTGAGGAAGCACAAGCTCTACTTAATACATGGCTTTGAAAGTAATATAAAAATGGAAATAAAACTGAAGTACAAGTTGAGACATCATTTTGATTTAGTAACTAGAGCTAAATATGTAAAATTCATATATTTGTTGAATGAGATTCTAATTGGGTTACAAACTGCAATTTGGCCATACAGTATAACCTCATAAATCTGGCATGCTCGGGACTGAGCACCTGCTGGAAATTTGAAAATTTTGGGTTTGCGAAACTGAAGCGGTAGCTGGTCCCAGAGCAGTGGCCACATGCAGAGTGGGGGGGATGGCAGCTGCAGCCGTCGTGTGCAAGCTTCCTCCTCCACATCCAGGGAAGCTTAAAAAAAAGTGCCAGTATTTTGAAAATTCTGGATTTTTGATATTCAGATTGATAAGGTTATACTGTACTACTACAAAGGTGCACTACAGCAGTAGGTGGCATTGCCATCCATATAAAATATCAAACACCCAAGGAAAGTACTGTGACATGGTAAATGTAGGCTACAATAAGTCTGTAGCCATTCCTGAACAACAGCAAATCTGCCAGTTTACGCTTCTGGCAATTGCCCCATTAGAAGGAAGTTTATAAAGAGGGGTAAACCCTTAGGTTAATTATTTTTGCTTAAAGAAGATAGCTTGAGGATCTCACAGTATAGCCATCTCTCTTAGTAAGTCACAGCTGAACTATCCAGAAAGTTCATTCTGAAGGCTCCCAAGTTGTACAAAGTTAAATTTACATATCCACCTAAGCTTATTGAGATGTTACGTATAAATCAACTCTCCAGTATAAATGATGAAAGCCAGACACAAAGACATTACATCAGAAATCAATACTAGGCTCAAGACTATTGTCATTCTGTAGACACATTGATCAGCCATCAACAAATGAATCAATTCCATTATCTGTGCTATCTTCAAGCAAGATGGAAGGAAAACCAGGAAGAGAGAGTTAGCTCTGTCAGAACTGTGAGGTGGCAAGAGATCCAAGTGGATATTTTGCAGCTTTGCCAGGACCCAAAGAAGATGAAGGTAGTAATCAAGAACATCCAAGCTGGAGAGGTCACTTGAAGAGAGAACAGCAAAGAATTTCCTTCCCTCTCCCACACAAAGGGAGACTGCTTACCTGACAGATACTAATACTGCTCTGCAGAAGCAGCTTGATACAGTGTAATTCTCTGCCACCTATAGTGTATAGATTTACTGCAGTGGGACAGGATGTGTTCACATCAGAGTCTGTTATATGGCACCCAGTATCTTCTCCTTCAAATGTTTCACAGGCTTTAAATTAACATTCCCAACATTGCTATGAATTTGAGAAGTACTATCAGTCCCAAATTACATTATGAACAGAAGCACATATATTTTGGCTATTGGTTTTACTGGAGTTTACATGTAGCTTGCTTAGGCAGAGATCTGAGAGGCCAGTAAATCTATTTCTGTACAAATACAGGTTTCCCTCACTTTATGCTGTACATGCATTCCTGGAAAACAGCACATAACCCAAATTCGCATAAAGGGAACCCATTCTACAATGTAACAAATAGGGATACATACGGAGACCTCAACTGTACTGACCCCTAGACCCATTTCTACCACTTCTACAAGACAATTTTGGTACTCACCAACAGCAGACAGTACACACAAGCACAGGGCGGTGGTGAACGTTACCATAATGGCAGCTGATTGAGGGCTTCCACCACACCAATCGCGTAAGAGTGAATTTACCTTGCATATAATGAATTTTTGGTATAAAAAGGTTCATCGCATAAGAGCGAATTTGCACATATAGAACCCACTTAAAGCAAGGGAAATCTGTACACTATCCATCCACCTATTCTCATGGAGGAAACTCAAGTCATTCAAAAGCTGCTCAGCCAAAGGTTGGGCAAAGTATCTGAGAGCACATGAAAATCTCTCTGTGATCCTCCTCCACAGAAACTAGCTAATGTGCTGTCCAGGTGCTTAAATTGTACACTAGAGCCAGGATGTATGTCTTCAGACAATTTTTGTGCCTATTGGTTTAGGAAGACAATAATATACCTCTCTAAATTCAGAAGATATTTTCCAAAGTATACAAACTAGGAGTAAATTAACATAAAGTGGGTGCATTTACATGAGATGCTAGAAGCACAGTAGACGAGTTCTACTGAGCATTAGCATGTCATGGCAAAAGCTGTGCTAATGTACAGTAAAATTAGTCTACTGTGCATTAGTATCATGTGAACAACATGTGCCAACACTACAGCACAGTAGCACCGATTACGATGCATTAAGTTAGTACCTGTTATTACAGTTAGTAAACTTAATGCGCTGTAATTACGGTGCATTAATGCATGTGTAGACGTGTTCATTATGTAGGAAAGAAAAAGCAACATACCTTTACATACATCAATAATCAGGCAAACTTATGTGCCTAATTATTAAAAAAGTCTCACAATAAGAAACTTAACCTCTCTGCTAAATGTTTTGTGCTAAACTTGGTACAAGCAGTTCATTAATTTTTAACTAAGCTTCCTTACAAAGATCTATCAATTCACCTCAATCTTGACCTTAAGACTCTTTCGCTACGTCAAATGTTCTGGTTCTTCAGGCCTTGATATCAAGAAGCTACCTGCTTTTTTGCTAATTAGCCTACTATTCAAATTGAGGGGAGGGTCCTGAATACCAGATACATTAATTATGAAAGCAGTGAGAGGCATCTCAACTTTATTATGAGAACACCTCTCAGGGGAGAAAAAAAATAGTCCATTTTCAAACCAACATAAATCCTTGATGGATGTTTTTGGTGAGACTGCCAACTGAGACAAGACTTGCAATGGTGTTTCTCCCTCCTCCCTTTTAAACACCTATTTACAAGGATGTTAACCAAGACCAATTAATTTCAAACACCACTGAATTGCTAAAAGAAAACTTAATTGCCACCATCTGAGATGCGTTTCAACTGGACACCAAGAAGTAACAAGCCTGACTTTCCATTTCTAATGCTTTTCACTAGACTCATTTCCTTCGCAACAAATGCTAAGATTTATATTCCATTATTCTGAGTACACAAAGTCAATATGCTAGCTAATTACTGGCACTTTACTACTGCTTTTATAAACCTGTAGGTGGTGGCAGGTTTCAGCTTGGAAGAACAGCAGGCTCAAAAGGTCTGCAGTCATCCTCAATCCCCAGACAAGAAACTTATTTACCTATGCCCCAAACTTATTTAAGCATTATTCCAAAGTAGCATACTTTCCCTTATACCATCTTGTTTCAATCCTGTACTGTGACAAGATACTTCTAATTAGTTGCACTACAGTCTCTTTATAGACGCATGTAACTGTGTGTGGAAGTGTGTATACTCAGTTTCAGTATACAAATCTTACTACAGCCACAAGGGCCCTTTGTATCAAGGGCTTGTTAAATTTCACTATCCCTCCTTCACACCAAAAGGTATGATCAAACATATTAATTTCTTCCATTCATTGAGGTGGATGAAGCTCTAGCTCAGGAGCAAGCAATTATTTTGAGTGGAGGGCCACTTACCCAGTTTTGGCAGGCTGTCGAGGGCTGCATGGGTAGCCCTGCCCCTTGACAGGTGCCCCAGTCCCTGGGACCGATGTCCCAGAGCAAGCACTGGCGGGGCCCAGAGCAAGGTGCAGGCTGGCAGGGGTCTGTGGAGCCAAGCTGGGCTGCACCAGCAGGGAGAGAGGGGAGCTGGCTTGGCTCCACAGAGCCCCTGCCGGCTGGGACCTGCGCTCCTGCCAACCTGCTCTGGGCCCCACTGGCACTGGCCCTGGGACACCAGTGCAGGCCCTGTGATCCCGCTGGCTCCCAGCCTGCTCACAACCAGTGCCCTCCAGAAGTACAGCCAGGGGGCAGTGCATATCCCCAAAACCCTGCTCACTGGCAGGGAAGAAGCTGGTGCTGAGTGTGGGGAAAAGTGGCCCCTCACCTGCCCCATAGCCAGTGCCCTGCGTTACAGGTGCCTGCAGCCCGCGCGAGGCGGTCCAGCACAGGCAGCCCCAGGCAGTGCTAAGTGTGGGGCGTGGGGAGGGGAAAGCAGCTCCTCCCTGCCCCATGCTTGGCGCCCCACGCTGCAGCTGCTCACAGCCTGCCTGGGGCTGCCTGAGCCTGCTCCGGACAGCCCCATGTGGGCTGCAAGCACCTGCAGCACGGGGTGCCGGCCATGGGGCAGGTGAGGGGCTGCTTTTCTCTGCGCAGGGAAGGAGCCTGGGGAAAAGCAGAGTGCGGGGGGGGGGACGGGAGGTGGGACAACACAGCTCTTCTCACACCCTGTGCCCCACGCTGCAGCTGCACGCAGCCCACATGGGGCTGCCTGTGCCCGCTCTGGACAGCCCCATGGGTGGGGAGGGGCCAGTTCTCCCCCCGCCCCCTCCTTCCCTGTGAAGGACACTCCCACCTTACCTGAGATTCCCACAGTGGGGCAGCCACTGCTTCCGGCTGTTGTTGGAGCCCGCTGGGCATCCCTTGGGTCCTACTGCCCTTGGTTCCTGTCATTTTTGACAGGAACCAAGGGCAGAGAAATATTAATTTTCCAAATCTTTTTAGGGGCCCCGTGGGCAGACAGAATGGCCTTGCGGGCCGTATCCCACCTGTGGGCCATATTTTGCCCAATCCTGCTCTAGCTCTTTGCTAAATGCTCCTGGCACTGTGTGTTCCCCATTTTCCAGTTTTGGTTCCTCCAATTTTCACCAGTGAATAGCTTTTTGCCCACTGATACCTAGAACTAGAAGAACAGACTATGTAAACTACACTGCAACCACAGCAGTGACATTAAGAGGGACATGAAGACTATGTAAGCTCAGACAGCAAAGAGATAATTTTAGTAGTTTAATCAGAAATCATAATCGTATTAAAAAATTGCCCGTCATGAATGACTGGGGGGTGGGGGGGGCCCCACGCACGGGCAGAGATGAAACCCCAGTGCCCCACAGTGCCACCACTCT
>NW_017729022.1:188753921-188763075 GCF_001723915.1 Gavialis gangeticus | reverse complement strand
CCCCACCAGCTGTTGTTGGGGGGCAGGGTGGGGAGAACAGTGGCTCCCTCTATCCGTAATGATCTGGACCCTCGCAGCTAGTTGGCGCACGCTCTCTCAACGGCACATGCACAGTTGGCCCAGAGAGATACCAACAGAAAGACAGACAGACAGCTTTTATTATATTAGAATTTTGGGCCATTTTAAAATGTAACGAGCATGGCAACCTGAAGAAGGCAAAGTTAATTCCTAATCTCAAAAAACCCTTCCTTTTCTTCTTGCATTGATTTTATGTTAGTGTGATATTTACAATTAAAAGCGCCGTTCCTTACAGGATCCAGCTTTACCTTATGGGCTTCAACCTGGAAGGGAGTCAGGCACATAGTACATACAGTAATGAGAACACACCTCTGAATAAGGTAAGTGGCTTATTAGATTTTGTTTTATCTTTAATAAAACTAATTACAAAGAAGAGTAAATCACTAAAAAAAATAATGGTATCAAGAACAATAGTGGATAATCAAATAAATGTGCGTTTTTCAGTCGCAGTTTGCATCATCAAATTAAGATGGCCTTGCTTTCGCACCAGAGACCAGTGGAAACCAGTATTTCTAAGTCATGAATCTTTAAAATTCTACCTGCTTGGAATGTATTATTAAATACTAACTGCGACAAAGACAGACAACAGCCCCATTCATGGGCTGAAGACTATTAAATTATCAGATAGATTAAAAAACAGTATGTATAGTGTAATACAGTGAAAAATAATGTGTTTAGCAAGACACGTGTATAGTAAGAACTGAGCAGCTGCACACATCAGTGTCAACCACCACTTCCCTTATACTTAACTTTATAGCACAAAAAATATGCAAACAGGACAAATCAAAATTGTAAAATACTAAAGAAATTTAAGTTTACTGTACCTGGCAGATTTTTTCCCAAATTTCATCACAGCCAGCTTTTTCTTGAAAGCTCAGAGCTAAATCATAATTCTCTGCTTCTGACCAAACAATCAAGGTGTCCTATTTAAAAATAAATACTTATTATTTTCCAAACACATTTCCAGCATGTAATGCAAACCTGACTGAAGGTATAAAATGAGTTTTAAAAAAAATTTAAGGAAGTAACTACTGTAACAATATTAAAAATATCAGATAAAATAGCATATAGCATCAAAAAGATTAAATTACAGTTCTGCTAACAAGTTAACAAACCTTTTACCACATTTTCATTCAAGCATCACTACAAAACTTCATTTTTTCTTCGATACTCTTTCCCCAGTCCATTCCATTCTTCTTCTGTATTTGCCAACAGTGAATCCTAAAGGATGGTAGGACCCTTAGAATTTTTGGATAAATTCAAGGAAAATAAATCCTAGGAACATTTATAAAGTGGATCTGAAAAGTCTTATTTTCCAAGACTCATTTAAGTCCAGCCCTGGCTTGACTACAGTGCTACTCAATTCACATCTATTTATGTAGAAATGTTATCTACTTTATGAGTCAATACCATGATCAGTTGGTTTTCACTATGGCAATAGTAAATGTGTTGCTTTTGGCTGTAAATTTTGCACCTTTCAAGAACTGGAAAAAGAAGGAATAAGAATTCTGAGGGTAGCAAACGTCACAAAACTTGTTAAAGCAGTTCCAAAATGGAACACACAAATTTTGGGAATTTCTTTGCTCAACAGAAGAGGATTAACAATACCTTATCTCTGGTTCTCTAGTTACCATAATGCTACAGAAAGAAAAATAGTTATAGAGGGTACAGGAAACTTGTGGAGTTTCTCATTTGCAATTATTGTGAAGGGATAAGATTTCCCTTTCTATCACACAAGGCATGCTGGACCAGTCTGGGATGCGCACTGCATGCGATGTGCAGTCAGTCTGTGGGCCCAATCTGGCCCATGTACCAGCTCCGTACCACTCCATTAGCCTACAGAGCCTGGAAAGTTTGATATCCTTGCTAGAGTTAAGATTTGCCTAAACAGGAAACTTCTATGAATTATACTAACATCAATTTCTTTTATGAACGTTTTTAATTTGGAAGAAAAGCCCTCTCTTTTGGGGGCAAACCTTGTTTAGGCTGCTTCCAAAGCAAAGTAAGCTAAACCAAAAAGGAATTCTTAAGGGGAGCCTACACTAAAATTTTCCAACTCAAGCTTTACTGGTAGAATTTTGGGCATGTTCATAGTCCAGGATCCTTTCCAATATCAGAACCTGTCCTTCTACTGGCAAAATTATTCCACCCGTTGGGCACAGTAAGACTTCTACTGCCATCAAGCTACTAGCAGAAACTACACGTGCTCTTTTGCATCCTGCCAACTTCAAAGTTCCCTTAAACCTTCCCAGAGTGCCCTTGATGCTCTGGTGTCACAGAAGAGTGGAGCCATGTGAGGCTCTAAGTGTGTGCATGCCCATATACTCTGGGGGCTTGGCTGTCACCAAAACTTCTAGCACAGACAGGTGAGTGTAGACGAGGTAAATATCTGGCCTGTTGAACCATTGCATCCAGCCCACCAGTGGCCTGGCGGGCTACCATAAATGTATGCCTTTGGCTCCACACTGCCACATTCCCCTGGTTCTGCAGACTAGCCAGAGCTTCAGGCTGCCAGGCAGCAATATGGAGCTGCATCTGGGCAGCAATAAAGAGCTCTGGCTGGCTGGCAGTCCTAGGGCTGTGCAGGAGCTAAGGCCTAGGGTGTATGGTGGCATGGGGTTGTGTTGGGGCAAAGCCAGGAGCGTGCATTAGCAAGGAGCCAGGGATGCATGGTGTCACACAGCTCTGACTGGACAATAGCACAGATCTGGGGAGCTATCATTTCTGCATCACAGCATGCCACTGGCTCCAGCTCCACATCACTGCCCAAAATACAACTCGGTGCACCCATGCACCCACGGCTCTGTGCTACCCAAGCTCTACACTGTCCCAAACACAGCTCCATGCAGTCACATGCTCCTGGACCCACACTGCCCCCCAGTTCCAGCCTGGGAGCAGCCCCTGTGGTCCACAGCAGGCCCAAGGCAAGTTTGACAGCCCTGATGTAGACAAAGAATAAATAAAACATCTGCACAAAATATCATTTTAAATCCACTCTTTGTCTTATGCTGTTATAACTACCATGTAGGTAAGTGATTAGTTAATTGCCAATTAAATGAGCTACTTCATGCATTTGAAGAGGCTAGTATTGAATCCTAGGAATCACTTTATAGCCTGAAAGAAGTGTATGGAATGTTCCGTAAAGACCAGCGTAGCAATCAGACTTAAGGTCAAAAATAAAACCTGCTGAGTGTAAACCTAGCCAATGTAATTATGGAGAGTCTTCAATGGGAAATAAAGTAATATACAGTGCCATAGAGCTCACCAACCTTCCCTTCTTACTCATGCCAGAAACACATCTTGGACTCCCTTCTGTGTATGGAAGGTTAAGTGATGGATCTCATTGCAAATATTAATAAATGATTAATTCTGTTGATGACCAGATAATCCAGCTCCCCAGATAAGTGTTTTCATATGGGAAACATTACACAAGTATCAAAGACGGAAGAAGTACAGAAATTTACCCCCTTATTTCTAACAGGAAGAGTAAGCTGTAGTCACTGCAAGTTGTTTTTATCCTTATTTCAACCCCAATCCGCCCACAAAAATCCTGCCCCCGATCTGTACTCTGAATTGACTGGCACAAAAGTTGGTATGGGCTACTACCCAAGTGAGCACAACTTGTCAGTAACTAACACAGCACTACATAGCACAAATGAAGATTTAGCACCACTCAAAGATTTACCACCTTTCCACAATTACTCAGAATTCAATCCTCCAATTCTGCTCATCTGTTCTTTAAAAAAAACAAAACAAAAAAAACCAAAAACAGCCAAAAACCCACACTGCAGCTCTCTCATGAATGCAAGTTGTTGCTAAAATACCAATTCTGTGCTTCATGCTCTATAATCGACCGCCTCCTTCCAGAACGAGTCACATGTATGGCATTAAACACTAACATTTGACTCAGGGCAATTCTAATGCAGTATTAAACACAAATTCTGCCACTGTGCTCAGAAAGAACAAACATTTTCCCATTAAAGAATTAACTGAATGGTAATCTTTCCACAACACAGATCTATTGGATACATTTCCAGAAGTCTTAGAAACGCATATGAATAAATGCAGTATCACTGAGGACAAAGCAACTTAAACACCATTTTGCAGTGTAGCCACCCTTGTTCTGGTCCTGGATATGACTGTAAACTGCATCTAACTGGAGGGCCTGGTGGCAACATGGTGGGGCTACTTATGGCAGAGTAGCTCCTACAAAGTACCACCATGTTGCAACCCCCAGAGGTAAGGCGAGTTTAGGATGCCTCAAAATCCAAACACCCACTACCTTGTGGGTGTTCTTTGGTTGGAGAAAGGTTGTGTTAGCCATCCTTAAGTACACTCTAAATTACAAAGCAGAGTACCTTATCAGGTAAGAGACAGAAATACAATCCTAGAACAGAGAATGCAAAAGAAATAAATCTCACCTGTTCAGCAACAAAACCTGTGCCCAGTATTACCTCCTGAATTAATTATATCAGCTGAACTCTGACAAGATGCATATCATACTAGGCAGGAGCAGGAACTTTCTTCTATAATACTACCCATCAAAGGAATCTCTCCATAACTGTTAAATTGCTCAGTAGTCTGAAGACTTTAGGTTATGTACTATACTTCAATACTCAGACAACAATGGAAAGTTACCTACTCTTCTTTATGGTTGGCCTTATCTAGATCTGATACGATCAGGCAAAACGTTAAGGTAATCCATGGCTTTCTAGTACATAGGTTTGACTGTTGCAATCCTCCATATCTAGGAACAAAGGCAGCAGTTTAACAACTAAGGCAGTTGTACTTTATCATGGGTTTTGATTTGCACTGTCCTAAAGCAGCACAGAATACTTGAGGACACCACATGCAAAAGGGAATAAACTTCCTGAAGCAACTAAACAAGATGACAATCTAATCATCTTTTTGAAAATACTACAAAACATTTCTCATCAGAAAAATCTCTCCATTGTGTGGAGAATGACCTTCCACATAGACATATTCAAATATCCCAACTTCTCTTTCCTTAAAAATATTGTATTTAACAAAAACAGGATCCAAAACAAATCAAAGCATACAAAGAATTTTAAAATTTCTCTCTCCCCCTCAAAAGGAGAGCCAGAGACACTGTGGTGTCTTCTAGAACTTTACTACCATCTTTATGCAGAGGGCTCTTTACGAAAGAGGCAGATATGTAGAGTCCTTGAACAAAAAAGGCCAAAGAAAGCAACCTGCCTGTTCAGCAACATTATGGGCGCATCCACACGAGATGCTTACTGCAGAATTGCTTAATTAGCTCTGCAGTAGTCTCAGCGTCTACACATGCAGCCTTAATTAGGCCACTGTAAAAAAATGCTACCATAGATTAGTACTCAACACAAGTATTATCCTACAGCACTCTTATTTAGAACACTGCAATGCACGTGTTGACACTCATGAGGCTGGCTGTGGCCCAAAGGTGCCTCAGTGTTGGGGGCTGTCTGCCATGCAGTCCCACACTGGAGCACCCTCCTGCCCCAGCCAGCTTCTCCACAGCACACCGAGTCAGGCTGGAGCAGCCCCAGGCTGGAACTGACCCTGGGGCCTCCTGCTGGCCAGGGCTATTTGGACCTGGCTCAACGTGCTATAATCCTGGGTGCATGTGTAAACATGGTGTCTGGAAACAACAAACACCAGCATGAACAGTGCAGGAGTTTATTCAGTCGCATTAATTGCATGCGTAGACATGCCCTATATGTCACTTCCCAGCAGAGGCTCAGAGGAGCTTACAACAACTTATAAAACAACTTAAAAAGCAAGCAGAGTATCAACATAAAACGGAACCCCTCCAAACAATATGCCAGCCTAGCTTTGTTTGCCCAGCTAGGAAGGCGATTGTCTTGTGCATTTGTGGTGCATTAGTAGTACTTGTCAGAAGTTGCTCTCAGTCAAACTCTGGGATCACAATGAAGCAGAAGGGAGAAGGCAGTTTATTAGGCATGTAAGATCCAGATAATTTAGAGCATTCTAGGCCAAAAGCAGCACCCTGAATTACACCCAGAAAACTATTGGGAACCAGTACAGTCTGGAGCAGCAGGGTTATATGTTCCTGGCAGTTCACTCCCATCACACGGCATGGCACGATGTTCTACAGTTTCCAGGTGGTCTTCAAGGGAAGCCCCACACAGAGCATACCACAGTAGTCCAACTTTGAAGACATGGATGATGGTGGCCAGATCTGAATCTGAAAAAAGGGTCACAGCCTTCCCATAAGTTGGTGAAAGGTGCTCACATCCACACTGCTGACCAAAGATCCAGGAGCAGCAGCAGAGCCAGAAGTAACCCAACCCCAAGACTCTGAGATACAACGGGAGATTGAACCCTGTCAACAGCATAGGTGTCCCGATCCCTGCCAAGTCAAGTGGTCTGCCCACCACTATCACCTCTGTTTTGTCTGGATTCAATTTCATAAAGAGAGTAAGTGCAAAATCCAGTTCAAATCTATCCTGATATTTCTGTGCAGGGCACTGAAAAATCCCAGCTACTTTAAAGACCATCCGTCTTTCTTCCCAATCACAACCTTCCTAGGACCTCTCTATACTCCACTCACACAATACCACTTTCATCCAAAGAAAAGAAACTTCTGAAAGTAGGTAACACAATCTTCAGAGAATCTAGATACAAGACTGGAGGTCAATGTCAGATTAAATAAAACCAAAGCAATAATTTTGCTGTGTTCAACACTAAACACAATATACACCTTAATAATATTCCTTCATACACATATTTCTGTACTCATAAACGTGACTCTCGATGGCAAAAAATTCTTGGGTTTCTACTTTTGGAAGTCATAAAATGGGAAGAAATTCATTTGGTCGGGGGGGAAACAAGGAGTATGGAAAGAGCACTATAATAACCCATGAGAACTGGGGAGGGGGGGGGAAAGACGAGGATAAAAACGGGGAAATGAGTAATAAAAGCAAAGTAGATGTAGTTGTATACTTAAAGGGATTAAACACTATTAACATGATGTTAGTATGGTACCCAACTGTTTCGTTCCTTAGAATTACAGAAAGCTAGCCTCCCAAAGTATAATTAGACAGGGTGAGAGAGACTTGAACAGTCACTATTCTTAGGCTATTAGGTTTTTCAAGGTTTGCACAAAACTCTTCTCCCCCTCACCCCCATGCAGGTTTCTTGATGTTGTTTCAGAGAAATACTAAAGAAAGGAGTGCGAGAAACACTCCCAGTAGAGGTGCCGCCTTCCTGAACAAGACAATTATTTCATATACTACTGAGTTAGCGAGTCAGGTATATGCCTCTACCTGACTATTTCTATTTTTATGAGTTCAAGTTATTTCCCAAATTACACAACCTCTATAATGCTTAAGAACTAACACAGTCTTGTACCAGAACATGAATTTACAAGATTAACCACGTTTTTCAAGCTTGTAAACAAACTGTTATCCTGCAAAGAAAACAGACATCAGGAGTTTTTTGTGGAAAAGTTTTCTCTTGTTCTGAAAACCAACACTGATTAGGTTGCCAAGTTAGTAAATGAAATTGGAAGAAACAAATACTTGCCTGCTGTTTCTGATATGCAGTGTTTGGAATTATCTTCGATTCCAAAAGTAGCGAACCTGACAAGGTGACAAGAATAATACCAAAGTCAGTTTAGCAAAACAGACATCTCCATAGCTCTTCCAACAACAGGCCATCAACGTCTGCTCTATGTCAGGGATAACCAACTTGCAGTGGTCTCTCCGTGGCACATGAGAGACTGGGAGAAAGGTCAGGGGACAGAAAGCAGAGTAGCCAACTGGGCTAGTGAAGGGGATCCGAGGGGCACTCAGGAAAGGCAAGCAGCTAAATTTGTGGCATGCCTGCCTGAAAAGCTGGATGCTGCTCTTTTAAATCATCCACATATTCCAACCAGCCTAGGAGGACATTTTGCACTTCAGCATAATTCCCTGCAACCTCACCAATAAGCTAGGTGACAAGCAGAAATAAAATACTCTCTTAATATGTAAGCCATTTACTTTGGATTTTACTGTCACGTTTTATGCAATTCTGTGGGGCAAACTGACATTTGTGAAGGGCGCTTCTATAAGCCCACATACCAGCACTGAAGATTAGACAGTGCAGCAACCCCCTCTCAACCCCCCACTCGCCTACCCAAGAACATGGTCCCTTTGCTCCAACTCTTTCCCAAACCAGTCACCTACAAACCCACAGGCTTGACTGTGTGTGTACACTGGGAGTGTTTGTAGCCTGGCAACAGCTCAGGGGTAATCTATCCCAGGCTCAGAAGGTTTATTTAGCACATTAGCACCTGTTGGCTGACCGAGTTACCAGTTACGTTTTTCACCCGAAAAAACAAAGGTAAACGTATCTCAGCGGGACACCACCA
This sequence comes from Gavialis gangeticus, assembly GCF_001723915.1. Taxonomy (NCBI): domain Eukaryota; kingdom Metazoa; phylum Chordata; order Crocodylia; family Gavialidae; genus Gavialis; species Gavialis gangeticus. Next base: position 188,754,626 of record NW_017729022.1, on the reverse strand, counting down.
CCACTGTACCCCCCCTGCACAAACATGCACACGCATGCACAAATGCACACACCTGCCTGTTCTCAACACAACCCAAGAAGTCCCGAAGTGGAGCTTCTGCTGCCCCAACACCAACAGGAGCAGCTGGGGACACAAGTGGGGGGGTGGGCATGTGACTCATTTGCTCAGAGACAAGGTCTGTCTCTCATGGTGAGGGCAGAGACCCGGCCCCTGGGGATCACTTCAAGGCAAGAGTTAGGGGTCTGACTAACAACTTCTGGCCTGGAGGAGGCAGGAAGAGGCACCGCTCTCTTGGGGGGGGCTCCCCCTTCCTGCCCCCTCAGCCGCAGGGAGAGGGGCGTGAAGGGTACCCCGGACAAGACCGGTGTGCGGGGGGGCGGTCTCAGACACCCACAGCCTCAGGCCGGGCTCAGCCCAGCCAGGAGGAGAGTGCAGGCAGGCGGGCCCAGGCCCCCCCTTGGCCCGGCCGCGCTCACCGTCCGCCTCGGCCCGCACCAGCAGCGACATCCCCTTGAGCCGCTCCACGTAGGTGGTGGAGACATGCCCGGTGCCGCGGTCGTCCCATTGCCGGTCCTCATTGAGCGTGTACACCTTCACCCGCCGCCGGGTGTCCGACATGGCGCGGCACGGCCCGGGCCCCGCTCCGCTCCGGGGCGAGGGGACGGGAGCGGGAGGCTCAGGGGCGGCGCGGGGCCCGCAGCGCGC
>NW_017729022.1:188750885-188753829 GCF_001723915.1 Gavialis gangeticus | reverse complement strand
GGGCGAAGGGGGCGGGGCGGAGCCGCGGGGAGCGGTGACGTATCACCCCCCTCCCCGCCCCTAAACGGCGACACGTCCTCCAACCTCCGTGCGGCCCGAGGGGCGTGGCGGGAAGGGGCTCCTCAGGCAGAGGTCTCCTGGCACTGCCATTATTATCGCTTTTGTGCCATGCTTTCCACCCTGGTCCTGTAGACGGTTAATACACCTGCGCAAAATCCACCATCATTTCTGAGGGCGAATTGATACGGCCTATGCGAAACCCAAGCCCTGCTTTGGTAGACTCACCCACTTCTGGCCTTGCCTCCAGCACTTTCTTCTTACCAGACTTGCCTCCAAATAAAGAAATGCTTCAGTTTGGTGACCCACTTCTCACTCAACTTGCTGGCAACTTACAGGGAGCAACATCAAGTCAAGGCGGTGGCTTATTTACATACTTACGTGCATATTTCTTCCAGCATGCAATAGGTTTTTTTTCCAGCAAATACGATAATTTTGAGCTTTTGATATGATCAGTTTTTTACTTAAGACCTGGCAATGCTGCCACTCCTCCACCCAGGCCTTTGTTTCCCTCCCCCCTCCTCCTCACAAGGCTGTGCCAGCACTGCTGCCAGTGGCACATGCAGGGCCCGGCCTGGGTAGGCAACCAGCAGGCCCAGCACTGCTGCCTGCAGGGGAGCCACCCTGAAGCTGCGATCAGGCGGGGTCTCCTGGGCCAGAGCACACCTGGGGCAAGATTTGCCTCTTACTCCCACCCACAGCAGCTCATGGGACTGAGCTGCAGTGGCCTGTGGGGAAGCACTTTCAGCCCCTGCTGCAGAGACCAACTAGTATGTGCTTGGGATAGTGGCTTTGCCTAGGGGTCAGGCACCAGCCATCGGCTTGTCCCCCCCACTCATCCTGTATTGGAGCAGGTACTCCACCTGGGGCAGCCTCTAAGCTTGCATCAGCAGCTCTAAACTCCCCCCCACCCACACCCTGGTGGCTACCACCTACACTGGGCTGCTAGCAAGTTGCTGCTCCATTCATCCTGACCTCTGCTCTAACCTCTAGCTATGCTCACCTACCCCAGCTGTGTTTTAGTTTGGTACCAGAGCTGGTAGACATGGGATGCAGCTTTAATTCATCTTGGTTTCTGCCTAATCCACCAGCCATTTCCTGCCAGGTCACAGAGTGCAGTTTTTAATCACTTCAACTCAATTGCTTTTGAGAGGAGCCCAATTGAAAAGGCTTGGATGTAGATGGCAAGACGCAGTCTTAGGCATTTAGAAGTTGAGAGGAAAGGTAACTGGCTACTTGATGTTTCAAATTTATTAGCAACTTCATAGGAGCCAGTAGTGCTTCACAGTTGCATTAAGCTAACTGGACTGAGCTACAGTACTGTGAAAATCAGTCCCCTTTTTAGTCCATCTGAACATGGACTCTGCAAAGAGAGAGGTAGCAATGATTCCCTTTCCCTCCTTTATTCTGCCTTCCCCTGTGGAAAAGTGCAAATATACTGCAAACGTTTGAAACACATGGTACTTTCAGAAGGAAAGTAGCAGGGAACTTCGTTAATACATTTCACAGTGTAGGCATAACCTAGCAAATATATTGATAACTTCCACATGAAAGTACTACCTTAGTACATAAAACAGGAGGTTTTTAATGACATTGCAGTTATGATCAGGCTCCCTAAAGACCAAGTATACAGACTATGCTGTATGGAGGAGTTTAGCTGGTAAGTTAGCACATTTCAGGGCAAATTCTCATTCCTGTGCTAGCTTAAAGAGCTGTGGTGGGTACTGGGCATGTACCTAAGGACAGAAAATGTGTGAAAGTACAGAGAAATTGCCATCTTCTCCCAGGCTGAGGAATGAACTCATTGCTGCTAAGGCAGACCTGAGGGCATCTCAGGCCATAAAAAAATTGCCTTTTAAAGGGAATTCCACATTAATGGTAAGTTCCTATTAAGTTCCTCCCAAAAAAACTGTCCTCCCTCTTTAAAGGTTCTAGATGGTGCTCCACAGAACAGAAAATAAATTGGAAGGATGTTTATTTAAAATGTTGTGCCATATCCTGTGATCTTTATTCTATCAAAAATCTCAAATTCAATGAGAATTTTGCTGAAGTAAGGTTTGCAGGATTTTTCCCCCACAGGCTTTTATAGAGCCAGCACTTTAAGGGGGTGGAGATAGCTAAATGTAAAACATGATACAAAAACAAGGTTTACTGAAATGAGAACAAGCCTTTAAGAAAAAAAGGGGGTGGTGTGGGGTGAATCAATCCCTATTATTGCCCCTGCTGTCAGTAGACAACATTTTCAAGACAAACAGAACACTAGGGATTATTAAGAAGGAAACTGTAAACAAAATGGAAAGTATCATTATGCCCCTTTCTAATCTGAGGCCTCCACACCTCAAGTAGGTTCTTCAGCTGCCAGACTGCCCCAAACTTTAGTCACCTACAATGCTTCTACACTAGTATAAAGATTTTGGTATAGTGGATTCAAAACAGAGAGACAGACTGACATGGCTCATAAGGATTTATGACACTGAACTTACTTTGACTACAGAAAACTTGGAAGGAAAAAGGAAGGTTAACAACAATTACATTTGTTCTGTACACCCAGATACTGCATTGTTCTGATTATTAGTTTGTAGGAGAAAAGACTATTTTTACCTTAATTTTATGTTCATGTAGTGCTAGTACAATTAGGGCTTTAATCCTTTAGGTACCATTTATTTTTCTGAATACATTAAAAATCTTTCACTATATACCTCTCAGGTAAGCAGTTTAAATGAACTTTCCTGATTGCAAACTGGTAATGAGTAAGCATCAGGCTTCCATTTTCAATAGAGCAACTGAAAAGTACTATCTATACCAAAGCTATGCAAAATGATTTCTAACGAGGAAGCGTGATATGACTCAAAGAGGTAAAACAGCACTGCTAATGTAGATTAAGAGA
>NW_017729022.1:188746858-188750874 GCF_001723915.1 Gavialis gangeticus | reverse complement strand
CAAAGAGGTAAAACAGCACTGCTAATGTAGATTAAGAGAGCCAAGACTACATTATAAAAGTAGACCAATTAAAACTAAGTTAAAATTAGTCCTACCTTGTGATAGAATAATAGCTGCACAGGTTCCTTGTCAAAAAGAGTGATATAAGGGGGCCAGACAAATCCTGGGTTGGCATCCAAAGCAGTCTGCTAAATACAAGTATCTCTCTACAAAAATTAGTGTTTGAGATTGTGTGTCCTTGAAATATTGAAGAATTTTATTTCCAAAAAAAATGCCTGCAGCTTGAAATGCACATATTCATGCTATTCCTGTCTCTCACCCCCACCCCCATAGTTGTTTAATAGCATTTTAAAGAGAATTCTCCATTTCCCTCAGTTCATCCTACTGAAACAAATAAACTACAATTTCACACTGAATAAACTGACATTTTGCTTAGTCTTGTCTGGAAATTTCAGGCTTCTGAAATGAACAAAATGGAGTTTTTCCCTTTAAACCATTTTTAAATACTACTACGTCATAATAGGAACGTTAGCTATTGCCATAATTGAGGTTGAAAGTCAATTGATATTGCAATCCTTTTCCAAGGTGCTTATAAAACTTTGGCAAATACTTTTAAGGCTGAAATTTTCAAGAGCAGCCTTAACCTAGATGTATTTTTTCATTCTTATGAATGGTTAGAACAAAACTGCATCTGTAGTTTGACATGGAAAGCATTTTAAGTATTTTCTATACCTATTTGGATAAATAATTTCACATCTAGTACTAGTTTGTGAAACCTCACCCCATCAAGCAAGACTCTTCAAAAGACTGGCTTATTTTAAACCTCCATCTTGTAATGAACTGAGTCCTATCAAATGCTAGCAGAGACTGCACAGCTGTCTTGCCCACATGTTGCTTATTAGAGAACTGAGCTTTAAAAGGTCAAGCCAAGTCTGAATACTATAAACTGTATATTAATGCATGATGCAAGAAAAATATCCAGTTCACATTCAATACTCTATTAAGTGAAAAATGTGATACAACTGAGAGCATTTTTAGGTTTCTCAGCTTTCATAAACTCTCAGAAAACAGGGCAGGAAGGGACCTTAAAAGGTAATCTAGTCAAGCTTGTAAGCCACACCTGGCATTTTTTAACTATTATTAAAAAAACTCAATAATAGGGAGGTTTTAGAATCTATATAATCTACTCTAGTACTTAATTTTCCATATAGCTAGAAAGATTGTCTTAATATCAAATCTAAATCTCTGTTTCTGTCAGTTAATCCCATTACTTGTAATTTAAACCCTTTCTCCACTGGATATGGAGAACAGTTTATGGCAGTCCCTGTTACATTATTGTCTCTCTTATCTGACACATCATTTTTATAACACTTTTATTTTTGAGAACTTGGAAGTGTCTTACTCATTTCAATTAAATTACACCTCAACACCCCTGGAAGCAGGCAGATGGTTCCATTTGTAAAAATGGGGAACCCATTACAACTTAGATAAGGAGCATGGTAAAGATTCATTAAATAATGTTTTTAATGGATTTTGAACATGAAATAGACTCAAAAGTCAGAAAATACACATGTATAATAATTTTTTTATACAGCTTACCAAAAGGATCTTTTCAAGGTGATAAATGTACTAAACTCACAAAAGGAAGTTAAATTCTAGTGTCCTGTCCAGTATTCTGCTGCTCTTTTCCTCTTTTCTTTCAGATCTTTCATGGTCAGTCTCTCCAGGTTACTTTTCACCTTTGCATTCTCAGTGAAACCCTCACTGTTCATGAACAGCACTGTAAGAGGAGCTTTCCCCTTAGTTTACTTTCCTACCACCTGGGCCCTAGACACATTCAACTGCCTGTGCACTGCTGTGTTACCTGTCCAGCAGATGTCATGGTCATCCTCTATAGGTACCAGGTCCTGTGATCTGAATATTTTGGACAGCTGTTTGAAAAAAGCCTTCTTTTCTTTTGGTATTTTAGAGCTGACACCTACTGTGACCTCACGAGTTTGGTTCTCCCTTTTAACCTTGACCCAGAGACTTGTACCCTGCTGCAGAATAAATGTATGCCTCTCTCACATATCTATCACACTACTCTTTTTCTCAGCCTACATTGGTTGGGCAGTAAGCTAGTGTCCTGGGCCTGCCTAGCACAGTTAAGTTGCTAATGCAAGAGAAATTAACTTTTCACCTTTGGTGGAAGGTGAACTAGTTCTAAAGTTGTGAGCGTGAGTGATTGAGCCCGTTTGGGCAGGAAGGCCATGATGTAAAGCAAGCAACTACTTTTTGAGTGACATCCAAGGGCCATGTGCATGATTGAGTGCTGAGTAAAAGGGGCAATGAATGATGTGTGCATGGGCGAATGACTAGATGTCTGAATGATTGGCAGGTGCCAATCATACTGGGTATAAAATGGGCAGATCTGAAGGATCAGGGTGTGTGTGTTTGTTTGTTTACAGTTGTGTGTTACTGGAGGGCCTCGAAAGCCAAAGGCCATTGCAACTTGGTGCATGACTGCAGTGGACATGTGATTGGAAGCTGTTAGAGCAGAGGAGTGAGTGAATGCAGAGTGGGTGAGGGCCAAGGCAATCAATATCTCACTTGTGTTCTCAGTGGTGGGAGCCTGGAGTATGGGTGTGGGTCTGGGGGACCAATCTCATCTGTATGCTACACGGTCCAGGGCAAGTGTTTGGGTTTGTGTGCAGAGAGAGAGAGTGAGAACTTGGAGTGGCTAATCTTCTCTGTGGGTGGCTTGTGTCAGCAGGTGTGAGCGTGGTGGTCAGTGTGTAATTGCTCTTGTGCCTTCACTGATATATATGTATGTACTGCTGTACCGTATAGTGTTGCTGTATTGCTCTATTGTAGTTATTGTTATAGCCTCATGGATATGGACTGTTGTACATTGATTATTGATTGATGGTGTTGTTGAATATAACTAATCCTTACCCCTCCTCCCTGTGTCATCATTTGATTCTGTCCAGTTGATTAATTTAAAGCACCAGGTAGTCGGGCTACAGACTTATGCCTCATGGGAGATAAGCTGCCCACCACCTTCATTAACTGGTGGTTGCAGTAATTAGTGCAATTAGATGATTGGTGATCTCGCTGTTTAACACATTACTAAACAAGTTATATCCATCAATGGTAATACTCCAGTCATGTGAACTGTTCCACCAAATATTAGTTATCTCAGTTAAACGACAGTTATGATTGTACAAGGCTTTCTGATTGTCTCTTTTCCCCCATGCTTTTTGCATTAGCCTATGAACGGCTTAGACGTCTAGCCTGTTCTGCTAATTTTCCTTTGAGAACACTGTTAAAGCTCCCTTTAGTGCAGGCTTGCCCAACCTGTGGCCCGCCAAGCCATTTTATCTGGCCCGAGGCACCGCAGCTGTGGAGCACAGAGTCACGGCAGCAGCGAGGCAAGGTGGGCAGGGCCCGCCCATGGGCCCCAGCCAGCAATGAGGAGAGGGGAAGTGCTTACCCCCACAGGGCCGGGCTCATCAGTGAGTCGGGTCCTGCCACTGCTGCCCCGAGGGCTGCGTGGCGTAGGGCTGCCCCAGTCGCACCTGATTAGATGAGCTGGGGACAGCGCATGCAGCTTGTTCTCTGGCTTCGCCCCTTGCTCTGGCGTGTGGCCGGGGGAGCTGCAGCATGGCTCGCGCCCTACCCACATGGGTAGCAAAAGCATGAGCTAAGTTTCCACGCAGAGCTGGGGGCACCTCAGGGCCAGGCTCCTCCTGCCTTCTGCCCAGCCCAGCTCCGGCAACCACGCGCCCCGCAGCCCTGAGTTGCCCCCAGCTCCGCGCTGGAACTTACGGATGTTGCTTCAGCCCCCTCCTTCCATACCTCCCTCTCCTTCTGCATTTCCCCCCTGTTAGTACTGTCCCACTCTCAACAGCAGAGATGGGCCAGAGGAGCAAGCAGGACTGGGGCTGGAAACAAGGCAGTATCAAGGGTCAGGGGGCTGTTGGGGAGATACCCCAAATCAGAGGGAAGGAGGCAGTAGTGTTGGGGAAAGAACACCA
>NW_017729022.1:188742603-188746766 GCF_001723915.1 Gavialis gangeticus | reverse complement strand
CAGGAGATGACACACGGCCCATGGGGAACGGAAGAGGTGTAGGAGGCAGTAACTAAATGGACACCCCCCCTGCCTGCTCTGCTCCTTCCCTGCTCCTCTCTTGGCCCTTGGGAACCAGGTATGTAGAAGGGAGCTGTGAAAGGGAAGAAGGAAGTGTCCTTGTTGAGGAGGAGACGACAAGCAGTTGGTTTGAATTTGGAGCTGGCATCTTTTTTAATTGGGAGATATACTGAACATGCTGGACTGATATTACAGGTTGCAGGAATGAAGACATGAGAAATCAGTGTTCATTGTAGTTTTCAGAAAGTTAATAAGAGTAGACTTGTACACATTGTTTTTACACTGTGCAGCAGATGTGTTACTAACAAGTTATTAATTCAATAAAAGTAAATCTTCTTGAAGATTATTCTCAAAAATGTTGATATTTTGTTGCTTTAATTAGTTTCCACTCTGGCTGATATCTTTTCCACATTTGATCTGTTGACTTGTATTATGCTTCTTTCATTCATTGAGAAGTGAGTAGAAGTGAAAGTGTTTATTTTAGTCAAGTGTTTGGCATTATTTCATTCTTGCTTTTATATTGTTTTTATTTTGGATTTTAAACCACATTTCCAGACCCATTTCATTGTCACTTCCTGCAACTTCACTGGTGTCAAGGGTCATGTGACATTACTTCCTGATGTGATACCACTTCCTGTGAGGTCTTTGAATATGGCTCGCTGGCCCACTGGGTGATAAAAAGTTCGTGATCCGGTCCCACATTCAAAAAGGTTGGACACCCCTGCTTCTTTCTTGGCCTTTACCAAAATCACTCTGCTCTTTACTTACCTGTGAGCTTTTGTCTCCATTCCCATGAGCATAGTTTAAAACAGTAGGGGGCAGCCTTTTTGGCAGGCATGTCACAAATTAGGCCCAAACACATCCTGTGTACCACTCCAATCCCCCTCCCCTGCCTGATCAGCTGCTTTGCTTTCTGACCTGTGCTCCCTGCCTGATCTCTTGATCTGGTTTCTATTTCCTGCCCAATCTACTGCTCTGTTTTTTGCTCCATGTCCTATCTGCCACTGGGTTGCCTAATTGTCTGCTGTGTGCCACACTGGCTGCCTGGGCCACAGATTGGCCACCCCTGGTTTAAAGCCATCCTCATTCAGCTAGTAAGCCTATATGTGATGAGTCTTCCCCCATTTTGTCAGGTGGACCTCAGCTCAGCTCAGCTCAGCAGGTCATCTTCCTAAAACACCTCTCCATGGTCAAAGAAAGCAAAGCCCTGCTAGTACCAGCATCTATAGCAGGCATGTACAGCTCTCCAGAATGCATCTGATCCTGCTTGGTCCTTTATCTTTGATTGGAAACATATATATTCCTTTCACCCTTCTGCCCAATGCCCTGTAATCACTTTGGACTGCTCAGTCTCCCCTGGCAGTACTGTTGGAGCCCACGTGGAAAAGCAGTGTTGGGTAGTAGTCAGAAACATAAATATGTCATCAACTCTTCTGTAACACCTTGGATTCAGATTCCTGGCAGGTAGCAGACCTCCAGAGATGACATCTAACCAGGAGATGAATGCTCTTGTTCCCCTCAGAAAGGACTTGCCCATCACTACCACCCTTTGCTTCCTCATGGTGTTAGTAATCTTGATCCTCTCAACCTTTGGATACATGCCTTGGCCTTAGGTCTACCAATGGTGTAGGTTCCTTCTCCTCTGATGCCAGGGCTTAATACCTGTTCTTCACCTGGACTGGTGTTCAGAATTGGGGCCTCTCTATTGCCAGGCGTGACCTGCTGCCTGATTCTACTCTGCTGAGCATCCAGATCTTCCTTGTTCTCTAATGCCTTTTTTGGTTGGAGGTATCTGTGCATTGTGTCAATGAATTCCTTGCATTCATGCATGTTTCTCAACCTAGCTATCTCCTCCTGCAGTTCTCTTCCTAGAATCCCACAGGCACCAGGTAAGGCACTTCTCATATTGCAAGCACTCCCTCCACCTTGATGTTTTGGCAGGGTCATGCAGGCTGAATCCACTATGAAGCCAGACCAGGACCTGGGTAGAAACCTAGGATGTCAGTACCTCCCCCAGTCTCCTCCTGATAGAGCCTGCACAGTTAGAGAAAGAAGTGGCAGTGGACTTGGAGTTGCCATATCTACAGCTATCTCACTGATTTTTCTTCTCTTGCTGCTAGCCCCTAGAAATACCTTCTCCCCACCATACTTACTGGTGTTCAGCAATCTCACAGTGAAGGGGCGCGTCTATACGTGCAATTAATGCAAAGCAATAGACCCTGGAGCTTATTGCTCCTGTGCATGTCACTTAAATGCGGGACCACAGCAGACTGAGCTGGGTTGGAACTGCCCCACCTAGCAGAGGGCCCTGTAGGTCAGCCTGTCAGCCCAGGCCTGCTCCCCCACTCAACAGTACTAACATTGTCAGTAGTGATGCGTAGGGGGTGCATGTGCACCCCTGAGAGTGCTGGTGCACCCCCTCAGCCAGCGCTCCCCACTTAGGCAACAGGCAGGGGTGGCAGACGGGAGCTCCGCTGCTCCCCCTGTGAGTACTGGCTGGGAAGTGGGGACACCAGAAGTGTTACTGGCACTTCCAGAAGCACTGCTGACACTTTCGGGTGCCCCGCTCGCTCTTCCCTGTCAGCGCGATCGGCCGTGTGGGGACACCCCCTTTCCCCCCCATTGGTTGGTGAGATCAGCCCCCCTGGTTGATGACTGGCCACTTGCGGGGGCATGTGCCCCTTCCCCCCGACACAGGAGGCACTAGTCACCCATTAACATTGTATAGCACACTTGAAAAGATCCCCAGGAACCCTGGTTGAGAATCACACTGCCCTAGACAGTATCTATTCTGTACTCTCCTCCAAATCTACCTTCCTGAGGTAATTTGAAACCAGGTGTTTGAAAAACAGAATACCTTGTCCCCAGGAAGACCTAGCTGTATAACTAGGAAAAAAGACCTAGTTATATTAACACTGATCATTTTTGATGGAAGCAAGTACTAGATCCTTTTATCCAGCTTTTTACTTGATTTTTCAGGATCCAGGATTTACCTTTGGAATAAGATAAATCCTGACCTCAGGTAACTTTACTGTCTATAGGAATAAAAAACTGCCGTTGTACAAAATCCTTACAATTTCTTTGGGCTTTGCTGTAGTATAGCACTGGGGTCAATCTTTTTGACAGGTGGGCCAAAATTAAGACCTGCATCCTCCCCCAGTGCCACTCCTATTCTGGTCTTCTGCCCGATCTGCGGCTCTGGTTTCTGCTCCTTGCCCTGTGCTCTGTATCTCATCTGTGCTCTCCTTTCTGTACTAAACTGCCACTGTGCTACCACATCTGCTGCGTGCCACACACACAGGTTGTCCATGCTATCTGTGGGACTCATGCTGCAAACTGGCCACCCTTTAGGGGAAAGCTTTGGCTTACCAGCTTTATTAGCTACCATCTTATTGGAGCTTCTCTCTCAACAGCGTCTCACAAGAATTAAGGCATAAATATTTCCTTAAAATAATTATAAATGTAGGTGGAGGTAGTACCTATGCAGTGAGTTTGCATGGCTTGTGCTCACTCATGTACCTCTTTAATTAAGATAGAGTGGTTAGAGAATTCTTCCATACTCCCTCCAAACTGTCCTGAATTTCCTTTCTTCAGGTGTTGCATCAAGACAGTTTTCTATTTCGTAACAGCACCAGAAGCCAATAAAAACGCAAGATATTATGAAATTCCTTTTCATTGTAGCTTCTATCTTCCCATATGAAGGGTCAGTTTTCTTTAACAAGGAATTACCCATGCTATTTTTGCAACAGATGCCACTGTTGCATCAGCATTTGAAATTCTGAAGTGATTAGGGGTGCACCGATAAGAGAGTTTTTTTGGCTAATACCAATAGCTGATTTTTAATGAGCCATACTGGCCAATACCGATTTGATCACCGATATGCAGCCTGGCGGCTTGGAAAGCAGTGTCTGGCTGATAAATCTGTTGTGTGTGGGGGGGGTGGAGAGAGGAGAGAGGGAAGGGGCATGGTGGGGGCAGACTGAGGCCCCCATGGTGAGGGAGGGAGTGGGGCTGGGGCAGAGGCAGGTGCTGCCCAGCTGGAAAAGATGGAGCTGTGAGTGGCCCTTCTGGGAGGCACAGAGGCAGCAGCTCCTGCCACTACA
>NW_017729022.1:188733348-188737603 GCF_001723915.1 Gavialis gangeticus | reverse complement strand
AGGCACAGAGGCAGCAGCTCCTGACACTACACGCACCACCAGGGGAGGCATGGGGGGGCATGTGCACCCAGATTTGTGCGTGGGGTGTGCGCTGGGCTCTTCCTGGTAGGGGGCTGAGTTGGGCTGCACTCAGGGTGAGGGGCAGCAGCCCTGGGAGGGGGCATTACAGGAGGGGCTGCAGCCACTCAAATTTGCCGTAGCCCCCCGACCCCCCTTCCCAGTGCCGCCGCTGCCCACTCCAGCACCCCCACCAGGAACAGCTAGGTGCTGCCCCAGCCTCAATGGCAGCCTGCTCTCACCCTGCACACAAAGCCAAGGGCACACACCTCCCATGGCTCCCCGGGGGTGTGTGTAGCAGAGAGCCGCCCTCCCTCATCCTGCCCTCCCCAGGCAGCCCCAGCCCTACTCCCACTCCCTCCCTTACCACAGAGGCCTCTGTTTGCCCCTCCCCTCCCTGCTTCTCTCCCCGTTCCCCCACAACAGACTTACCAGCTGGGCCTGGCTGCTCTCCGTGTTCCTGTGTTCCTGGCTGCCTGCATGCTACGCTGCAGCTGCACATATGCACGCAGCGTATATCAGCCACATCAGCCCAAAAAAGCTAACTGCCGATAAGAGTAATTTTTCCTTATATCGCTGATCTGATACGGGACCGGCCGATGCATCTGTGCACCTCTAGAAGAGATAAATACTTTAGTTCTAAGACTTCAAAGAATTTCAGTTTGTCAGCCATGTTTCCCATTTCTCAACTGTTTTCCAAATGGAGTGTAAGTAGATAGCAATGGTTTCTAATGTGGAATGGAGAGAACTGTCTTCGAGTCTAGTTTGCTCATCCTCTCTCTAGCCAGAAATCTAGTTCCTCCCTATGATTTCAAACACTTTTTGGTGTGAAGGGTAAAACAGCTTAAGTTAATGCCCTAAAAGATTTCCCCTTCTCCAGAGGAACTTGCATAATAAAGTAAGGATCATGACCCTTCCTTTTCTATTTTCTGATTCTTACTGGTTTTGTTAGAGGGCAGGGTTTTCCACAAAACTAATTTCTTGCTTTTCACCTGAATTTTATATCCTGGGGTTAGATTGGAGTTCACATCTTAGCACTTCCCATCTGATGCGTGGAACCATCCATGCTGTTTTATAGGAAAGAGTCGGATACAAAACCAACACAGCTCCTTATCAAATAGGTTATAAACATAGGGATAGAGCTGTAGCTTTTACTTTTTGACATGACCCCAGCCATGGGACTTCAGTGGACACCAACAACCTGTTTATTGTCTAGTCAAAATTCACACCAGTTAATCTTCTGTATAGCACATACTAAGTAACGTTATACTCTTTTTCAGATCATTCCCATTTAGTTCCAATCTTTAATACTAACGTTGGAATTAATACTGCAATTGAATTCTTTTTTTACATCAGCTTGTACCTTATCTTTTGTGTATGCATGTATATGTGCACATGCACATACACCATTGCAGCAACTTTTTTAAGGTCCTTGTCTACCTAGCTGACCATACTGAAATTATAATTGTTTGCATTTCCATATGCATCTAAGGATTTGAAGTCACTTTACAAATGTGCTGCTTTTTATTAACAACATTTGTGAGGTGAGAAGTATTTTGCAATTGGATAAGATGATGCATGTGCAGTTAGTGACTTGCTTCAATTCTTACCAAGTAATGGTAAAGGAAATAAAGGAGGCTATGTTGCTTTACACTATTTAGCATAAGAATCAAAAATTCACAAAGATATTTCTTCTTCCAAGATTTAAACATTAGGAATTTGAGACTATCCCTCCCCCAAGATCTCTGTTAACATCATATTTACATAATGAAATCTGTAAAATAGTGGTTTGGAACTGTTACTATGTTGCCAGCCTCTCTCAGCCTCCTTAAGGCAGGGAATAATGCTGGCAGCTGCCTTGCCTCCGTTTCTTCAGAAGCTTCCCCCACTCTGTGTCCATGGTTTGTAAACGGAATCCTACAACCAGACGACTATGAAAATTCAACCCCACCTACTAGGGTGGCAGAGACCCAAATCACAGACCCCAAACAAACATGAAATGAAAGGAAACTATCCCAACTAGGCTGTTTTCAAGCTCCCTGCCCTGGTCAGTTGTTCACCTCCAGTCTGGGCTCAGCTTTCAAACCCTACCCTTTTCTTAAGATTATGTGCCACCTATTATAGCATGGCTTAGACATTATCATGGGCCAAATAATTCAAAACTGGGCCTGCCTGGCTACAATCCTTGTATGGCAATGTTGCTGTCTGTATTTTGGGAAGTGGAATACAATAATGGTATCTGTTGCTATAATAAAGTCTAATCCCAGGAAGAAAGTGTCTACAGGGAGACTTACAGTACCTAAAGTAGCAAAGTGGGGCACAGGGTTCTCCTGTGTTTGACACCTGACTCGTTTAGGTGTTTGCAGGGGGAAGTAGAAGAGAATTTGTTTTGAACAGAGAAAGGAGAAAGTTCCTTTAGGAGTGTCTGAGAGAGCACAGAAGCCCCAGTGAGGGCTGGAGTGCTGCTCCAGAACCCAGGAGAGCTGTTTAGGGCAGGGGTGGGCAAAATATGGCTCGTGACACTAGCAGGTCCAAGTGAGGCCCCACCTGCAAGCTGGGTAGAATCAATTGGTGGGCCTGTGGGCGGCAGCTCTGGTCTCTGCTGGCATGGCTGCCCTACCCACCCAAACTGGCACCGTGCAGCAGCCTGGGAGATGGAGTCCAACCCTGCAGTGCTGGGCAAGCAGGGCTTCTTCTGTCCAGCATCCCATGGCATCAGCAGAGGCTGAAGCCCTGCCTTCCTGCCCAGTACTGTATGGCAGAGGAGGTGGGCAGAGAGGGGGAACTGAGCCCCCTGCTCCCCCAGTCAGGGTCTGTACAGTGGGTGAAGCCATTCCCTGCAGCCTGGCTTTGCAGGGCTGCGTATGCCAAAGGCCTGCCCGTGGGGCAGTGTGGCTTGTTCCTGCCTGCTGGTGTCAGCCAAGCCCAGCAGTGTGGGGCATGGGGCAGGGGAGAGTGCAAATAAGATGCTACAGCCCCAGGGGGCTCATGCTTCCACAGCTGCCTTGGAGCCAGCCTTAGCTTAGCTACAGGGAGCTCGTGTGTGAGTGTGAGTGTGAAAACAGCCCTCAACAGCTCACCACAACTCATTAAGTCGCTTCCAGCCCAGAATTGCCCATACCGATCTCAGGACTGGCACACACCTGAAGAATTGAGAGGAACTCCTAGACTGATCGACAGGGCTATGCCTCTCATGTTGCCTGGAAACAGGAATGTTAAGAGCCATTTCTTTTTTCCTCTGATTTTCTTTCACTCTAATGGTATTGTCTTCTGCTGACTGGAGGAGCAAGACTCATATTCAGTATCATGGCCTTTCTGAAAACCATTTGAGGTCACCACCAGAGATCAAGAGTTATGGAAGTCCCCAGAGGAGTGGGAGAGAAAATGACCCCTTGCTTAGCCCAGAGGGTAGGGGAAGGATGTAGCTGCAAGGTGCAAAAGTCTGGAAGGGAAATTCAAATCTCTTGCCCACTTCCACACTTCTCATTGGCTGAGCACACAGGAAGACAGATTTCCTCTTTCCTAAACCCTCCTCAAGACATGGAACTTAGCCAATCAAACACTGTATAAAGTCCACAGCTTATTTCCTTGGCTAATGCTACAATGAAATACATAGGGAGGATGAAGAAGGCACCAGGTAATGTGGGCCCCTGCAAAGTACACTAGGCAATCTGGTGGTTGTGCCAGAGGAGAAAGCGGAACTCTTTAACCAATTCTTCACCTCCGCTTTCTTGTGCAGGGACCGGGACTTCCCCGCTATGATGCGAGATGGACTCGAGGGAAACACCTCCAGACCTCAGGTTGGGGAGGACCGGGTTAGAGAGCTTCTGGAGGGGCTGGACGTGTTCAAGTCGGCGGGTCCAGATGATCTCCACCCCAGGGTGTTGAGGGAGCTAGCTGGGGTTATTGCAGGGCCCTTGGCACGGCTTTACGAGCGCTCGTGGTGCTCAGGCCAGGTGCCAGATGACTGGAAGATAGCTAACGTGGTCCCCATCTTCAAAAAGGGGAAGAGAGAGGACCCGGGCAACTATAGGCCCATCAGTCTTACCTCTATCCTTGGGAAACTCTTTGAGAAGATCCTCAAGGAACACATCTGTGATGGGCCGGCTTCAGGGATGATGCTCAAGGGCAACCAGCACGGCTTCATTAGGGGAAGGTCATGTCAGACCAACCTGATTGCCTTTTATGATCAGGTCAC
>NW_017729022.1:188697985-188733280 GCF_001723915.1 Gavialis gangeticus | reverse complement strand
TTTAGATTAGACATCCGCAAGAACTACTTCACAGTTAGGGCAGCTAGGAGCTGGAACCAACTTCCTAGGGAAGTGGTGCTGGCTCCTACCCTGGGGATCTTTAAGAAGAGGCTTGATGACTACCTGGCTGGACTCATTTGAGTCCAGTCTTTTCTCCCGCCCAGGTGGGGGAGTCGGACTTGAAGATCTACAAGGTCCCTTCCGACCCTACTTCTATGATTCTACGATATGATTAATGATAACCTACATGAGGTCAACAGTATGGTGACTCAGGCTGCTCGTCTACAACAACAGGAAATGGTTACAAACAGTTTTCAAAATGAACAAATTAGTGATTTGTCACCTTGTGAAGAATGGTGACCAAGACCACCATTTACTTAAGAAGATAATACGTAACATAGTGAGGTTACATACAAGAATGATTCAATGCTATTTTAATTTCCTGGAACTCAAGCCAGCTAACCAAAAAAATTAATATCCTGAAAACAAGTATTAGACTGGTGCTGTGCAGTTTCAATGAGAAGTGGTGTATGAATGAATCATGTTTACAGCACTGGTAAAGCTGGTAAGACCTTTTAATTTTCCTTGTCAACTAGACACAAACACTGGCAATGGTAATGCAATAGGACTGAATACTGCTTTTACTGAAATGTGATTTTGGCAATTGGAAACATGGAATTTCTCAAAGCAAAAGGTGTCATCAAATATTAAACCTACTGAGTGTACTTGAATCCAAGGGTTGGTTAGAAAAACTACACGTATTTTTTGTAGTTTTATATTTTGCACAGATAGTTCCATGCAAATCACTTTATAATATAAAACCAGGGAATGAAGGCCCTAGTCCAACAAAACTCTTAAGATTTTACATTCTTGACCCATCCAGCTCTTTAGTACCCATGATCCTTCATACCTTGAGGAAATCTCTGAAACCTAATGTGACTGTTTTAGCATATCAAACAACATTAATTTTCTGACTGCAATTTATTCATTGGTTATGTTTATTTTATCACAGCTTTCAGGAGCCACATTTGCAGCTATGGTATCATCCTACTAAGGAGTCTTGACAGTTTCTGGTGATAAATGAGCTGGCTCAGAGATCAAGATATCAAACTTCAAAGGATCTAGATAGATGAAAATTCCTACTAGATTATTCAGAGTAAGATCAACTTGGTTTTACTGAAGGACAAGTTCCAAAATATAAAGGTGATATAAAAACAATTTAAAAAGATGAAAAGTATACAACTAATAACATTCAGAAAAAAATAGATATTATCAAAATTCTTGTTCTTAACTGAGGTTATGAAAATGGACTTTGAATGTCAGTGTTGGTGAACAATTTTCCCTTAAAAGGAACTAACACACCTTGCTAAAGGAACTGAATTGATTACTTTTGTCTATGTAGTACATCAACAAAAAGGGGAATTTGAAGAATTTTCTCCCTTAGATATATCAGCCTTGCACGCACCTTGCTTTGAAAGATGCATCCACTTTAACAAGTGCCACTAAGAGAACCAAGCATTGCCAAAAAGGTAAATAACTCCATAGTTCCCGAGCACTTGCCAGGAATCCAAAGTGCAAACAAATATCAGTGGCCCTAGATTTATAATGAACTCACCAGTGGCAAATTGTGAAGCAGCTGTTCTGAGAAGAACTCCAAGTTATGGAAAAGCCTATCAGCAACACAGTCCAGCAGTTCTTTATATTTCTCAAAATCGAAGTTGCATGTTTTGACTGAAATGCTTGGATTAGATTGAGACAGTGACAGTTGAAATTGCTGTATTTAAACCACAGATAAACACAAGAGACATGGTAAAGAACAGCAAGTAGTTTTTAGATACCACCAAGGAATTAAAGGAGCAACTGCAGCTTCTGAGGGTTCCTTTTCTCATTAAAGAATTTTATCACACCAAAGGATGGTCATGACTCATGAAAAAACCCCCTCAGTCTGTCACCTGAAAGGTATCTGACTTAAAAACTTCAGTTGGCTATCCTTACAGAAGAAATCAGCTTGTTATCCAAGACAACTTCAACTTTTTTTTTGTATGATTATTTCTTATACTGAACAAATACTGGACTTTAGGAAGGCCTTTGACACTGTCTCTCACCCCATTCTCATTAAGAACAGGCTCCCCGCAGAGGTGGTATAGTCACCCACCCTGGTGATCTTCAAAAAGCATCCTGACGCTCACCTTGCTGGGGTCATCTGACCCCAGCAGTCTTTCCTGCCCAAGTGCAGGGGGCCTCGACTTGATGATCTGTAAGGTTCCTTCCCTTCCATCTTAAAGTATGAGAACTAGTTAAATTTATGCATTTTGGGGCATAAAATGACTTTTTGATGGTCACAAAAGTATCAAACCTACTACTAGTAAGAAAAAAATAACCCAAAATAGAACTCTTCACAGTGCACATATACATTTTAGCTGTTACCACCCAGAAAGTCACTGTGGAAATTTCACAAAAAACATCAGCTCAGTTTTTACCAACAGTTAAACACACAAACAAAATATTAGGAATTATTAATAAGGGAAATGTAAACAAAAGAGAAAGCATCATTATACCCCTTTATAAAATCTATGCTGTGCCCACACCTTGACTACTTTGTGGTGTTTTGGGCCTACCATCATAAGAGATGATATAGATCTAGAAAAGGTACAGAGAATGGAAATAAGGATGGTCACGATACAAAGGGGCTTCTAGACGGGGACAAAATAGGGCAGGACTTTTCATCTTAGGAGAGATGCTTGAGGAGGGACGTGACAGAGGTCTACAACATATTAAATAGGGCAGAGAAAGTAAACAGGGGTTTATCATTTAGCTGACTCTCCTTAGCCATTTGGAGGGAAAAGTCAGACAGTATGTTCTGAACAGAGACAGGAGGACATGAAACTATTAGGTAGTTGCTTTAAAACGATCAAAAGGAAGTTCTATTTCACATAACATGCAATTAACTTGTGCAGCTCATTGCCACAAGATATTGTGGAGGCCTGATACTTTAGCTCAGTTCAAAAGGGAACTGTAAAAATTAAAAAAGGGAAGGCCCATCAGTAAATACTGAACATGGAAGACAGAGATGCAACCTCCAAATCAGAACTTCCTAAACCTCTGTTAGAAGCTGCTGTGGGACAGAAGCAGGTGGTAGAAAATTCAGGACATGTCCTTTTCACCTCAGAATCCACACTGTACCACTGAGAGAGGAAGGATCCCAGGCCAGATGGAGCTGTGGTCTGATCCAGTAAATGGAAGTTCTTATGGAAATAAACCCCCCCAAAGTCTCAACAACTCTATATTCTAAATATCAACATGAGGTGGGTCTTCTGAATTATGCCTCCATACTTTCATAGAAACCTGTTTTTACTCCTACTACTTTAGAAGACCAAATTCAGTTATTGAAAAAGGTTGGTTCATTTTGGCTCGAGAAACATCAGTTGTTACCTAAGCTCCAAAAGTAAATTCTTTCACACTGGTGGTAGTGTATTAACAGAAAGAATCTGACTTTCATGTCATAATTTGAATTTGCATGGCTGGCAAGTAGAAAATACATATATACACATACACATATACGCAAGTTTCACTTTTCAATGTGACCAAACTTGATATAGAAGTAATCGAACCAACTATGAAATATTACAATGCCAGCATCTTTTCTTGGACCATGCCCACATAGAGGCAGAATTAAGTGACTAACCTTAGACTAAAATTTCATTTAAAAAGTCCTAGCTACTCAAATGATCTGATCATCCTGCTTCAAAAGTGAATGCATAAAACCAGGATTTGATTTACGTCAGATAGCAAACAACAGCAAGACTGAAGTTACGAGGCAATGATGTGCCTCAAAAACCAAGAGATATGCATTATTTAAAAACAGACCTGTCTCCTGGCCTTCTCATCCACTATTAAAAGGAAAAAGAGAAACATTTCCTGTGCTTATGAAAAATAACCTGTACTCTTGAGAAGAAGGTGGTGCAGAGGAGAGAGTTCCCAAAGGTAGTCCCATAAGAAGGTAAAACATCTTCTGTTCAGCTTTTGATTGAGAGCAAATGTGAGATGAGCCTGTGATACCCAAATAATATTACTTGTTTTCTGTGACCTAAAATGTATTCACCTGTAATAACACAGTATAATGCAGGAAGTTTAAAAAAAGATTTTCATTAGAAATACCAGAATAGGGTAGAAAGCAGAAGACTATCAGGGTAAGATTTACAATTCAGCTTTACACTATGAAATCAAAAGAAAAATAACTCAAAATCCAGTAGTGCCAGTCAATGCTTTCTTAATATTTACTCAGAGTAAAGCAGCAAAATAATTGTTGCTATACATTCACATTTCACCTCTTCCAAATACCAGTGTTTATTTTATATTAAGAGGTAAGTATTTCCCTACATACTGTTTCATTTCTTTTCTTTGGCAGCTTTAGAACCCATTTGCCTTTTAATAAAGGACTTGGTTTTTTCTTCTTAAATAGGATTTTCCAAATCCAGATCAGCATGAGAAGTATCTTAATTGTGAAAGTCTCCACACATCAATTTAGAAAAACGCTTTATCTTCTAAGTGTTTTTAAAACATCCTTTTGACTCTAAGAGATGTGATGAGATCACTGTGTACATAATCTAACAACGTTTTTAGAAACATGATTTTTGAAAATACTCCAGGTGTGCTCAACCTTTGGCCCACAAGCCAAATGGGCCAACGGAGCCATCACATCTGGACCGTGGGGTTCTGCATGGACTGGGAAATTTGGTGGTGAGGGAGCAGTAGCCATTCATACAACCACCCTCCCCACAGCCACACTCTCAAACCCCAAGCCCTGCACACCCAGTAGGAGCTGGGCCATGCCCTCTTTCTCCCACGATGCCAGCCCATACCCCCCATATTCCCACCCCAGGGCTAAATTAAGCTACTCTCCCACCCCCACAGGGCCAAGTTGCTATAGCCCTTCATGTAGCTATATGGTGGCTGCCGCACTGTGCTGGCCCTGGGTGCCAGACCGGAACCAGCCTTTGGCCTGTGGTTGGACCAGGCACTGCCCATCTGGCCCTCCAGGGAAAAAGGCTGAGCATCACTGGTTTAGTCAATTAAAAAGATGCTACTGTAATGCCCTAACATTCCTAACTTCTTATTTTATTCTGGGTTTATGAACATTTACGGTATTCTCATTTTAAATACCACAAATGACAGTATTTATATTTGAAATGGTGATTCATGAAACAGAGATTAACATTACTCACGCTGAATAAAGTGTTTTCACATTTCCTGCAGATTTTTTCCTAATGTCTTTCATCTTGGTGTTGTGTACTGTAGCTGCATTTTGACTCAGAATTATATTTTGGTAGCCATGGTGTAAAACTAAGTGTCACATTTCAAAAACCAAAGGTTGAGGAGTTCATTTTTCCCTTTGTACAGGACTGTCAAAATGGAGGGTTTCTTACTTTTACCTTTACAATTTACACTGGAATACTTTTCAAGAACTAAATTGGCTATTTTAAAGAACTACATAGACCTGCTCTCCAGCCAATGCAACAGATGGTTCTTTGATTCTCATTACTGCTGTTCTCGAATTTAGACAATATTTTGAAGCTTTACATTACTGCTGAAATTGGATGCCTCCTCTTTGTAAACATTAGCTGATTTACTATCATCTATACTATAGAGTCTAGCACAGGGGTGGGCAATTACTTTGGGCAGGGGGCCTCTTACTGAGTTTTGGCAAGCCATTGAGGACCACATGACAGGCATCCCAGGGCAGATAAATATTACTTTTCTAAATTTTTTAGGGGCCCCGTGGGCTGGATATAATGGCCTGGCGGGCTGCATTCAGCCCCCGGGCCACATTTTGCCCACCCCTGGTCTAACACATTACTTTATGTGAAGCAGAATTCTTTTCATTAATTACTGTGATGTTTTCCTGGAAAAAAAAAGAGAGGGTGTCTTTAAAACACCATGTTTTTTTTACAGAACCAGCTGTAAAAAAAAAGAGTCAACCTCCAATATATTTCCTAAAAATGCATTTGAATGGAATTTATTTTTGCATTTTTTAAAGATAAGCAAGTAGGTCCTCCAATTTAGAGTTAGATTCTAAGCCAATGACAATATTGCAAGTTTTTACTGCTACTTAATTTTCTTATTTGCCAATGTCTGCATGATTTCTCCACATTTTATAGCCACTCATTTTACTATTCTGTTGACTTATGAAAATATACACATGATCTTTTTTCTGCAAATGCTTAAAATTAAACCTAGCGTACAGCCAAATGCATGTTAAAACTCTAAAATTATTTTTAAAAAGTTTTAGAATTTTTTAAAAAAGCAGCAATCGTTACAACAATGCTTTAAGAATAGGCTTTATAATTCCTCTGTGGCATTTCAAGTGAACTTTAAAAAACAATAAGTCTTTTTTTGAAAGTTCAGATATACTGAACTATTTAGAGTGCCCAAAACTGTTATTTTTACTTTTCAATTTTACATAGTTTATAACTGTACCACAGTGAACATAATTTTTTTGTTGAAACCATAACACGGGAAAAGAAAATAGACAACTACTCTGAATGGTTAAATATCAACTGGCATCAAATGGCATTTTTACAAAACTAAAATATTATTTGTACAATGTACAAACCTGTGGGGGACAAGGTTTTCATTCACACAACAGCTGTCTATTCTGTTTATTTTTCAGAGAAGAACAGTATACTGAAATATCCATAACTGTTTCAAGACTTTGCTAGTCATTAGGATGATGAGCTAGAGGACTGTGGACTTGTACCACTCATTACAATACTGTTTTTGTCAGTTAGGGTTTTCACCACAGGTGTCGCTGGGAACTGAAGTACTTTGTGGGAAAGTCTCATTCTACCATCACTTGGATCACGTCCAAAATATTTCACCTGTTAAGAAGAATTGAAACGGATTTTAGACTGTGGCAAGATTATATTAAATGTCAGTGTAAGAATTAATTGACATTAAAGAAATATAAGGTTGAATATGAAAAGGCAAGCAAAATCATGTCTATTTTGTTTAAACACATTGATTTGGTGCTCATTTCTTCTCCCACTGAAACCCATGTATTTCAAGGATGCTGCATCAGGACTTTCACAAGGATAGAAAGCTTTCAAATAGGGTAAATTACAGTCTTTCCTATTAGATAACTACCACATTTACTCAAATATAAGATGAGTTCCCTCCTCTCCTCCAGTCTGCATGGAAAAAGTTCCTTATCTTACAACTGCATATAAGAAAGCTTCTTTAGATGCATTGTCTATCCTTAAACTGCTGCCAAAAGCAGCACATATTCAGTAACAGAAATCAACTATGAAGGTGATTAAAAGTTAGCCAATGCTGAGCTTGACTATAAAAAACACAGGATCCATCTTGGAAACACATACCGATCCTTTTATTTTTTGCCAACTCAGTTCCAAATTCTACTGACTGAGCAGAGCTCAACTGTTCAAGTCTGTGTAATGGGGACCTACAAGAGGGCTAGGTTAGTGCAGCCCACCTGAATATGATATATAGTAGTGCGCATTACACTCAGTCCCCCTCAGTGCTGAGCTTTTTCAAGTCATGGTGACCCACTACATCCAATACATTCAACTTTCTGTTCACTCCCACAGCTGAGTTGTGCCTTTCTTTCCCATTTCCAATGATTCCTGTTTCTTCACCAGTATTCTGTATCTGTCAAACATCACCAAACAGGGTCCCAAACAGTTCACCCAGAATCCGTTTTCCTCTCTCTCTGCCAGGTGCAGATTATTAGTATGGCTCCATCCTCCATGAGGTGAAGCCAGACCAGGCTGCCTTGCACCTTGTCTGCATGTAACTTTTTAGAGGATCCCAGGACTCACAACAAGAACATCCAGTTTCAGTCATAAGTGGGGCTAATTAACACATGAATCCTTTGTATGGGGCATGTACTGGAAGTACAGGTTTCCCTCATTTTATGCTGTACGTGTGTTCCTGGAAAATAGCACACAACTTGAATTCACATAAAGGGAACCCACTTTACAATGTAACAAATAGGGATACGTTCCAAGACCTCGACTGTACTGACCCGCAGGCCCATTTCTACCACTTTTACAAGACAATTTTGGTTAAGACAGTACACACAAGCACAGGGCACTATCGCAGTGGGAATGGCAACTACAGAAACACGTCACAGACAAAGAGCGAGGAGCACAGATCCGCACAGAAGACTATATTTTGGTGCCCATCACTCCCACAATGCACTGCACGAAGCAGCTGATTGCAGGCTTCCACCACACCAATCGCACAAGAGTGAATTTACCTTGCATATAATGAATTTTTGGTATAAAAAGGGTCATAGCATAAGAGCAAAAGCACATATACATAGCCTGCATAAAGTGGTGGAAACCTGTACACACACACACTGAACTGTGCTGAGCTATGGGGTCACCATGATTTGAAATGCTGTTGATTCTGCTGGGGCCCAGCCTAAGGAACTATGTGGTAAATCATGAGCCTTTTGGCTTTGGACTAATATTATGCATAGTCTGTATTCTATACAAAGAGGTACAAAAGTTTTGCTTAAAAGTATGTTTGTGATGTACCTGTGCTACAACTTGTATCAGTTAATTCATCCTTTAATGTTTTAAAATTTGCTCCTCATGTTTATGGGCTCAGGGGGAGCACTGTCTGAAAAAAGGGGAAGCGAAAGGGTCTACAGGGGGAAGCTGCTGGAGGGGCAGAGGGCAAGGGGGCAACCTAATCCCCCCAGGTTTATTTTCCCTGCTGTAGCAGTGGAAAGGGGGCAAATTCAAGGCAAACCTCCAAGAATTAGATTCTATACCTTGAAAGTTATAACAAATATACACACATTTTCAATATATGGAATCTACTTATGGGGAGGGGGTATTCTCATAAATTAGGGCCATCTTATATTTGAGGAAATATGGTATATTTTCTTTCTCCAAACAAAAACAAGGATGACATGCAAATTACATCATACAAGAAAAGTGATATACATGTTACACTTTCAGCTACTGAGAAAGATATACACCAGTAGTTTGTGAACACTTTCAAGGTAATAAGTATGTAAATAAATACATACCTTAATTTCCTGGCCAACCTGTAATCCTAGAGCACTGGGATGGTTAATCTAGGATACAATATTTTAAAAATTAAAATTCTCTCTCAAACTCAGAAAAGAATACAAATTAGTAAGACTAACAGCTCATGCTTAAAAAAAAAATCCTACCCAATATGAAATTAGTAGGGCACATACTTTCCAATTAGGATGAAGTATTTACAATGTTCAAAATAAACTGGATTCAGCCAGTGTGTCTTACAACAAGCTAATGGGTAAACAGCAGAAGTTAACTACCACAAAACCAGAAGCTATGGAGGCAATATTTTTTCAGCCAGTCCCAGTGGAGCTCTACATCAGAATAAGATGTGAGAATTTTGCCCTGAATATGGAAATACCCTGCTAATCTATTAGGGATATGCAACATGACACAAAACTATCTTCTCTCTCAAAACATTGCCTCCCTTCTGGCTGGTTTTTGATGATGGAATACAGCAATGTTCAATAAATAAGCATCCAGACAGCTCAGAGCAGGGTCAAAATGTAAGCAAAAAATATTTTTCCATGACAACAAATACAGGAGGTATGTTTCTCTGCCAGGTGGGACTGGTGACTGATACTGACCTACTATCCACTGACCCCAAGAACAAGTTTATTAATTGAGAAGAAAACTACTTCTGTCATACATAGTACCTGTAATTTACCTAACTTAAATGTCACATGGCTATGTTTTCCTATATTTAATTGTAATATATTCACCTTTATATAATGTAAAATTCTTTAATTTATGACATTGTTTTTGTTAAAACTCCTTTGCCAATCTAGCTTCACTTCTATAATACTGATATGCATCTTTTCCCAAATGACTGACCTACGTCTCATTTGTTCTTTTTTTCCCATTACCTTGCTTTTCATTTCCTTTATATCACATCCTCTAGCTACTCATTCCGAGTCTTTTTTCTTCTACCCCCGCCTCTAATCACTTGCTTCTGACTTCTCAGTAATCACTTCTTCACTTGCCCACTCTTTCCCATCACACCTGGGCTTGGAAAGGCTACCAGAGCCACTGCAGGAGTGCTAAAATCTGCAGGCCAAAGGCCTGTACAAATGATGGGGAAGGTGATTTACTGGCTACGGAAAATATGTGGAGAGATTGTCTTCTTGCCTACTGCATGCCTGTCCTCAAAGGCGAGTGTATTGGGATGCTCTTGCATGCTTTCCAAAGACTGTAGCTAGTGCCTTATTTTCTTCTGATTAGCTGCTAGCTAACTTCTCAAACCATTCCCTTTTCTTCACATACAAGTGCTTTACTTTTTAGCTTGCTAGAAGAAAGAGCACTATAATTGCTCCTCAACCAGATTTCTAGCTGCTGCACTACGGGTGATTTGACTGTACTACTTCCATATTCAAGCCCTTCTCAAATCCTCTTTCCAGTGCTTGTTTCTGTCCCTAATCTGAGCTGTCAGCCAACAGCAGAGTGAAACTGATCTGATCCCTGATCCTGTTATACTTGCATACAATGCTTGCAGCAGCTGCTGCAAAAAGTGACAAGCTTTGTTTAACTTTTACTATGATGTACCTAGCAAGATCTTCAAGCTAGCTATGGAAGTACTGGAATTGGCTGCCTGGTAATGTAAACATGATAGTAAATTCATTTCCACCAACTTCATATCTGGAAAGATCTCTCAGATTCCAAAAGAAACAAAACTTTTTTCAATTGAACAAACAGTTACATTCCAAATAAGTCGGTAATTTTCTGGATAAGTACTCTTTTTTCATCAAGGGTGAAAAATCTTTTTTGAAGAGACTTGGATCACACACCATATAAACACTCCCTCCCCACCCTAAATCAGTCTTCCAAAAGTGGGGTACGTGTCTTGGGTGGGAAGGCCGATTTCTGCAATAGAATTGAAGCACAGCAATGCTGAAAAAGCTGATGGAGCTGTCCTCCTCTCCCAGCTGAAGGGAGAGGTTGTATGGGTTAGTTTTAACCCTTTTACAGCTTCTGATGAATTTGCAGCAGCTCTTGGCTGTGGCAGTGAGAGAATTTAAACTGCAGCTTTTGGATGGGCAATGAGAGTCAGGATTCAGCCATAACTCTGGAATTTTCTTTCTGTCCAGAAACAAGGTACATGGGCTTTTTGGGAGTATGTGGTATGTGGGAAAATACATTACTAGTGTACCAACACAGTATTGCAATAATTTTACTTGGTCAACAAACCTCTTTCAAAGAAGTTTTTCCACATGGCAAGTACTACAAATGTTAATCTATAGAAGCTTCTTTACAGATGAACCATTTTCCTCTTTGTTAATTTTATTTTAAAAACCCAAACGGCACCTATACATGGGCAGGGAGGTTGTTCCAATGCACAGTAATTACCGCTTTCCAGAAGCCTCCAGTGTCTCGTGTATAAGCACCCCAGTACTTAAAAACGATGGTAGTGCTTTATCTAAAGCTTGTTTGGCAACCTTTAGATAACGCACCCCTGCTGCCATTTTTAAGCATGGGGACACTAATACATGAGACACCCCAGGTCTCCCCTCCCCACCCCCACTCCAAGAGCACGTATATAATGGCCACTAATGTCTCATAGTAAAATTATGTGCCGGCGGAACCAAGTAGGAGTTCGAGTTTAAATCTGTGATAATAATCTGAGATATGAATGTGTTTTTGGCCAAGTTGCAGAATTTTTGTTTTTTAATTAACCACAGCAATAGTCTAAAAATTGTAGCCAGAGAATGGTATGAATAATTCTATCACCAGTGGAAATATATTGCTCATGCCCTTCAGAATGCAAGTGCAAAAACATTGCACAATTTTGCACTGAAGGATGAAGAAAGAGCAGGACAGGGTCATTTGGCCACACTAACTGAATAGGGAGATGCCATGTGTAGGGGTCTACCAAAACTGAGGAGGCAGCCGGCCAACTTTTTGGGCAAATCCTGGGGCTGGCTGTCATTTTTGTGGGCTGCTCCCATGCCTCTAGTTGGCTGAGGGGTCCTGGCAGTTCCGCTCCTCCCTGCAGATTGCCATGTGGCCTGGAACTGCAGCTTAATTACCCCTGATTAAGCCCGAGGAAACCCTTAATCCATGTGTTATTAAGTATGGGTTAACGTCTTCTCTATGTTTAATCAGGGTAATTAACCTGTGGTTTTGGGCCATCCTCAAGCAGTGGGCTCCACCATTTTGGCAGGCTCGCTGCAAAAAAACCCAACCAAACCACTTACCAGCAAGCAGAGAAAAGGGCAGGAAGCCCTGCAAGTATTGAAGCATGGGAGAAGAGAAGGGTGGAGGGTGAGGACAGGGCTGCTCGCAGCAGGAGGTGCAGAGGCTGCAGGCAGCTATACAGTGGGTCCTAGGTCGGTTGTGGCAGGCAGCCAGGAGGCTGCATCAAAGTCAACAGAGCCCCAGCCTGGTTGCATGTGCACAATCAGCTGAGCCAGGGCTCTGTGGACTCCAGGGCAGCCTCCCAGCTGCCTGACAGCTGGCCCAGAACCATGGCACAGCTGCCTGCAGCCTCTGTGCCTCCTGCTGCAAGCAGTCCCCACCCCACGCTCCAAGACTGCAGGGCTTTCTGCACTTTTCTATACCTGCCGGTACATTATTACTGGGGGGGGAGGGGTGGTTTGCAGTGAATTTGCAAAAATCATGGAGTCCACTGTTCTTCATGTTTTCTGTGAAAATCATGCAACTGAGAATTTGGTAGGTCCCTAGCCATATGTAGTACAAAAGTAACAAGAGGTGGCTGGGCCTGTTCCACTTCTACATTTGTGTTGGGGGCAGAAGGGCATACAGAACCATGAAGACCACTCTTGACCAAAAGGATCTGATCTTGTGTGCAGAAGCACCAAAACTGGGATCCAGATTAACAAAATCTGTATCCTCTTGCAAACTTAGTTTCTTCACCATGTGGTTTTTATGGTAGGTCTGGACACTAAATAAAAGAAGACAGAGGGAAGGAAAGGTACTGCCAATCACTGATAGCTATAAAAGTGAACATATAATATCTCAGTTTGAAACTATGGACATACCTGACTATACAGGCTATATCCCAGTGACAGTTCAAAATGTTGTTGCTTAGAAACAAAACAAAACAAAAACAAAAACAAAACAAAACAAAACAAAGAAACCCTTTGTCTCCATATTTTTCAAGTAGCTTGACAATATTTATTACCTTTCTTTGATCAAGTTGTGTATTGTGTAGTAGTACTGGAGTCATGTTTGGATACAGTTTTACCATCACTCCAATATCCCTGCATAATAAAAAGTGGTTATTTCAGAATAATTGACCTAGAATGGTTTAAAAAGCATGCACACCTTATCTGGAAATGCAAGCATTATTTCTCAGTAAAAAATTAACAGTATGCATCATTCCAAGATTATTTTTTAAATTAGTATGTATCATTGTGCAGAAGTAACAGAAAGCCAATCTGACCATATCTGAGACACTAACCTCAATTAAAAATACATAAAACAGATACAACAAAGCATAAAGAAAAAAGGATTAATATTTTCAAGAGAAAAATATCAACAATGGGGCAAATGCCAATCTCTAGAATAAATTTCTACAAAAGTCTCAGGCCCCTGGCAGACATTATGTTTGTTATGCATTATATGGAAGTATGTATTCATTTGATTTCTATATTGCCCTCCTTGAAAAGGCTCAGGACAGTTTATAATAAACAATCATAAAAACAGATGAAATAACAAAACATTAAGAAAATAACCAATTTCCAAAGGATTTCTGTGCTTAACTTCTTTGTTGGAAGAAAGTATTCGCAATCATTTTAACAGGTGGCCAAACTGGCATGTTACAACTTGTCAAGTTGATACTTACATATAACATGCAATACACTATCATCTGTGATGGGCCTTGGAGGTAATATTCCTGTCCTGCTGTGCCATTCTAGCATTTTGGTATTTTCTTGGAAAGGAAGAAGTGTCTAGTTTTGTAAGTGCCCTCCCTTACAACAGAGTCTGCTCCTCTCTCTAATGTATCCTACCAATCTGCGTATGTCAACTGGTAATAAGTTACTCTCTTCAAGCAGGAATACTTGGCAGGCCTGATCACTGGTAAACAGGAGTTCTCTTCTAGCAGTATCAAGGAGTTTTACGGAAATTTAGACATCAAGGCTGCCTGCAGACATTAAAAAAACAACAACAAACAAGACAAAGACAAACCAAACTGGCACTTTACCTTAAACTCGGTGTCCTCCCACATCGAGCACAGCACGTCTAGAAGAGGCAGTGCATTAGCTGAACCTGGCTCACCCAATGTCTGTATAGATCGGGTGCTTTAGTGGGGCTTTTTTGGCGCTTTTATCTAGCAGCTGATTGACTCAGCTCTAGATAAAAGTGCCAAAAAGCCCCGCTGAAGCACATAATTTATACAGATGCTGTGCAGCTCTTCGCCGTGGCAGTAAGCGAATTTAAATTGTAGCTTTTGGATGAGCAATGATAGTCAGGATTCAGCCATGACTCTGGAATTTTCTTTATGTAACGCACTGCTGCTTCCAGTAAAGTGTGTGGGTTTTTTGTTTTGTTTTCTTTAATGTCTGCAACCAGCCCAAATGTTCTAATGCTGACTTCCAACAGCTGGGGGCTGCAACACAACAGCACAAGCTGTAGGCACCCTCTTCTACCGCACCACACACCTCATCCTCATAGCTGCAGTCTCTCTGAGCTTCTGGTTTCTCCAAGCTTGCAGGCTGCATCATGCTGTCCTGTACTGTCACCTGGTGCAGGGACAGGAAATGGAAGCCAGAGAAGGGAGGGGGAGCCTGGAGACCCTGGCTGCTGCTCCAACCAGTGTGATGGAGGGATCAGCAAATGGATGGGAACCCAGGGGCCTCTTCTGAGCCACATGCACCCAACACCAGTTGGACTGTTCTGTCTTAAGGAATGAAATGAATCTGAAAACCAACTTCAGAAGATAACTGTCTTACCTAATTTCAACTATTGTGGCTACATAGACAGCTCCAAATTCCAAACGAACCTCCTGCTGTAGGAAAAAAAATGTTGTGAGACACAGGCTCTTAAGATATAGGGCCAAAACTAAATAAGGAAAGTCTGTCCTTACATCATCTTGGCAAATAGCACTGATAAACTCTCGTGCTTCATCCATAGCATTAGGTGTTGGAGCAAACACAGAATAGGTCTCTTCATCCAATTGACTTAAAGTTATACCTTTGAAATAGAATGCACATGGAATTAAACACTGATGACAAACATCAAGTTAATAAGTACTCTACAGCTAACCGAGCAAGGAAGTTCATTCCACTGCAAAACTACATTTAAGTTGACTTACAGGTGTGTTACTTATATTCATTATACCAAATACTTCTTTTTGGATTCTGTCCTGGACATCATATGGAAGCATGCATGGAAACAGTTTTGCAGCCTATGCTTGCCAAACAACTGTCCTCCCCTGGAGCCTTAGTGGGGCTTTTCAAGCATTTTTCATTTGCCCAAGCTTGAGATAATTCTAATTTCAAAAGATGATTTATTTTACAAAAATTTAAGTCTTTATAGCAGTAACTTCAAAGACACATTCAGGAAAATTGAAGGTTTGTGACAAGTTTATTTTAGCCCCATGAAAATTAAGTCTTTTGAAGCAACAATTCTTATGTTTGTACACTTCCCCAAGCAACTGGTCCATATGATGGCTACTTCTGTAACAGTGTTCAGACTAATAGTGTCTAAAAGTCAGCAACCAAAAAAGAAGCTGGCTCTCAGAACAGAAAACAAGGTAGCTAAGAACATTAAACTGTCTCAAGGCTAAAGAAGCTGAAACAGTGTATTTACTTGATATGCCATAAACATTAAATCAGGCTAGAGTCAAAACAAGTAATTTTTAACTGCTGTTTGCTAACAAATAGTGAATAAGTACAGGAGCTTTCTAGTATTTAGCAATAAAAAAGTGTATTTACTTGTGAAGATTACAGGAAATGATATTTAAAAAAATATTTGATCTTATAGCAAAGCACTGGATTTGTTGTTAATGTTAAACACTTTTTTTCTTTAAAGGTAGACTATTTTAAGCTCCATAAGACGCACCCGATATTTTGAATCATCTTAAAAATTGCTAGGTCTCAGGGGTGCACTTGGTGGTTCAAATTTGGGGTCATTTGAGCAAGGAATTCCATGAAATACAGTCCCTGCTAAAAACATTTTACAATTTAAACTAAGTACCTGTAAACTATGGCTCCAAAAGTTCTCCAAATTATTTTAGTCGCTGGGCATTTAACTCAGCTGGAACACTACAGGCCCCTTTGGAAAAGTAATACTGAAAAAATAATTAACGGTAAAGGTTTGGAATTCCAGGTCAGAGCGAGCTAGAACAACCACATGAGGAGCACTCATGCAGCAAGCTTAAGGCAGCACTGAAACAAGATGTTTTCCAGGCAGGACGCCATCATAATAAGTAAGGGGCTCAAGGACACCTGCTGTGGCCAATAAGCCTGAGCTGTATCCATGCACCAAATTCAAACTTTGGGCACAAACTATTTTTACAACATAAATATAAAATCTGACTCCTTTAGAAGTCACTTTAGCAAACCACATTCTCTACCACTACTCTGATGTTACAGATAACATAAGAAAATTCTGGGTATAAGAGCATGTGAGCACTGTAGGAAAAGGTTCAAAGCCATTTTCTCAGATCTAAGTAATATCTAGCAACCAGGAACTACATATGTCTATGCTCAAACACATCTAAACCACCCCGAACTAGCTAAACATTACTTCCAACCTTGCCATAAGGATTTCCTCTGAGACATCACCTTCCCTTATCCCTCAGTACTGCCAACCTTGGGGCCATTGTTATTAATGTAAAGGCACACACAACAATTCTCATTGAAAGAAAACAGACTTAGGCCGCTCTGCAGGCACAGAATTGGGAACTCTGTGCTGAAATGAGGCACACCTAATCCTTCAAAGTACACTTGTACCTGTCATCCCAGGAGCTAGTCTAACAAACTACTCCAGCTTCTCCCTCTGCTATTCTGTGCATGTACATCTACCACAGTTGAGGCAATTGCCAAGAAGTGCTGGAAATTAGATCTAAAGCACTACACAAAAAACAGACGCTCTCAAAGTTCCTTATGTCTACCTGTTACTGTACCTCTGCCCTAACAAACCTTTATCCAGGAGCAATTGCTAACTCCAGGATAAAGGTTTTAGAAGGAGTGAAGGCACCAATAAGACTTTTATGCAGTTAGCAGTCCTGCGTGCTATAGTGATAAATGAAGTAACACACCATAAAGTAAAGTGTTTCTACGTGAAAGGAAACTAATTACATATTTATGCAACTGCTACAGAAAATGAGCATCTTACCAGTTTCAGCCTGCAGCTTTTTTAAATTATAACCAGCTGGGCCAACAAATCTTGATCTTTTTGACACTGGGACATGAACAGTTTCTGAAAAAGAGCATTTTAGGCAAGCTGAAATACAAAGCATATATATTTGTGTGGTATTTTTAAGATCAGATCACACTAACTTCTCTTGTAATTTTTGTGGGATGCTGTGTAAGTATTTCCTAAACATGTTGATATAAAATCATTTCTCAAGAATGGAAATTTAAACAACAAAGATGAACAGCATCTTGGTCAGTACAGTTCTCTTTATTTATTTATGGGATGGGATGTATATGCTGTCTTTCCCAAAATGGCTTGGAGTGGCTTGCAATAAAAGAAAAAAATAATTATAAAAACAGAATGAAATGTTAAAATAAGAATAAACA
Source organism: Gavialis gangeticus (assembly GCF_001723915.1). Taxonomy (NCBI): domain Eukaryota; kingdom Metazoa; phylum Chordata; order Crocodylia; family Gavialidae; genus Gavialis; species Gavialis gangeticus. The sequence continues at coordinate 188,715,504 of NW_017729022.1, read as the reverse complement.
ACATACCAGACACACACACGTACACAATTTGCACTAAGCTCATAGGAACATAGGAAAATAGGGCTGGAAGGGACCTCATAAGATCACAAGGGTGCCTATACATGAGCAGCAAGGCTGCTCCAACTGGGATTACAGCATGTTGGGGCAGACTTGATTAATCAAGACTTCTGGAGCATGTTAATTACTAATTACTGTGCTCCAGCAGCCTCCACAGTCTTGAGTATCAGCGGCCCTGTGCTTAAAAATGGCAGCAGGGGCGCTTTACCCAAAGTTTGTTTGATGAACTTTAGATAAAGCGCCTCCCCTGCCATTTTTAAGTGCAGGGACACTGCTACACAAGACAGTCCGGGTGCTTTAATTAGAGCAGTGTCCCCCCTTCCCCTCTGATCATGTGCATGAACACCCATAGTCCAGCCCCCTGCTCAAGGCAGGAACATCTCCAATTAAACCACCCTGGTCACATGTCTGTTTAACCTGCTCCAAGGATGGAGATTTCAAAATGTGTCTAGGCTGCCAGTTACAATGCTTGACCACCCTCATAGCCAGAAGATTTGTCTTAATCTCCAACATAAATTACAGCTGCTGCAAGTTTGAGGTCATTGCTCCTAGTCTTGTTCCCTACAGCCACAGAGAAAAACCCATCTCCATCCTCTTCAAATACCTGAAGGGTGATTATAGAGACTCTTACCAAATCCCCCCATAGCCTTCTCTTCTCCAGACTAAACAACCCTAGTTCTTTCAGCCTTTCCTCCTAAGCCTTGCTGCCCAACATGGCATTGTCCACAAATTTCCTTAGCATACACTCAATCCCAATGTCCAAATCATTAATGAAAACATGAAACAATACTGGACCCGGGACCAACACCAGGGGAACGCCATTTGATACCTCCTCCCAATTAGACAGTGAATCATGGATGATTACTTGTTGAGTACCATGATTTAAACAGTTATATACCAACCTTACAGGACCTTCAAACTAGTCTGTATTTCCTTAGCTTTTAATAATGCTGAGAAAGACTACGTCAAAAACCTTGGTAAAGTCAGGTATATTGCATCCAATCCTCTGCCCCCCCATCCCTCAGCCTGCCACCTTATTGTAGAAGGAAAACAGGTTGGACAGACATAATTTGCTTTTGGCAAATCCATCCGGACTGTTCTTGGTCGCCTTGTTCTCTTCTACATGCTTTACAATTAGTTCCCTGAGGACCTTTTCCATGATCTTTCTACGTATCAAGGTCACGTTAACTGGTCTGTACCTTCCCAGACCCTCTTCCTCCTTTTTCTTAAAGATGAGCACTATATATTTGTCCTTTTACAGCCATCTGGGACCTCACCTGACCTCCACAAGTACTCAAAAGAGTATCTTCATTGGAGCTAATGGTTCCAAAATTACTTTCAACACCCTAAGGTACATACCATCTGTCCCTGACAACTTGAAAGCAGCTAACTTCTCCAGAGAAATCTGTTCTTCTGTTACTCTAGCCTGTTTGTCTCCTTCCCTATATTCACTGCCAAATGCTCTAACTTATGCTGATTTGGTGGGAGCTTTAAAAAGAATGAGTTGAATGAGACAGCATATTCCTACCCTAGGGCATACCTATAATACTTAACATTTAAAAGTTTCAGAACCTCTGGAAGAAAGACACACCCAGCAAAAACACATACATACCTGAAAATCATTAGAAGAAATGATTAAACAGAGCAGATTTCAAAATATCATTTTAAAAGATAGCAAATATGTCTGGTTACGTGCAATATTACCTACAACTGGTCCATTTTGTTTTCTTGTTGGTCTGGGTTTTGCAATTGTTTCGTTCATAATTTTCAAGATTTCTCTCTTTGCAACTGTGTGGGAAAAAATAGTCCTAGATTTAAACTGGATATAAACTTGTTTACTGTAGGGCTGTCAATGAATCACTATAAACGTGCATGGTTAATATGTTAACTGGTCCTTGCGGTAATTTTTTTAACGAGTTAATTGCGCATGTGGTTTTGGAGTGCATGGCCAGGCTCCCCTCTGCTGTCATCACTGATGTTTCCGGGTTGGCCAGTGGGGCAGCAGTGACAGTGCAGAGGGCTGCAGGGCAGCCTGGGTACGGGCTCTGGGCTGCTGCATCTGGTGTGGAGGGCACAGGTACAGGCACACACAAAGCTAGGAATGCTGCCCAGTGGCTTGTAGAGCAGCACCCAGCAGGTAAGTCTGTGGAGGGGCAGGGGGACAGATCGAGGCCCCCATAGTGAAGGAGTAATTGGGGCAGGGGCTGGGGTGAATGGGACCCCAGGGCCAGGGTAGGTCATGGGATAGAACCATGGGAGGCCCATCTAGGGGCATGGGGGTTGCGGCTCCCTGCCACTGCGCACACTTGGGGGGAGGCATGGGGGCATGTGTCCCACAGATTTATGCAAGGGGAAGAGGTGGGCTGCCCGCTACGGGCTGGGTCTCTGCACCCTGCTGCCTTAGATCAGGGAGCTGCTCAACGCCATATTGTGCCTTCCACTGCTGGGTGGGTAAGGGACATGCAGCATGGCCAGCCCATGGCACCTAGGGCAAAGGCAGCAGGGCACAGAGCCCCAGCCAGCAACCCACCTCTGCCCCATTAACACATCTGGGGGGACATATGCCCCCCACGTCTCCCCTTGGGGTGTGCGCAGCAACAGGGAGCCACACCTCCCCAGTGCCCCTGGAAAAGCATCCTGCGGCTCCATCCCCTACCCAGCCCAGGAACCCCATTCACCCCAGCCCCTGCCTCACTCCCTCGCTCCACCCCCTGCCCCTTCCTCTGCATAGACTCACCTACTGGGCGCTGCTCTATACGCTGCCAGGTTGCATTCCTGTAGGGTTACCATATTTCCAGTTTCACGAAGGAAGAGAGAGAGAGAGAGAGAGAGAGAGAGAGAGCGAGAGTGTGTGTGAGCGTGAGTGTGTGTGTCAGGGGGTTATATGATTGCAGGGGGCAGGGCGGTGATATGCCTGTGCCCTGCCCCTCACTCCAAAGCCACAGCCCCACCCACCCCACTGCACCTCACTGCTGACCCACAGTACCCCGCATCCTGCCACGGCATGCAAGGACCCCCCTGCCTGGGCTCCAAACCCCACATACAGACCCAAAGCCCCCACACCTTCACAAGTTTGCATGACAAGTTTTTTTTCTATATCTATAATAGATTACTGCATTTCTATAAAACTTCCTCATAAAAAAAGCATCTTAATCTTCCAGTGCAACTCAGATTTAACCAACCTAAACACTATTTTATATGTAAATATAAATAAATATAAACATACTATCATTTCTAGCCATCTGACTCCCACCCCCCTAAGTGAACACAGTGCTATTTACAGCTTGGAACAGCCTTCCACATAAGTCCAGAGTGAATTTCAAACCTTTGGATCTGTAGAACAAGACACTTTATCCATTTTGCTATTATGCTTTAGGGCTGAATAAGAGATAATATTGGGGAAGAAGGAGGAGAGAGGGCAGAGGGATAGATGGAATTGTAGAATCCCATTTTAGCTTTGCTGATGCATCACTTCATTTTAGTCCAACCCACTGCTCAAGTCCAAAACAAAAGTAGTGATGTTGGCTTTATGATGGGCAAGGGGATTGAAGGATATGTTATGTCACGGGGGTGCAACCTTTTCAGTAGGCACGCCACAATGTATAGCCCACACTCTCTCCAAAGCCACTTGGATTCCCTTCCTCTGCCTAATCTGTTGCTCTGCTTTCTGTTCCATGCCCTGTGCTCCCTCCTTTATTTGCTGCTTTGTTCCTTGTCCTATCTGTTGCTACGTTACCTGGTCCCTCTCCAATCTGCCACATGCCATACAGTGAAACTGCCTGTGCCATATGCGGCTGCATACTGTGGGTTGGCCTCTTCTGGGCTATGTGATGGGCAGAGGCAGCAGTAGTCACCCTTTCCTTTTCCTTTGCCAGGATTCCATTGGATGCAAGCATGAAGCATGGGATTACTCAGATGATAGCCAAATACCCGTTCTTGGATCTCATCCCAACTGGCTGAATATTGTTGTCTACTACATCTCTGGAGTAGCCAAAGCTACTCTAATCAGAGAAACTATAATAAAAATGCTTAGCTCTCAGTACAATTTTAACTGAATGAGGACATGGGGGGGGGGGAAAAGCACAGTCCTATTTCATTCAGAAATAATTTTTTGTTTTGGGTGCTGCAATATTAATTCAGTAGCTGAAATAATTTATACAGAGCTTATTTCCTGATAGGAGGCTCTGGTGGTCATGGGGACTTCAAATCAGCCTGACATCTACTGGGAGAGCGATACAGCAATGCACAGGCAATCTGGGAAATTTTTTTGAGAGTGCTGGGGACAACTTCCTGGTGCAAGTGTTGGAGAGACCAACTAGGGGGCACTTTCTTCTTAATCTGCTGCTCACAAACAAGTTAAGAATTGGTGGGGAATGTAGTAGTGGATGGCAACTTGAGCAGCAATGAACACAAAATAATTGAGTTCAAGATCCCAAGGAAAGGAAGGAAGAACAGCAGCAGAGTACAGACCCTGGACATCAGAAAAGCAGACTTCAACTCACTCAGGAAACTCATGGGCAGGATCCCCGGGGAAGCCAGTCTGATGGGGAGAGGAGTTCAGGAGATCTGGCTGTACTTTAAAGAAATCTTACTGAGGGTGCAGCAACAAACCATCCCAATGCACAGGAAAACTAGCAAGTATGGCAGAAGATCAGCTTGGCTTAGCAAGAAACAATTTAGTATGCTAAATTACAAAAAGGAAGCTTTAAGAAGTAGAAACTTGGACAAACAACTAGGGAGGAGTATAAGAGCATTCCTGGGGCAGGCAGGATGAAATCAGAAAGGCCAAAGCCCAACTGGAGTTGCTGCTAGCAAGGGGCAGCAGCAAGAAGGGTTTCTACAAGTATGTCAGCTACAACAGGAAGATCAGGGAAAGTGTGGGTCCTCTTACTGAATGGGGGAGGCAACCTATTGACAGGATGCAGAAAAAGAGCTGAAATACTCAATGCCTGTTTCACCTCAGTCTCCACAGGCAAGGTCAGCTCCCAGACTACTGCACCTGCAGCAAAGTTTAGTGAGGAGCTAAACAGCCAGTAGTGGCAAAAGAACAGGTTAGGGACTATTTAGAAAAGCTGGATGTGTACAAGTCCATGGGGCTGGATGGGATGCACCCAAGGGTGCTGAGGGAGTTGGCCAATGTGATCGCAAAGCCACTTGGCACCACCTTTAAAACTTGTGGCAACTGGGAGGGGTCCTGGACGATTGGAAAAGGACAAATATACTGCCTATATTAAAGAAAGGGAAGGAGGTGAATTCGGGGAGCTACAAACTGATCAGCTTAACCACAGTTACTGGAAAACATCATGGAGTAGGTCCTCAAGGAATCCATTTCTAAGTGCTTGGAGGAAAAGGTGTTTGGAACAGTTAGCATGGATTTACCAGCCTGACTGCCTTCTATGATGAGATGAGTGACTCTGTGGATGCAGGGAAAGCAGTGGACGTGATACAGACCTTGCCTTTAGCAAGGCTTTTGATATAGTCTCCCACTGCATTCTTACAAGCGAGCTGAGGAAGTATCGGTTGGGTGAATGGACTGCAAAGTGGATAGAAAACTGGCTGGATCACTGGGCTTAAGGGGTAGTAATCGATGGCTTAATTCTAATTGGCAGCCGGTATCAAGTGGAGTGGCACAGGGATCAGTCCTCAGGCTGGTTTTGTTCAATATTTTCATCAGTGACCTGGAAGATGGGATGAAGTGCACCATGACACCAAGCTGGAGTGAGCAGTAGATGTGCTGGAAGGTAGGGCTAGGACTCAGAGAGACCTTGACAAATCGGAGGATTGGACCAAAGAAGTTCCATGAGGTTCAATAAAAGAAGTGCCCCAAGGACTGCTAGAGGCTGGGGACCGACTGGCTGACCAGCAGATCTGCAGAAAAGGACCTGGGGGTTACAGTGGACAGTAAGCTGAATATGAGGCAACACTGTTTGTTGCAAAGAAAGCTAACAGCATACTGGGCTGCATTAGTAGAAGGGTTGCCAGAAGATTGAGGAAAGTGATTATTCCCCTCAATTCAGCACTGATGAGGCCACATCTGGAGTACTGTGTTCAGTTTTGCATGCCCCACTACAGAAAGGATGTGGACAAACTGGAGAGAGATCAGTGGCGGGCAATGAAAATGGTTACGGGGCTGGGGCACATGACTTTTCAGGAGAGGCTGAAGGAACTGGGCTTATTTAGTCTGGAAAAGAGAAGACTAAGGCAGTGGAAGGGGGATTTAATAGCAGCCTTCAACTACCTGAAGGGTAGTTTCAAAGCAGATGGAATTCAGCTGTTCTCACTGGTGGCAGGTAACAGAACAAGGAGCAATGGTCTCAAGTTGCAGTAAGGGAAATTTAGGTTAGATATTAGGAAAAAAACCCCTCTCATTAGGAGGGTAGTAAAACATGGGAACAGGTTACCCCAAGAGGCTGTACAGTCCCCATCCTTAGAGGTTTTTAAGACCTAGTTAGACAAAGACTTGGCTGGGATGATCTAGTTGGGGGTGGTCCTGCTTTGAGCAGGAGGTTGGACTAGATGACCTCCCCTAAGGTCCCTTCCAACCCTAATTTTCTATGATTCTATTTGTAACTGGCAAGAAAGAGAAAGTTTTTAAACTTTTATAAAACGATTCTTTCAGAAAGCTTATTTAAAAAAAAAAACAATTGTTCCAGAGGACCTTTCTATACAAATACTAATAAACATTAACCTTGACTTTGGTTACCTCATTTTGTTCAAATTCGAGAACTAACCACAAAATAAAAATCTTATTTGATTCCAATGTAAGCCTGAGAAGATTTTTTTTCTCCACTGAAAGCATTATTTTTCCATACAATAGACAACTGATAAACCTTTTCTTCTCCAAAAAGAAGTCGTCATACCCCTGGCTGTTCAAAGCAATTTTGTTATTAACAATCAACAACTCCTTTTGACTGTAACTTTAGAAAATCACTATAGAATTCCTGTATGTAACTTAAAAGTTTTCTTGAAAATTGTTTTCTTCCAAAATAAGGCATTCTTATTACTAATGCAGAAAGGTTCCTTTTTGTATTCTGCAGCATTTATTGCTCCATTTTTAATATATTTTCCCTTCACTTATACAGAACCTATGCATATTTTGTAATTGTTTTCTTTAATGTTTACACAATAATCAGTTAAGTTTTGATATTTCTTTAGGCTGATTTCCATTTTTCCAGAATAGTGTCAGTTTTCATTCTGTTCCTATTTTCTCCTTAAAAATTAGTATTTTCTTCTAGATGCTTTAGCAAATACTTTGGTATTATGTGGAGACCAGGGCTTTCTGGGTGGTTTTTTCCTACAATTAGTGTCTCTATCCTTGTTGATATATCCTATAGCTTCTTACACTTGATTTGATATAATGATTAAGTCACAAATAAGCCAAAATTGGAATACCATATCTGCCAGTTATTAGAATCTCACTTAATAGAATCAACCATATATTAGAATCAAATTCTAAAACCAAATGCCAAAAGCACTGTACTACTTGCTTTTTCTACAACTTGCAAGCATGTTTTTATAGAATCAAAATCTTAAACCATAATCTATGCATGTAAGATGTAAGCATAACCTTTAAAAGGTTTTGCCTTCTTTGCCATATATTGCTTTTTGGAGTAAGCATGAAAACATAACTGAGACACCCAAATAAAATTTTCATAAGTCTATAACATCAAAGTTGCTCCACAGAAGATTTTTCTTTATTTGCACCCTGGCACTCACTGTCCTAGATAGATTTAGTAACTCTTGTTTAAAATTACATTTTTCTTTTCTTTTCTTCGTTTACCATTGCTCCTATGCTCATAGACAGATTGTTTTTCCAGTCCGAAGTCATTTTTCAGTTTTGAGAGAAGAGGAAAAATTATGTTCATATTACAAATCTTTTTAGATTAGGAAAAGAACTGTACTTTTTTGACCTCGCAATCTTAAATGCACCTTGCAAATGTTTCATCAAACATTTCTCCAGTCTTACAATTACTTTAAATCTAGGAAGATTAGTTTTAGATAGGAAATAATGAAGAATTACCCTTTGAACACAAACATTGAATACAAATATGGATTTACCTGTGGCCTGTTGGATGGCTTCCATTACAATTTTTACTGGTATCCCAGGTAGTTTTACATCAGCCTAACATGAAAAAAGTTAAAGTGAGAACAATGCAAGAGGCAAGTGATGTTTTGTACATTTTAAAAGGATTTAATAAACTATGATACCTGCAAAGCAGTTATTCCTTTATTAGTACCAGCCATTTTGAAATCCATATCGCCATAGTAATCTTCAATTCCCTATAAAAGTATACAGAAACAAATGGTTCAAGAACCCCCCACCAAATCAAAGCCACCTTTAATATTCCAGTAAAAGGCATCATTCTAATATAATAAAGGGTTAAGTCTGTCTATTTGTGTGTCTGTCCATAACACTTCTGGTCAACTGTGCATGTGCTGCCGAGAAGGCAGGCAGCAATTGGCTGTGTGGGCCTGGGCAGAGAGGAGGCAGAAGTAGGTGTACATGCACCCAACAGTTGGCAGGGAGGGGGAGGCGGTGGGGACAAAGGGGAGTGGAGAGGGGGGTGGGGAAGCAGGGGGAAGCCCTGTTGCTCAGGGGAGGAGGCTGAGGTGGGTGGGGGGAAGGAGCCCCCACACCAGTGGCTGGAGGAGGCAGCAGCACAGGGAGTATTTACATGGCTGGCCCGGGGGAAGGGGGAGGCCCGTGCAGGGTAGCACCAGCCATGTAAACACCCCTTTGTTATTTTAAATCTGTCAATAACGGGCAATTGGCTAGTTAAACATGAGATACCAATATGCCATGCAACTTTGTTTCCCAGCATCAAAGTCACTTCTCAGGATACCACTGGCTTTCTTCAGCACAGTTTAACCACACCATGGGGTATTATGATCCCAGCTCTCGTTCCTGCCCAGGGCAGGGGGTTGGACTTGATGATCTGTTCAGGTCCCTTTTGACCCTAGAAACTATGAAGTCAAGGTTCTTCCACCTTACATTCTAAATCCTTTTCTATAGGATAGTTTTCAAACAGCCATGGTTGAATTTTATATCACTTCAGCAACAGGTAGCACTCCCATACAAAATTGATCCTGAATATCTAACTATCTAGGCAGAAGAAAAAGCAAGCAAATCATTTTAAGATCATTACTCATCAGTCAGATGATGGCAAAGACAAGAAGTTCAAGTTGTACATAAAGGTTAGAACAAATGAGAAATGGAGAAATTAACTGATCTTAAAGGAAAGGAGACACATAACTGAAAGCTGAGTCATTAGCTGTGGATAACGAGATCAAAAAAGAACAAAATGTGGCACGCATTGTTGTTGCATGCAAGTATTTCATGTTGTCAAAATTATTCTGGATAAAACAACACCGTCAAAGCTTTTAGAAACTTTATGTGACACAAGGTAAATCTGCTACAAGCACTCACCAGGATGTCTGTCAGCAAACGATAATCCTCAATTTCTCTATTATTCGAAAGATTAGTTTTGGAAATGAGACCTATTGCAACACCTGCCACAGCACTGGATATTGGAACTCCTAACAGTGGTAAATGAAAACATGTAAACAATCTTGTCACCTTCACATCTAACAGCTCTTTAATGTACAAACACATCTGCCTTCTCCATGAATGTAATATACCTGCATCCATTAAGGCCAAACTTCCACCACATACAGAAGCCATTGAAGAGGATCCTAGTCAGAGAAGAGATTATAAAATAGTCATTGAATACAAGTAAAGCAAAACTACTCTATTGAAATTCTTCAGTAACAGTTCAAGAATTAGCACCCCTGGGCAGATAAGAGATGGCGTTTCCCAGTTATGCAAGAGTTTACATTTACCAACACATAGGCCACGTCCAGACGAGGAGGGTTGTATGCTTGCAGCGACACAAATAGCAGTGACACAAATCTGTGCTGCTGTGTGCTGCAGCTCATGCCCCTATACATGTGCTTTGTTGTGGGAGACACTGTCCTGCTGTGGGCAAACTTCCCATGCCCAGCTTCTCCAAGCTCCCACTCTTCCGTTCCGACCATAGCAATTTTGCACCCACACTGCAAATAAACTCTGCACAACACTGCTAAATGTGAAACACATGAGGTTTGTGCCACCACAAACCGCGTGTGCCTGCGTATGTAGACATGGCCATAGGGTTTAAAATGATAAATTCTGACAAAAGACACCTGCAGGCAAGTCCGCTTATGCTGCAAACTGCAGAATGTCAATTGCAGTAATAATCTAGCCACAGTGAGCACAGACCTCAGTATAGACTAATTCACCTTGTTTCTCAACCGTACAAAATACCTTAAACAGTAAAAGCTCTGTTAAAAGCCCCCTGGGAATGGGGGATGCCGGTTAATCAAATGCGCACTGTCTGGTACATTCCCCGGCGTCAGTGTGCTGGGGGACAGGGAGGGAGGCCCTGTGCAGGCTGCTTTTTCCTCGTGCAGGTTGCTTTGCCCTGGGTCATGGGCTGAAAAAGTGGCAAAGAAAAACTCAGCTAGTGATGGTGAAACAGGAAGCCCCCTGGAAGTGGTGCTTCCAGGTTCACTTTTGCTGTGTTGTTCAGATGTCGGTTAATGAGTTTTCCAGCTAATAAAGTGCCGGTTAACACAGCTTTTACTGTAATACCATTTTATTACCCATACGTGTACATCAAATAGCATACTACTATCAATTAAAGCAGTGCTTTAGGAGCCAGGACTGAGGTTCAAAAACATCCAAGTGTTCCTAATTTTCAGAACTTAATTTAAGAACTAGATAGGATAAACAAGCCATTTAGCTAAAATGCAAGGCAGTTTCTCAAACTCAACATAGTTTAGGAAAGACACCAATCTTTGCCATTAAGTTAAAAAGTGAAATATTAATACCATTTGATTCCAAGACTTCTGAAGTAACTCTTATTGTGAATGGGAAATCTTGGGGAATAACTGGCTTCAAAGCTCTCTCTGCAAGAGCACCTGTATACATAAAAGGTACAAAAATACTTCATTAAAAAAAAAAAAACAAAACAGGAAAAAATGAAGTTTTTTTTTTTTTTTAATAATGTCAGACTTCTCTAAGTTTCACTCACCGTGTCCAAGTTCTCTTCTGTTCATACCAGTAACTCTGCCAATGTCATTAGTTGCATAAGGAGGAAACTAGAAAGTGAAATTTTCATAAAGAAAGTTAGGAAACATGCGGTGCCCCCATACCTTTGACTGCTTGTTGGCCCCAAAACAAGCACCAAAAGTCTCTAAGAACATTCACAACTGTACCTCGAGAAAAAAAACTTTGAATTGGTTATTTGATAAAAAATATCTCCTAAATCATCAACAAATCCTGGATCCACCTAAAGAGATTTCATTTTATAATTTGTCATTCTTGGGGAGAAAGTACGGATGGATGGACAGACCACCCATCTAATGTATGCTCTGTGATTTCAGTGAACAGTGGTGATGGATTTACTTCACTAGTGCATGGGTGGGCAATTATTTTGGCTGGAGGGCTGCTTAACAAGTTTTGGTGAGGTGTTGAGGGCCGCAAGGGTAGCTCTGCTCCTTGACAAGTGCCCCTCCCCCGGTCGCTATCTTGGGACCAGAAGTCCCATCCCCCTAACCTCTTACCTTTGCCATCGGAAGTCTCTCCATTTGCCCAGGAAGTACTCCTTTTGGGAGGGGAAGGGTTTGCTTGTAAATTGTGGGGGTGTACGGGGTTTGTAGGATTGGGGGAGTATGTGGTTGGGTGGGGCGTGCACGTGTGTGTAGGGTAGGGTGTTCATGTTGCGGGGGCTTGCCCCTCCACCTGCTCTTTGCAATGTGGTTGACCCAGCCCCTCCATATGCGGGGGTGGAATGGGAGGGGAAAGAGCGCTGCCTGCCTGGCTCGCAGCATGCTCCAAAGGGGTGAGAAAACAGCTGCTGCTGGCACTCAGCAAGTGAAGCCCCTAGGAGATTTGGAGGGGAAGGGGTTGAGCATGGCATCACTGGCTCTTTTGGTCTCTGTCCTGAGCCTGCCTGGTGGGGCTGCAGCTAAGCTCACACTGTCTCCTGCTGCTGCTCCTACCCAACCTGCCTGTCCTGTGCCTGCCTAGAGGGGCTTTGTGGGCAGCCAAGCTCCTTCACACCCCCACACCCCCATTCATGTGCTCCCCTGCCAAGCCATGCACAAGCAAGACCAAAGTGAGCTAGCTACAGGCAGAGCCTGCTCTCCTCAATGCTGCAGCTTCCCCTCCCTACCTGCTGCCTGGAGCGCTGCAGCAGGGACAGGAGTCACTGGAGGCCAGGGCATCCAGAAGTTCCCTAGGTGGTTTCAGCAGCAGCCTTGCCCAGAAGCTGTGCCTGCTGGCTGGGGCTAGGGCCCTCTGGTGGGAGAGGTGGGGAGTGCAACATAGGCCGCATGCCAAGAGCAGCAGGGGCAGCAGCGTGCCATATCTAAAATCAGCCAGTGGGCCATATTTTGCCCACCCTTGCACTAGTGCCACAGATTTTCTGATGCAACTCTGTTGTTGTTGTTATGCAGGAGTTGCTAATGAGATACATTAAACAATTGTGCATTACAAATTGCAGTAACCAAAATCACCATACAAAATTCAACAGACAATCTTTGTTTTTTTGTGAATCAGTGACAACCCTTCCCATCTCTGGCATGCATGTAACCTTGGTGACATACAATTCTCACAACAGAAAATTAGGACAATCAGTGGTGCCTTTAGTTATCCTTCTTTCCTGTTTGCTTTTGCTTAATCTGAATTGCCACTTCTCTTCCTTTTCTGCATGGTCCCTTTCTTTCTGTTTTAATTTCAGATGTTAATTTGATACAGTGCTTACTCTAATTAAATCTGTAAAATATTGTACAAGGCCTCTTTCCTTCTCAGGGCATGGACAAATGTACATTTGGAGTGGCTCCAGAAGGGAAAGGAAGCTGCTATTCTATAGCATAGCAACTGTCATGCTTTGTTAGTTGTACACAAGCCTATATGCAATCCAGCTAAATGATCATGGTTCAGCCTGGTTGAAACAGTTCAATTTGAAGCATCTTACCCGCACCTATCATGATGAAACAACTGCTGCAGGATCTCCCCAGCTGCACTTCCCCTTTTGAGACTGCTCCCAGCATATATTTTTCCATGCTCATAATCATACTCATATTGCTACAGATTTAGAAAATATATTGGCTTTGTGACACATTTTGAGCATGGCCCAAAGAACGAGAAGTGTTTACACGAGCAATTCTTATTTACTATTTGGTTAGTAAATTAGTTGGACATATTCATGAAGCTAATTAAAAATCATTATGATTAGCACACGGCCTAATTTGATTAGCTAGAGAAGGTTTCTCAAGTAATCTTGTAATGCATATAAAGCACTTTACTAGGTACAGTTTATTTAAAAAAAAAACAAAAAACTTACTATTTTTTTCTTAGAGTAAAACTAATTTTTTAAAAGAAAGACCTAGGTTTTACTATGGGCTGGAATTCACATTCATGTATTAAAATTTATTCACTGAAAAATTTTAAGTCTTCAAATAAAACAGTGCATCATTTAAGAGCAATCAGTTTCAGTATTTAAAGCAAAACTGCAGAACCTGCAACAAAGTGTGAAACAAAATAAAACTCTTACCTCATAATGCAGCATAAAGTTTTTATCTTTTATTCCACTAGAAATTTAAAAAAAATGTGTCAAATAAGAGCAACTGAACACCTTCCATTTACAGTGTATGGTAAAGGAGCAGCCTAACTTTTTATCACTTCCTATAAATGTTTACAAATGTAAAAGTGAAGCAAAGTAGCATGTCAAGCAAATCAGCTGAAATATATATTCATTTTCTTTAATGCTTTCTATATATTATTTCCCTGTATTACATGAATTTAAGGTGTCTGGCCTCCCCTCCCCAATGCCCTTTCAACTACAGGTAAAGCAGTACAAACAACCCACCTAGTTAAAAAACATTTTTATCAAAGATGTCTCATACTGGCTTTACTGTACCATAGAAAAAGCTGTACCAAGTATAAAGCATCCGTACGCAGCTAAACCTGCACGCACATGAAGGGACATACTGATTTAATTGCACTGATATTTCTTCTATCATATCTGAACTGAAATACAGCATTTAAACTGAAACGGTATTGCTATTTAGAAGCTTAGATTTAGCTTCTGTGTTATATTTGAGGCTAGTAGGAAAACTAGTTCATAACTGAATTACCTTTAAATTAAAGTTCAGAACATAAGGAGTGCCACACTGGGTCAGACTAATGGTCCATTTAGCTGAGCATCCTGCCTTTGACAGCAGCAGTGGATGCTTTAAAGAAGTGGATGCTCAGCCCCAGGCCCATGGAGCCAGGCCACTGTACCCATAAGTCTCCCCACAGGTATAGAAATTTGGTGATGGGTGAGCTATGGCAATTAACTTTGGCACTACACCCCTGCTGCCAAATTTCCAGGCCCTGCGTGCCAAGAACGGGCCAGTCCCATGCATGGGGATCGGGCCCACAGACTGACCTGGCACTCCTCATGTAGCCCACAGGGCCAAAGGGGTTGGCCACAATTGCTTTAGAAAAAGAGCACTAGAGTAATCTATCCTATCATAGGTGTTTCTACAGTCAAGTCCTCGCTACTGCCTAGCAATGTGAAAATTATGAGCTGATAAATTAATTTATAAAGGTGAGCAAAATGAGGTTAAGCATCCAGGAAACACGGTCAGCTGTTGAATAGCTGCAAGGACAAAACACAGGTGGTGCCAGATAGGGTAGGATCAGATGACTGCACCAAAGCCTAAATAGATTTTTTCTTTAATACACTGGTTGTCACCAGTATAGATTAGTGGTATCATCATCAAGATGATGTGTCTTGCTAGGCCATGTATTGGTTCCGGAAAAATTCAGTTAGTCTCTGAAGTAATGAGGACCTTTTCCATTCATTGAAGATTTTTCTTCCAACAAATTAGTGTATTTGGAAAGACTGCTTCAACTAAAGAATAATCAGTCATCCAACAATTTTATAAATTTCTGAACGAGTCAAACCAGCATTATGCTAAGGTCTTGGAAAGGTAGCTGCTAACATGAGACAACATGTTGCTCCATGTGTTGCATTGTACTGAATCTAAAGAATAGCACCTTACTGCACAGACTTATGGTTAACACACATTCCATGAGAAAATTGTGCAGCACGATCATTGTCTCATTAAAAACAATGAAGATATGCCATTATTTTATCAATAAATATTTGGAAAAAATGAAAACCTTTGCCCCAGATTTTAAAAGATGCAGGAGTCGGGCATATTATGTCTTACTCATTCAGGAGTCTTCTGCTTATAGCAGGTGGTCTCTTTTTAGAAAAAAAAAAGAGTAGGTAGTTACTTAAAATATTCTTCAATTTATTGTTTGTAACCTATGAACCAATATAACCAAAACCAGTAAAGAAAAAGTGACTGTACAGACTTCTGGAAGTGGGCCATTTATTTAGGAGCTCACTCTTAGACTTCTCTTTGAAAAATAGTGATCACCATAGAATCAGAGGTTTCAAAGAGACTTCAATAGCTATCCAATTCAACTCTACTGCACACATGCAAGCTTTGCTGTCCCTGTAACCTCGCAGATGGATGTCTATCTAGTGGTCATTGAAAATCTCCAGTGCAGAATATTCCACAACTCATATAAACAGCTTGTTCCATTACTCAATCTATATTTACGCAGGTTCAAGGAACTTTTATCAAATGTGTTTAAACACCCAGGTTCTTTAATTAAAAATGCTACACAACAACAGAAGCAAGATGACTTACCTCATAGCTGTTGTGATGACATCGGATTTCATACTAGATTCTAATGAATCAAATGTAACCGTACAGAGAACCTAGAATAAAAAGCATAATAAAAATATAAAATACAAAAATGTTTACCAGCATTATAAGCAATTTATGCTGGGTACAAATTCTTTTTGAGTCATTTCAGAAACAGATATATGCTGCTCACGAATTCTCAAGTCTCCAAATCAGATTTTTTTTTAATTAAAAAAAAAATTTTTTTTACTGTAACTATGTTGATTAAAAAAAAAATCATAGAATTTAGTCCGGTAAATGTTAAATGTTAGCTCTACAAAAGTAATTCCTGGTTCTTGCTCCCTTGTCTGGCAGCAGCGTTGTACAACCAGTACTCGACTTACAACATTTCGAGTTAAGTTTCGCACTTGCAACGTTTATAAATTGACACTCTGTTTCAACTTTATGATGTCAGTTTTGACTTTACAACACTTGATCTAATGCAACACCACGCCAGCGAACAAGTTCACTGTGCCGCTCATCTCCCTGGAGAACATCTGTCCAAACTTCCTTGGGCACTTTCTTTAAGAAAGCAGAAAAGACTCCAGAAAAACCTGCAGTCAAGGTTCCTGAGAAGACTCCAGCCAAGAATGCTTCAAAAAGCCCAACCAAGAGCCTTTCAAAAAGTCCAGCAAAGTCACCTTCAAGAAGTCCTCCCAAATCAATATGATTGCTATTTGCAATATAAATACATTAATGTAGCTATATTACTCATCTATAATTGATTGAGTACAAAATTCTGGGGTATTTTTAGTGAAAATAGGGTATCGGGCCTTGGTTCAGGAACCAATCCCCCGTTTATAATATTGTCCCTCACAAGAAAGTTGGTTCTGAGTTACAATGTTTCAACTTAAGATGGGGTTTTTAGGAGCCAATTGTGTCATAAGTCCAAGGACTGCCTGTATTGCAGAGACAAAATGTTCATATCCAACAGACAGGAATCTCTTTCACTGTCCCCTGACCAGCTAAAAAATTAACTAATGGGAAGTAATAATTCTCAAAGAGAAAGGTGGGCTGTGAAACAGGCAGTATCATGGCAAACCTCTGAGCAGAAAATTAACAACCAACATCTCCAAGCTGTTTTAGAAAGGAATCTCAACATCTCCCACAACCCTGGGAATCGAAGTCACTGATACAATTTTAAATCTACTGTCACCTCAATTCTAAAATAAAATGTATACGTTCAGATAAATTTTAAAGATTTACAGTAAACTCAATTTGGCAATCTCCTACATAGATAGCAACAACTGATTTACTGATGCTGCTATTTTAAGAGCGTCACCTAATCAAAAATCATTCACCGAACTGCATATTCCACATGGACAGCAATTTCTTAGCAAAAAAATCCTTTTAATGAAAAATCTATGTAGTTACATTTTTTTAAAGATACATAAGTGAGATTATTTATTATTATACCAGTTACAAGCAACTTGACAACTTGATTACAAATTGTTCTGAGTTGTACATTGTAATGTACTTCCTAAAGTTATTTCTTAAAAAAGAACTACTAAAACCCCTTTTTTGCAACCATGGGGCCTGCACATGCCTCTTGCAGTGGCTCAAACCCCTTTGAGATGCTGCAAGAGGCACGTGCAGGAACAGGAACACGTTCCCTCCACTGCAAGTTTGCAGCGCAAGGGCAAAATTAGACCCCTATATCCAGGGGTCAA
>NW_017729022.1:188696699-188697467 GCF_001723915.1 Gavialis gangeticus | reverse complement strand
CTCCTGCTCCCCGATCCCTTCACTGCCTGGCACCTTTCCCTGCCTGCTCCTCCAGCCCTCCCCCCGCACCAATGCCCACAATTAAAAAACAAAACAAAACAACCCCCCCACCCCAGAACTTACTGGCAGTTCTAGCTGCCATCTGGGTCACCGTGGCCCCGCCCGCACAGTGTGCGGCAAGGTGACAGCCCCAGCCTGGGCCCTGATGCTCCCCCGGTGCCCTGTGCTGAGCAGGGAGGGCTCTGCCAGGAGGTCCCGGAGCCCCCACAGCTCCTGCTACAGTGAGTAGAGGCTTTTTTTAAAGTGCTGTAGGTGCCTGAGGTTGGGGGGGGATGGGGAGGCAGCCATCAGGGGGCTGGAGCCAGGCAAGCAGCCATTGGGGTGGGGGCTGCAGGAACCGGCAGAGGATGGGGCCAAGCAGAGCAGCAACTGAGGGGGATGGAGTGGGGCATGTGGGCCCTGTGGGGGGGGGGTTGTTACCCCTGGTGGGGGGCAGCAAAACATAGGTATTTAGAATTCATTTTATTACACTGCTAGGCATCCAAATTGCTTTAACACTGTAGATATATCAATAAAACACGCCCAACTGATCCCTGTCTCTCTGTCTCACACACACTGTCTATATATATATATATATATATATAGTGGTCTTTTGCTTTAATCTTGAAGGAACATGGATTTCGGGGTATTTTTTATCAGAGATTTGTGACAGAGTGACTTGGGGAATTTTTTATCAAAGATTTTTCAGTTTTCCAAAAGGGAACACAA
>NW_017729022.1:188691301-188691699 GCF_001723915.1 Gavialis gangeticus | reverse complement strand
TCTTGCAGTGGCTCAAACCCCTTTGAGATGCTGCAAGAGGCACGTGCAGGAACAGGAACACGTTCCCTCCACTGCAAGTTTGCAGCGCAAGGGCAAAATTAGACCCCTATATCCAGGGGTCAAAAAAAAAAAGTGAGGCAACCAGAGACTGGGTCCTCCACAGAGATGCTGTGGCTGCCACAGCGTCTTTATAGCTGGCCCTTCGCCCTGGTGCTGAAACATGTTGCCTACCCGTGCAGGGCAGGCAGCATGCCAGCAGCAGGGCTCCAATGCCGGTAAGTAAGAGGTCAGGTGGGCTGGAGGAAGGGACTATAGGGGGGACCCTGCTCCCCCAGTCCCCCCCAATCCCTGCCATGCCCGGCTCCACTCCCTGCTTGTCCCCAAGCCCTCATGATCCC
>NW_017729022.1:188684114-188690854 GCF_001723915.1 Gavialis gangeticus | reverse complement strand
TATATATATATATATATATATATAGTGGTCTTTTGCTTTAATCTTGAAGGAACATGGATTTCGGGGTATTTTTTATCAGAGATTTGTGACAGAGTGACTTGGGGAATTTTTTATCAAAGATTTTTCAGTTTTCCAAAAGGGAACACAAGAATTCCCGCTAGGGAGGCCAGTGGCAGGACCCTGCCTGCTCAGAGCTGGCATCTTGGACTCAGCTGGCTGTGGCTGACCTCCTGACCAGTTGGAGCCAGGAGGACATATTTGACAGTTCAAACAGGCCACCACACCTGGCACATCTTCCGGGCGATAGCTGCCCAGATGGCTAGGCAGGGTCACACATGGCAATAGTGCTGCACTAAGGCCAACCCTGCAGCCCCAGTCCACTGGCAGCTGGCCCAAAGGGGCAGATGCCTCATTTGGGTCTGGCAGGTGCGCAGCAGGTCACAGCCAGGCAGCAGCCCTCATTGCCAGACTGCTGCAGTGGGTAAAAGGTGCAAGGAACATTCAGAACTGCTTTAGCAGTCCAGCTGGTACAAGGGGTAGTGTCCCCAGGTACCAATTGGCTGGGTCCCAGAAGCTCCTGAGAGCAAGTAGCCTTGAACTACTTGCCAGGGCAGGTTTTTGTACTGATGGGGCCAGGACAGGGCAGCTTTTTATACTGCTGAGGACTGCACAGGTGTTGGCTCCCCCTGGCTGCAGATCCGAGAGGAGCCAGGCAGGGTTATTTTGCCCCCAGTAGCACAATTTGCTCCACAACGAAGTGCATGTCCAAGCATGTGCGCTGAGGCAAAAAGCCCAGGCTCATATTTGCACCATTTCTATTTGAGCTGCTGCAAGCGTACGCGCTTGCATGCATGGATACTCCCATGAGGTTGGTTACTGAGTCTTCTTCAGAGATTTAGATGTTACAGGATTCTGTTTAATGGAATCGTTTTCTAATCAAGTATATTTGGTAGTGATTTTTAAGTCTCTACTGCTTGGTGAACAGTTTAGTTCTGCATAGCCTATTCTAAAAGTACCCAACAATTTTTAAATTGAAAGTAAATAGTGTACATGATAGTTAATGCAGGTTGGTTGCAAGTAAAGTGTGTAGGACAGTATGCAGGATAGTTAATACAGATTGGTGAGTATGACAGGGGTTTTCACATAATTATTTGATTACTTAGCGGAAACTTCCAGTTTGACAACTCTCTCTGATTTCTATTATTACAAAATGTTACCTGAGTTTGACCTCTCTGAAATAATGCAGACCCATGGAGCATATTAAACATGTTCACTTCACAGCTGATATTTCTGAGAGAAGTCAGGTCTCTACCATCACACCTACAGCAATAAAATACATTGTAAAGTAAAAAAAACTAGTCATAGAAAAAAATCTCCTTGAGAACAATTCATTCAGAAAGGACTCAAAAACATTTACCTTATGTAGTTATTCAGAACAAGGGTCCTAAAAACATCCTTTGAAACAACACTGAAGGATTCCATAATTGCATAAGGCTCAGCCTCTGGAAATTTTTCTAGACATAACAAAAAAATTAGAACTGAAGTTGGAAGGTAAGTGGCATAACTCTTGTTAACTTTCAATAATTAAACATGCACATTGACTTTATATTGTACATGATTTGGAGCACTCTTCTAAATAGCAAAATTATTTCAAGTCACAGAAGTGGCTTCCACATCTATTACCAGATGCAGAGCCATCATCCCCCTTGCGAGACTAACACCAGCAGCCCCACAGTTTTAGGTCCACTGATCCCTTAAGCTGCTAAAAGGAAGGATAAGTAGATTCTAGCTTTCTACTCCTATGGAAAGACAACACTTTTTAGTAAGTTAACAATTAATGAATTGTAGCAGGGCCAGTCCAGGGCTCAGCAGGTCCCATGTCAGTAAGATGAGAGAGACCCTACCTTACACTTCTACAATCTGGAGATTTGGGTAAGCTTTCATATCTTGCTATGGTTATGAACAAATGCAGAGCTTTCATTTTTAACATGGGAAGGGAGAAAACATGAGCTGTACAATCCACTCCCTTTTTGCTCAGTAGCTTTTCTTGTGTTCGCCTTCAGAACAGGAGGCTACAGCAGAGGAAGAAGGATACATTTCTTCTATCACATTTCCCCTCCCTCCTTATCAACAGGGAAAGTAGGGGAAATTTTTTTCCAGCAGTTATCCACATTCTGATTACCTGACCATTAACTGCTAACCGTTCAGCACTCTGATCCTAGGCCAGAGGTGGGCAAAATGTGGCCTGTGGGCTGCATGCGGCCTGCCAGGTCATTCTATTTGGCCCGTGGGAGAACAAGGGAGTTAGTGAATAATGGTGTAAGAGCCAAGAAGTGTAAGTTGTAGGGTAGGGAATTTTAGTCAGATATTTAAAAACTTTATTAAAATGTATTTAACTTATGAGTAAGGATCTCTGGAATTTGTGCATGGCGCTGCAGCTTCTTTAATCTGGAGTTCCCTTCATGCACTCCCCTGCCACTGACTGGCAGAGGGGCCTTGTCACTTGCTGCCCACACCTGAAACTGGAGCTGCAGTTTTTGCCTGCCAGCCATCAGGCACAGGTGGCAAGCAATTGGGTGTCTCTGCCATCAGTGGCAGAGAGGTGCATGTGGGAAACTCCAAGATTAAAGGAGCTGCCATGCTGTGCACTTCTCATGCAAATTCTGGAGATCCCTACTTACGAGTAATATTTACGAGTAATATTTAAGATAAAGGAAGCCTCACTTAAGAGACTCAGTTCCCTGACAGCCCTTTAATGACAGTATAAAATTTACAATAAACATTCCCGAGACCCCATATACATCTTCTAGGAACATGAAGACAAACAAAAGCAGGCTTTTTTTTTTTGTACGAAATGTAAATTAAACAAAAAAAATCTAACTTTATAGCATGGTCACACTTACAGACCTCAATCAATACTAGAGCCCACTTATGCCTAGGCAAATGCTACAATGAATAGCTCAGAATCTAAATAGGGTTCTTTTAACTCCCTAAACATTAGTACAATACCTCTCAGCTGTTCTTCTGTTTTAAGTCTTATCTTGTTAATTTCTTCATCTCGAGAAATCTAAAACACAAAATTTGTGATCCATTATTATAGCAGTGCAACATAATGAACATTGATAACAATGGAATTTCAAGCACAAAGAACCATAGCATTCTGCAGAGTACAAATCTCAGCCCCTATGAAAGTAACTAAATTAAGAAAAACCAAGTCACATGTATTACTGCATAAGCAATGCACAGCAGAACTAAAGTTAGTCTAATGACAATTGTTTCTTAAGGAGCTGTCATTAAGGGGAAAGTAAACTTAATTTAAACAAATTAGTTGAGAAAAATTCAGAAAACCAACACAAATGTGATTTGTTTAAATAAACAGATTTTGGTGTCACTACTTACTTTGTCATGGTTAAAATCTTTAAACACTTCACGTAGCTTATCAGATGCAAGTCTTTTAGAAAACAAAAAAAATAATTTTCAAATTACACAAAGGTTAAGTAAAATAGGAACATGAATGTATCTAATACTCTGAGGGGAACTATGATTAAAGATTACTAAATGATCAGAGATTTTAGCACTGCATCTTTGATATTATATACATATATTTTATTATAATATGTAACAAATATTTTGTAATATATCTAAACATGTTAAACTTTATTTTACACACATGCATCTATATAAAAATTTTATTTAAACTTATATCTATAAGTGTAACATTTCCCCCAATACAATAGTATATCTAGGATTCACACGCACACCTGTTCCATGTTGAAACTTGGTCTATTTAGAACACTATTTCACTAACATTTTGTCGCAATAAAATTTAGAAAAAAACTGTTCACATTAACATTGCATGCTTTGGTTAATAGTTTTTAAACTTAAATTTTAGATTTGAATTTTAAATTTAAATTTTTAAATCTATAAGGTTGGTGCAAATTCAAACTGGAAAAGTTCTTTGTAGTTGTCATTGTCTGTCAAAAATATTTAAGTAACATAATAAAAAGAATGAGTCCCTGAAAAAAAGGCAATGAAACTAAGTGCGGGTCATCTGGATATTTATAACAACAAAAAAAGACATCTTTTATATGTTTAGAAGCCCTGGAATGACCAGTTCCTATATTTTTCTGTTTTCAAAGAGAAGCTCATCTCCAATGCTTCTCAACTGGGATGGTGCAAGAACCTGTCAGGGGCGCTGCAATGCTGCCACTGTTGCAGAGTGAAATAGCCTGGTGCCCCTCTTTTCAGGAAGCATGCTGGACTTGACCTGACAAAACAACTTCACCAGAAAGGTGAGCCTGCCTGCACTACAGATGCTAGCATGTGTGCTGTTTCTGCTGTGGCTCTTCCCAGTTTGGCACCAACATTCCTCCTGAAAACTGGAAGCGCCCAGAGCAGTTTCACCCCATGGTGCTGGCAGCCTGAAAATAAATGCTGCTGCCACCAGCTAAAACTGTGTCACGTGCCTCCCTTTTTCAGGGGGCATATTAGAGCCAAGCCATTTCTGCTGCAGCACTTCCTGGCATGCCTACCTGCATAACAAGAAGGATGTTGATACACTTGAGAGGGTCCAAAGGAGAGCCACTCGTATGGTTAGGGGCTTACAGGACAAACCCTATGAGGAGAGACTGAGGGACGTGGACCTCTTCAGCCTCCACAAGAGAAGGCTGAGAGGTGATCTTGTAGTTGCCTACAAATTCATTAGGGGGATGCAGCAAGGGATCGGAGATGCTCTGTTCACCAGGGCACCTCCTGGGGTAACCAGGAGCAATGGTCACAAACTGACAGAGAGCAGATTTAGGCTAGGTATCAGGAAAAACTTCTTCATGGTAAGGGTGGCCAAAATTTGGAATGGGCTTCCAAGGGAGGTGGTGCTCTCCCCTACCTTGGGGGTCTTCAAGAGAAGGCTGGATAGGCATCTGACCCCAGCACTCTTTCCTGCCTAGGCAGGGGGTTCGACTCGATCTGTTGAGGTCCTTTCCGACTCTAGAATCTATGAACATAATACAGGCAGGTACACCTTTCTGCTGCAGCTGCTTTTCCCTTCAGTTCTGACTTCCATAGCAAAAACAGAAGCATGCAAGACAGTTCCACATGTCCTGCATGCTTCTGTTTTGGGAGACACTGGACAGGGTTGGACTGGGAAGAGCTACAGCAAGTATGTGTGTCCTGCCACAACCGCTTCCCAATTTGGCTCTTTAGGTGATGCATGGCACCTTCTTTTGTAACAGCTCAGGTTAGTTAAAGGGCACACTTCAAAGCAGAACTGCTTTGTTGTACTTACTCTTTTGCATATTCCACAATTTCTGCTGGAGCAACAAATACAGTCTCAACAGCTCTCTTGCCAGTTCCCTGTTTTTTCACCATGTGTTGGATACTTTGAATTATTTGCTGGGTATGCTTCAACCCAATTTTGATGGCATGGCACAAGTCCTGCTGCAGTACATTGTCAGCTGCTGCTTCCAACATGACTACAAATCAAAGTTTAAGCCAATTAATCATTATGCTTTTCAACCCTTATAGAACAAACAATTAAATTGTACCTATCACAAAGAGAATGATCTGAAAGAGTGATTTGTTAAAATTTATAACAATGGCTTGGTTGCTTTGTTCTCCATCAGGTTGATTCTATTATTTCCAAACATTATAATAGAAATAGTGTTTTATGGAAACCAAGACATTGGATTTATGCAAACATTAATAGGAAGATTACAGAATAATTTTAATTTACATGCGACTCAGTGCAGAGAAATTCCATACAATGCAATTTACAGGAAAAAAATGCCCCAATATAAGCTAATGGGCAGAATGTGCATTTAACTGTCACACAATCTGATTATGTAGAACAGCATGATTACATAAAGTTGTGATAAAAAAAATCTAAAATAATATAAATACAATCTAAACATTAATTGTAGTTATAAAGTAGAGTAAGTTCAAGATGAAATCCAAATAAGGAAGCAGTTGGCTCAAGTTAAGATTTATCTAAATAGATTTAAGTCTCAGTTATTCAGTAAAAGCATTTCAGACAAATCAAAAAAAGAAAAACATGTTGCAACTATTCTTATTTTATTCTATAGAAAGGAAATGTTTCTAGTTACAATTAAAAGATGAGAACGCATTAACTTCCTTCAACTAGCCCCTGCCCCGATTTGAATAATTTAACCACTTACCTATCTGACTTTGAGGGCCTCCAGCAACCACTAAGTTCAACAGACTAGATGACATTTCTTTTCTAGTTGGGTTAATAACAAGCTGCCCATCAACAATTCCTACCCGTACTGCACCTACAGAGAAAATCCAGGAGTCATCTTTGCAGCTTAATACCTGTGCTTTAACTTTATTTTTTTCTGACAGCAACTCATATTATTAATTGAAAATTTTCTTTAGAGATATTAGTGGTTTAATATACTTATTCCAGGTATTCTTGCAAAATAATGCAAATTCAAATAACACAGTTTAAAAAATTAAATAAAAATGAAATAACCTCTAATAGTCTTGTTTACTGGGTCAGTACCATTCTCATAATATCCCTGGTAGTAGTGTTATACCCAGTTTAACAGCCTGTTTTTCTTCATAATTTGGATGTGGGTTTTGTTGTGATCATTATGTTTGTTAAGTGGCCATGTTCGCCAATCAGAAAAGTTATACAAAGTTATGTAACGGTTGCTAGGCAGACTACAGTTGCCTTTCTGCCATGAGTGTAAAAGATAGACAGCAGCTAGAACTTTCTACAAGGC
>NW_017729022.1:188664164-188683479 GCF_001723915.1 Gavialis gangeticus | reverse complement strand
GGGCCGAGCACTAGGGTGTGTGCTCAGGGACTCGAACGTGTTGTTTGCTGTCCCATCAAATCAAGATGCCCCTGACGCCTGCGTAACGGCAGCCAAAGAGCTTCCCCCAGGTGACCAGCAAGATACCAACCCTTCTCCCTCTCAGGATTGGGATGCCCTCACGAAAAAGATAACGGCCCTGACAGGCGAGAAGCGCTGTACGGAGGGGGTGAACACTCCTCAGTTTATTATTCCCAGCAGCGCAAGTCACCGGATGTTACGGGGAGTTTTTACTGCTCTTGCGACAATAAACGATAAGAAAAAGGGAAAGAAGGCAGAGTGCTTACGTGCTTGTTTAGAGGGCTTTGTGGCCACGCTCGGGCGCCTTAACGACTATGAAATGGCGCTGATCACCATTAGCTGTGCGGCAGGAAAAGCTAACCCTCCTTCTGGCGGCAGCCATGAGCCCAATGTTTCTGGGCCGCTGCCCACCATTTCAGCGGCACCGCCCACTGCTCCGGCCCCGCCACCTTATCTGGAGGGGAAGGCACCACCCTCGGTAGTGATGTCACTATACCCACCCCTCCCTGATCCAGGAGGCGGTGGGACCCAAGTCGCGCCTCCTACAGACGCCGCTCCGCCTACGCCCGGCCCCCTGCCGAACCCTCCGCTCCAAGCTCAGCCGGTTGAGATAATAAAGACCCGGCAAGACGGAGATGGGAATCTCATCACTGACCGGACCACCCACGAGCATGACCGCAGTGAAATGAATGAGCTTATCAACCTGACAGCAAGACAGGAAGATGAAACCCCAGCGCAATGGCTCGGACGATTAGTATTAGAATGTGGCCATGAGACACTTAGCCAGCGAGAAGCCATTAGCCTCGTTACACGTGGAAGCTTTAGTTTAGGGCTGCTTCCCGGTTTGACTGTCCTGGAAGCTGACAACACGCCGTGGCCTATCTCCCTCTCAGCCTTGGTTGCCAGTGCAGTACACGAGAAGCCACACCAAGTCCATGAGGGAGCTCAACCTATTCACGCCCCACATTCGCAGCCATTTGTTAATGCCCTTGCAGGAGCCGTTTATCTCTCCATACCCAAGCGGCGGATCGCAACCCCACGCACCTCTCTCACAACACCAGCACACTCGACCGACAGCACTGAGAGTTCCGATGAACTCGCTGACTCGACGACAACACCCACCCGCAGTGGAGGGCCATCCTTTCCTCAACGACTTCTTAACACTTTCACTGGAATCAGCGATGATGGCGATCCAGAAATCCCGCGCCCTTTACAGACACCAGTTGTGCATCATGACCTGTGGCCACAGAGACATTGTAAGGATCCTCTTCAACTCGAGATCCCTCCAGCGATCCTTCAAGCTACAATCGATATTTACACTGATAACCCAGAGATAGCAGAGCTCCAAACTAGCTCTCTTCACAATCAACCCCTCTCGTCACTGTACTGCTTTCAGCATTGGCGACGTCAACAACAACAGCGTGGAAAACCAGAACCAGCGTGCGTGATAGAAGTTGCCCCAGTCGCGACTTCTGCACATCGCAGGGAGCAATGCCAAGCACCGAACTCTGCGCAAGGAACCTCACATTGTTACCCTGAGCGTACACCTGAGGAGCGTGCCCGTTTTGGGTTCCTATTAAATCATGCAGGTATGAAAAAGGAGGTCCTCAGGAATTTAGATGATGACACCCAGAAACAACTCGCCATCCAACTGGGATTCCAGTTCCCATGAAAGCCAAAAAACGAGCAGGGGCGGACGCCGGCCATGAAGAGGAAGACGTCCACCAATGAACTGAATTGAGGAACCTATCTTGCTTACCCATCAACACTCGACGGCTGGATCCCCGTCCTTATGCTACCGTTCCAGTCATCCATCCCACCACAGGAGAACGAACTCCAGTGTGCTTTTTGTTGGATACCGAAGTGGAAGTCACCGTAATTGACTCTACTGTCCCGAACCGACCCACAAACCACATCATTTATGTAGCCGGCGTCAACACCACCACCGCAGCCCCGTTGGTTAAGGTGAGTCTCGGTGACCCACCCATGGTCATCAAAGCTGTCTTAGGTAACCAACGACTCCTAGGAGTACACGAGATACGTGCCTTCAACCTGAAAAGCAAGGTTTGCAGCGTTCTCCCGGTTCGCACCTCTGCGACGGGACTACCACCCGCATACATACCTCGACTCAAGAACCCTACAGCTGCCCCATGGAAGTACGTCCCCCTACAGACCAAACCCCAGCTTATTCCATCACTGATCACCCTTTTAGATCGCCTCACTGCTGAAGGAAGAATAGAGCCAGTACTTCATAGTCGCTTCGTGTCCCCAGGCTGGGGAATACCGAAACCAAAGAACCCCATCGAAGCTCGCTTGGTAGTAGATTATCGCCAAGCCAACAGATGATCAGACTTCGTCCAACTAGTACTAGTGAAGACGCTCCCAGATATCCAAGCCTGTTATCAACACAGCTGGTATAACCTACCTAGCAGACATTGCCACGTTTTCGGTTTGTTTTTGGTACCTGTTGTAAGCCACCTTGGCTCACATGGCCGGGGGGGCATGTTGTGATCATTATGTTTGTTAAGTGGCCATGTTCGCCAATCACAAAAGTTATACAAAGTTATGTAACGGTTGCTAGGCAGACTATAGTTGCCTTTCTGCCATGAGTGTAAAAGATAGACAGCAGCTAGAACTTTCTACAAGGCGGGATCCAGCGTCAGTCAGTCAGTGCCATGGGCCTATCAAAAGGTGCCTCACACAATCACATCACCGCATGTCACCCAAGCTATAAAAGGAGCCCCCGCCTCATCGTCAGGGTCCCTTCTGCGTCCAACGGACTCGGAACGACTCACGGCATATTATTACATACATGGCTCAGCCTTCAGAGTAGCTAACCGGAGGAGGACGCAGAGACCCGCCTGATCCCGGTGACCTGAAACCCCTGAGACAACTCACCAGCCAGATCCATCGGTCTCACGCACCATTAGGGCGCGCGAGGCGTGGTGAGTGAGTTTAAGCTGTTGCGCAGCTACGTTAACAGTTATCAATAAAGATCACCAAGCCTGTTCACTGTCTTCCCGACTCCTCGTGATCTGTGGTAAGACTGACCAAGAAAAGATCCTGTCACAGGTTTTCTAGAACATAATTCTTTTAAGAAACACACATGAAGTAAAACATCTGTCGGGAAAAGTTTCCTTCATGAAAGCTATTTCCAATTGCTGAAAACCTCCAATTAGAATTCTTGGGAAAGGGACAGGAGGGTGCCTGAAGGTAAAAAGAGCCCCTATCCTGTTTCCTTTGACACAAGGCCCTGCACACAAGTTTTCCCAAAACCTGAAAAAACAAAGGAAGTAAAAAACACGAAGCAAAATTTGAGCGCTAAAACCCCATTCACATATTATAGCTATAATACATTAAACTCAGGAAGTAAAATATTTTCAAATGCCAAAATAATACCAGTTAGCTTTCATTCATTTTCACTTCCGAATCTAGAGGCTCCTACAGATGTGCAGGAAGCTTGTTCTGATGTGCTGGAAATCTAGCGTGTCAGAGCAGACTTGCTTAATCAAGTCTGCTGGAGCATAGAAATTGACACACTCTAGCAGCCTTCCGAGTCACGTGCATCAGTGTCTCCACGCTGAAAAAATGACAGCATGGCGCTTTGAAATAAAACATGTTCGATGAGCTTTAGTTTAAAGCACCCCACCACCATTTCTTCATCACATGGATGCTGGTACACAAACACGTAGGCGCTTTTAATTATCACAGCTTGCTAATTAAAACGCTCTGCGCACCATGCCTCAGAGCACATGTAAAAACACATGTAAAATGCCCCAAGAGCTTTACTTAGGGGATCAGTATCACTACTCTCATTATAAAGAAAGGAAAAAAACCCCGGCACAAAGCAGTAAAATGATTTGCCAAAAGTCACCAAAAGTTAGCCCTATGGCACAGCTGGAAATAGAGGCCAGGTCCTCCAACACCCAGTACAGAGCTCTATCTACACTGCCTTGGATTCTAACGTATTTGCACATACACACAATCTTTCAGCCTTAATTCCAGTTTAATCAAATTTTATTTTTTGAGCATTTAAAAAAATGTTCTTGAAGGGATAAGGTAACAATAAAGTTTTACTGTTTCCCAACTGATTGGCTAACAGAAAACATATTGCAAATTATAGATGTTCCAACAGGGCTGGTACACTGGAGACTATTTCTCAGAAAAACAAAGAAAAGATGGTAGGAATGTTTTAAAGTGGAAGAAAGACCTCCAAGAGAATGGTTTTGATACTCACTGAGGAAACAAAAGAGGTGTCCATAAAGTGTAAACAAAATAAACAAAGAGTTCATCTGCAGTAGCAATACCCTATGAAGAAGCTTTCATAGGCATGCATTAACATAAATAAAATACAATAAGCCATGTATTTTAAAAGTGTTATTTTCCATGGGAAATAAAAACAAGAAGGTAATTTCCTAATCAAAGTTACTTGGGTTCTACAAAGAAAATCTAAGTAGCAATATCTCTTTTTAAAATTGTCCATTAATCACTTTTCTGTGTGAAAGGTCTGCGTAACAAGGAAAAGACAGAAAAACAAGATTAGAAAACTACAAGTTACCACTGGAATCAGAGACTTTGTTTTAGGCTTGCAAGGTTCTTGTAGCCTAACTGCTCCATTATTTCTTTCATACTAAAATATCTACTTACCAATTGGACCATTCCAAGGAATATCTGATAATGCAAGTGCTGCAGATGCTAAAATTGTAAGATATGAAATATATTATAAACTGTTCACACAAACATAAATAAAAAATATTTTGCAGACTTTTCTAAAGAGAGAATCCTTTTTACCTCCATTAATTGCCAGGACATCAGGGTCATTGATACCATCTACTGCTAAAATATTACAAATGATCTGGTATAAGACAGAAAGACAAAAAACATAGCTCAAAGTTCTTGCATTATTTTCTACTTAGGATATATTTGCAAGTGTTATGAAATGCAATTGCCAAATACTTGTACAAGCTCATATAAGTAAATGAAAAGTATTCAAATACATATTTCAATTAACTGGTAAAGAAAAATGGTAATATGCGGACACCAAGAACTGCAAAGCCAGAACAAGTATTGGTCCTTAAAATGTGGTTATCTTTATCTATACCAGTAGTTCTCAACTTTATCAGAGACCTGGCACCCATCTGTCTTTTTTGAATTTGCTGGTACCATAATTGAGAACCATCATTGTATTGCTTCAGCCACTAATGCACACAATGCCAGGCATATAGACATTTAAGAGTTCATCTGAAAGACTAAAGGACCAACTTCCACCTCCAATGTACCAGGGAGCTTTATTAAAAGCAAACTGTACAGTGGACTAAAAAGCAGGCTGATTAACAGTTGGGATGTTACTGGGGAGTGTGCAAAAGCATCCTTCATTCTTCCTACCCCATTCATATAGTCCCTAAGCCAGATGGATTAAAACTTTGACCAGCATCCGTGGTTAAAACACAGTTCATTAATTTGCACATCTTTCCCACCCGCTTGCTGCAGAAAGTCTGCAGGAGCTGTTTTCACTGATCTTATACTAAAAGAGTTTACTAGAGCTCAAAACAGTTTCTCTCAAATGAAGGCTGTCCTTTAAAATTATATTAATTAAGTAAGCAGGATTAATACAACAAGCAAGCAGCATGTCATTAGCAATCAGGGGCAAGCAAGGAGATCATCTCAGAGACTTGGAGGGAATGGGCCAAAAGCAAAATGTATCATCCTCACAGGTCAATGGTTTTCACCAGAAATGCTACCACCGCAGCCAAGTACAACCACACCATGTCCCTTCTGCAGAGCCAGATCAGGAAGTAGCTATAGCAGGGGTGTGCTCTTGCCACAGCCCTTCTTGGTTTGACCCTGCATGGTGTCCCCCAGGAACAGATGCCTGGGGCAGGTGGAACTGTCCCATGTACCTGTTTCTAGGAGACGGGTGCAGAGCGGGACCTTGGAAGGGCTGTGGCAACAGGAACCCATGCTGTGGTACCCCCTGGAACAATGGAACCCTTGTTGAAAACCATGGATCTACACTTTGTATTTTCTTACCTTAACAACCAAAATAATGAAATAAACATGAGGGGTAAAGTGCATGATCAACAACATTTCATGGTGAGCAGCCTTTAAATGTTCACAAAAAAAGACTAAAAGGATCTCAAATATTCAGGATTATTTTCACACCATGGGAAGTAGTGGAGCATCTCTGTCAGACATGGAAAAATCAAGAACAAGCTTGCAACAAAAAACCTATTGGAATCCTGAATTAAGTTTGCTGAATATCCTATTCTACTGGATGTGCAATATAAGAATTATTGCTACACAATTTCAATTAAACTGTTACCGAGTAAAAATGACTTGCTCCCTAAATATAAATTGCATTATTTCCTTACGATAGCTAGTCTGAATTTAAACCAGTTCAAGAGAGTAACTGTTTCTAATAACATAGGACACTTGGCACATGTTAAAACAAAGCAATTTACTGAATGATTAAAGGATGCTGCTGTTAATTTTTCTATCACATCAGCAATAAATA
Organism: Gavialis gangeticus; assembly: GCF_001723915.1. NCBI lineage: Eukaryota > Metazoa > Chordata > Crocodylia > Gavialidae > Gavialis > Gavialis gangeticus. Next base: position 188,676,905 of record NW_017729022.1, on the reverse strand, counting down.
CTACTTTGCAAAATGTGGATCCATCGTGAATGCTACTCCAAAATCATTTCCTAGGGCTTCCATGGAAACAATCTCCAAATTAAATCCACAAATGTGATTATCATTAAATATAATGAGCACAACCTACCTGTGTATCATAGTAGTAGCCTTCTGGGAAGAGTGGCCTAATTGACCGATCTGTAAAAGAAACATTTCAAAACTTACATACAGAGAAGACTAAGATGATGACTGTCAACAATAGATGAAAGATAAGTACATGTACAATAAAGAATTGGTAAAGAAATTCAGCAAAGCATATCATATTTCATGATTAAAAACAAAGAATTAATCCAAAGTGAAACCCGTATTTTCAAAACGTAACCAAAAAAAAAAAATAATCACAGAGCCTAATTAACATGCAAAAAAACTCTTTGCCACAAGAGAGTCTAAAACTTGAGCAGGATGCAAAAAAGACTGGGCATGTTCATAGATGCAGATATCTGCTGTCCATAAGATACTGGCAGCCACACAACTGCAAACATTTCTCCAACAACAGATTATTTAAATCCAATTCTCACCAAACCACCAGGTCTTGCAAGAGATCCAGATGCCAGCTCTGGCTCCTTGTCAACAAGGGTCATAGGAAGGTAGGGGCCAGAGGAGGACACTTAGTCCTGCCCTCTGCTGATGGCAGAAGCATCTCCGGCTAAACCATCCAGCCAAGTATGTCTAACTTGCTCCAGAGAACTTCCAAGGATGGAAATTAACAATTTCTCTAGGTAACCTGTTCCAATGTTTGACCACCCTCATACCCAGAAAGTTTCTCCTAATTTGCAACCTAAATTACCCCTGCAGCAGGCATGAGGCTATTGCTCCTAATTCTGTCCCCTATGGTCAAAGAGAAGAGCCCACCTCTATCCTGTAACTGCCCTTCAGGTATTTGAAGACTATTATCAAATTGAACCCTGCCCTCCTTCCCAGACTAAATCAACCTAGTTTTTTCAACCTTTCCTCATAAGTCTTGCCTCCCAGGCTTCTAATAATTTTTGATACTTTGCACTGGACTCTTTCCAAGCTGTCCACAACCTTCAAGTGTGCGGCCCCAAAATGGACACAGTACACCAGGTGAGGTCTCACTACTGCTGAACAGAGTGAAAGAATCACTTCCCTTGATTTGCAAGTTAGCCAACAGCATACTGGATTGTATTTTTTCAGCAATATATTCATTTTATTGTCTACTGTAACCCCCCTGCAGTTCTGCAACCTAACCACTCATTCCCCAGTCTGCATTTGTGCATGAACTTATTCCATCCCAAGTAGAGGACCTTGTATTTTTCATTGCTCAATCTGATCCAACTGATTCTGGATCATTTCTCAAGTCAATCCAGGTCATTCAAGATCCTAGCGCTACCTTCCAGAGCAGGGGCAGGCAGGCAATTATTTTGGCCGGAGGGCCACATACCCAGTTTTGGCAAGCTGTCAAGGACTTCATGGGTAGCCCCGCCCCTTGACAGGTGCCCCGCCCCCCGGTCACCATCTTGGGACCAATGTCCCAATGTCTTGGGACCAATGTCCGAGGGCCAGCACTGGTGGGGCCCAGAGAAGGGTGCAGGCTGGCAGGGGTCTGTGGAGCCAGGCTGGGCTGCACCAGCAGGGAGAGGGGGGAGCTGGCCTGGCTCCATAGAGCCCCAGCCACCCAGGACCCTGTACCCCTGCTGCCCTGTACTGGGCCCTGCTGGCACTGGCCTTGGGACACCGGTTCAGGCCCGGTGCTCCTGCGCCCACTCACTCCTAGTGCCCCCAAGCCGCGCGGTACAGGCGGGGGGCAGCACTCAGCCCTGACCCCCTGCTCGCTGGCAGGGAAGAAGCTGGTGCAAAGCGTGGGGAAAAGTGGCCCCTCGCCTGCCCTGTGGCTGGTGCTCCCTGCTGCAGCCACTCGCAGCCCGTGCGGCACTGTCCTGAGTTGGCACAGACAGCCCCACATGGGCTGTGAGCAGTTGTGGTGCACGGCGTCAGGCACAGGGTGGGGGCTGCTTTTCTCCCACACAAGGCACCAGTTTGCAACCTGCCCCCGCCACCAGCCTGGGCCCTGCACCAGCTCTGGGCTTGCCCACTGGGGCTGTGCTGCGGCAGCAGCAGCTGCAGCCCTCCCGCTTGCCATGCTGAGCAGTGCTTGCTGCTGCTGTCCACCCAGAGCTTGCGCCATGGTAAGCTGCAGTGCCCCCCCGCCTCACCTGAGCTTCCTGTGCCTGGGCAGCCATGTGGCTGGGGGGGCGGGCTGGGCAGGCCCTGCTGCTGTAGGAGCCCACCGAGGATTCCCCTGGGTCCTACTGCCTCTAGTTCCTGTCATTTTTTACAGGAACCAAGGACAGATAAATTTTAATTTTCAAAAATTTTTTTAGCGGCCCTGCGGGCCAGATACAATGGCCTCATGGGCCAGATCTGGCCCATGGGGCATATTTTGCCCAACCTTGCTCCAGAGTGTCTGCAACTCCATCTTCTGCATTTTGTAAGGGACCTATGGTTTCTTTGGTCTTCCTGTTATTTTCACAAACTTGTAAAATCCCTTTTTATTTCTTGTTACGTCCCTCGCTAGCTGCATCTCACACTGTGCCTTGGTCTCCCTAATTCTCCCTGCATAACCACATGATGGTCTCATACTCTTCCCTAGTACTATGACCAAGTTTCCACTTCGTATAGGATTTCTCTGAGTTTCAATTCATTGAAGAAGTTGCTGTCCAGCCAGGATGGTTTCCTGTTCCACTTCCTATTTTTGCATTGCATTGGGATAGCTTGCTCCTGTGCCCTTAAAAGGGTGTCCTTAAAGTACAGCCAGCCTTCTTGGATCCTTTTTCCCCACATCAGATTTGAATCCCAGAGGATTCTGCCCATCAGTTCCCTAACCACACAAAATATAACATCTAAGATTCATTCACCTGCTCTTCTACCAACATCATATACAGCACCACCTGTTTACAGTGCCCTTCAGCTGTCTGCATTGGCTAGACCAGGGGTGGGCAAAATGTGGCCCGCGGGCCGGATGCAGCTCGCCAGGTCTTTCTTTCTGGCCCGCAGGGCACCTAAAAAATTTAGAAAATTAATATTTATCTGTCCCTGGTTGCCTGTCATGTGGCCCTCGATGGCTTGCCAAAACTCTGTAAGCAGCCCTCCACCCAAAATAATTGCCCACCCTGGGCTAGACACAGCTAACCCTAAACAAAAAAATAAATAGACATCCATTTGACATCAAACCCAGAGGCACACAAAAGCTTATGGCAGAACACTTCAATGTCCCTAGACCATTCCATCACTGAACTCTATTAACTTCCTGAGCAGCTGTCCTTAAACAAAAAACAACAACTTGTGGACTGTGTTAAATATGGTCTCAACCAAAATCACATGTTCTTAGCCTATTACCTGGACTATCTTTTAACCCTATCTGTTTATTCTCATGTCCCCCCATAAGTTAATTGCTTTGCTCATCCTTATTGACCTTTTCCTCTCTATTTAAAACCCTTTCTTTCTCAAGTCTCTTCATAGCATCAGCTGAAATGTCTATGAAAGCCCATGCCTCAGTGAACCACTCAGTCTTGAAGGTGCCACCCTTTAGATTATATAGTAAGTTCTGCTAGTTTTAACTAGTGTATTTACTTGAATATAAAATGAAATGTCTCTTGTCTTACATTTACATACAAAGAAACTGAATTAAATACACTATCTTTGAACTGCTGTGCTCAATAACAAAAACCAACTATGAAACTGATTAAATAAATCCAACACCGAGCAAGACTTTGAAGAGGTAACACAGGCCATCCAAATAAAACATATATACTAGTGCCCATTGAGTTCAGTCTCCTTCAGCAATGGCTCTTTTTCCGTTCATGGGGAGCCGTAAAACTGCATACATTTTGATTTCCTCTTCACTTCCACAGGGGAGCTGTTTCTTTCTTTCCCATTTCCAGGGATTCCTGTTTCTTCATCAGACTTAAATGTCTGGCAAACATCACCAAACAGGGCCTCAAACAGTTCACCCAGAATCCCTTTGTCACCCCCTCTCTCAACCTACTGCATATGATTAATGTGGCCCTGCCCTTCATGAGATGAAGCTGGACCAGACTGCCCTGCATCTCATCTGAATATAAGTGTTTAGAGGATCCCAGGACTTGTGAAAAGAACACCTGGTTCCAGTCATGAGTGGGAGTTAATTAGCACATGGATCCTTTGTAGCATGGGCAAGGTATCTAGAGTACACATACATACTGAGCAATGCTAAGCTGTGGGGTCACTGTATTTTGAAATGATGTTGACTCTGCTGGGGCTCACCCCAGTGACCTATGTGGTAAAATATATGCTTTTTGGCTTTGTACTACTATAATGCATTGTGTGTATTTTCTCTAAGTAAATGCTGTTAAAACGTTGCTTAAATATGTGTTTATGGAGTACCTTTCCTGCAACAGTTTCAAAAAATGTAAAATGCATCAATTCTAGGTTAACTAAATCTATGGCTACTATATGTAAATTGCTATAGCTATGGTTATTTCAAGGTTAGTTTTTTCAAATTTGTTCTTCACATCCATGTGCTTAGGGAGAGCAGGGTCAGAGATAAGAGATGAAACGGGGTTACCCGACACCCCAGATTTCTTTCCCCTGCTGTAGGAGTTGGAGGTTGACAAATTCAGGACAAACCTCCTAACAATTAGATTTTATACCTGGAAAACTATAACAAAATTTACACATTTTCTATACATAGAATCTAATTATTGGGGGATCATCTTATAATCAGAGCCATCTTATAGTTGAGCAAATACAGTAAACTGAACATGAAGCTCTTCTCACCTCATTTTAGCAACAAGTTTTAACTTTCCTGGAGATGACTTTTCAGGGAACAAGGAAGGTTGGGAGGAAGATGAAGCCAATAAGACTGCCTCTGTCTACCAAAGTTTGCAGTTTAAGTTCCACTTCCTCCTCCTCCCTTATGGAAGCAGCAGGAGCTTCAAAAAATAACAGTCCCCTTGGTCAGAGGTATCAGAAGTCCTAGTCTCAAGAGTGAATATGTCTAACAAGCTATTTTGGAATTTCACATAAAGAAATATGCAAGCAGCCCCAGCTGATCTGTTTTTAAAACGGATTTGAGCCTTGCAGCACTTTAAGAAATGTGCTTTTCCTAATATTGCTGCAGAAGCAATAAACTCTGAAAATTATGATCACAGATAACCCTCCTTTTTCCAACATTGAGGAAGATAACACAAATGATGAAAACAAAGTACTAGAAGAAGTTTTTACAATGTTTTCCCATACCTATCACTCTGCTTGTAAGAATTTCTTTATCAGTAGTACCAAGCTCTCTCCTAAGGTAGTTTGTGGGAATCCTTCCTGCTGCAGCAGCTTTTTGACGATAATCAACCTTATAAAATTACAGAGATTAATAAAGAATATTATCTGCTCTTTCCTAATTAAATCAACAAAATCAGTTAAGAGTTAGTTTTACAATAACACACCTGAATAAAATTGTTTGTTATTTACTGTTGCCACAGTGAAAAATTAATCTTGCATAAATTTTACAATATTTACATTAAATAACATCTACTTCTCAAGTTCTACTTTGTGTGGGTATTTATAGCATCAGTTTGGACAGCCTGAGTAATTTGTACTCACCACCAGGGGCATGAACTGGGATACAGAAGATTTTGTTTTACTGACTGCTGTAACCATCACTGATGTGTCACCTAACTTGATTAAAAAAAAAAAAAAAGGTGAAATTACTTATAGCCATGACATTTTAATAAATATATCATTTAGTACAATTTCATTTCTCCAATACAGAATTCCCCCCAGCGAAGTACCAAATGAATTAACTATTTGTAATAGTTATACTTTGAGAAATCCTTAAAAAGTATCTCTCTCTGAAATAGGTAGTTATGAAGCCTAGCCATTACAAATTCCAATTCTCATCCCATGTCATAGGCTCTGATAGTCCAGTAAAAGACTGTACATTTATCCATGCTGATTTATCAATGTTGAAGTTCCAGAGATTTTTACCTGCACTACAGCACATCCATCAGCAAATCTTGCTAGTTTTCCAGAGGAAATTTCCAGTTTTCTGTTAAGAAGAGAATGTTTTGTATTAGGGACACAGGAACAAAAGATCTTGCCCATCTAGCTCATTATCTTTCCTTGCATGGTGGTAGACTGCAAATGCTGGGGGAGGAGAAGGTAAAGGTGAGGGGGAGCAACCAGGGCACGTCCAGAATTTTCTATTTCCTTGTTCTCTTCATCTGGAACTTTCAGAATTCAAAGTTTCGATTGAGAGGCAATATCCCTACTTACGTGCCTATACACTGAATGCAATACTGACTGATGGACCTTTCCTCCACAAACTTCTCCAATTTCCTTTTGAACAAGGTTAAAATACTACGTCTCCACAATAACTTGTGTCAATGAGTTCCATAAGTTAATTACATATTGTTGAGCCCCTGTCAAGCAAGAATCAATTTAATAAAGAACTCTCTAATCATTTATTTTTGTATCTTTGTTTTACGTTAAAAAAATACCAATTACATTTAGTATTCACTGGAGGAACTACCTTGCCACGTCAGGAAACCAAAGCACTCTTTCTGCCAATAGAATAGGCAACACATATACCTCCTGTAATGCAGTTCTACCTCAATCCCTGAAATGGCTGCGTTCAGGATGGAAAAGAACATTTAGGCCATGTACAGACATTCAGTTTCCATGGGAGAGTCACTTCTCTCCCAGCAGAAACCAAAAATATACAGCTACACAGGCTTTTTGCTCCCAGAGCAAAAAACGGTTGCTCCAGGAGAAAACCCAGGATCAGCCAGGCTTAAACTGCTCTTGGGAGAGTTTCTGTACACTTACGAAGAGCTTGGGCAGATGTTCAGATTCTCTAGGGAGAATCCCTGCTCGCTCAGGAGAAACCAGGAATATACAGAAGTCCATAATTATTCTCCTGGAGTAAAAGTGGCCACCAGGGGAGAAAAATAACTCAGTAACAACCCAAGTGAAGTAGCTTCACAGAGAATCTCTCTCAGGAGACGGAACATTCTGTACAGGCAGACAGTGCGCTTTTCTCCTTCTCCCTCCCCCTCCTGCAGAGGGGGGTTGGTAAGTTTTGCCACAGGGCCCCCCCATTGGTGAGACTGGCCTCCAGTTGCTGCCCAGTTCAGGGGCCGGGGGGGGGACAGGATAGACACTAAGGCAGCACCAGTTGCCCATGACTCCAGGGCAGGATTCTCTCAGATTTCCACTACCCAGCTTCCATTCCATCAAGGTGTGTAGCCACTGTCTACAGCTGAAGTCCCAGTATCCCAGGTGATCTGTCACTCCCCAGCCCCTACATCAGGGACAGAAGCTTGTCCTGGCTCACCAGCCCTCTAGTGGCAAGTTACAGCTGGGTGAATGTGGGACTGCAAGGGAAGGTTTCTAGTGGAGTGGTTCTCTACCTTTTTTGTACTAGGACCCATTTTTAAACATTGGTGGGCAGTCCTGATCCAGTGCCCCTCACTCCTGACCCACTGCCTCTCACCCCCAGGCCCCACAATGTGTAAGGCAGGGGGTGGGTGTGTTGGAAAATGGTTGGAAAAACTGCTCTTTGCAAGCTTTCAGATGCAAAACACCCTTTTTCAGGCATAAAGAGTCTATTTTACATAGGGTGTTTGTGCCCAAAAGCTTGCAAAGAAAAAATTTTCCAACTATTTAGTTGGTCTAATAAAAGATACCCCATCTACCCAAAGAACTTTGTCGGCCCGGGTCCTTACACCAACGCGGCTATACAACACCCACCCCAAACCCGAAACAGGTTGAGAAATGCTGCTGTACAGGTCCAGATGCCAAGCCAGCACTAATGCCACCAGCCCCTGCGTGCGTATCTATACAGAGATGTAGATATACTGTGTACACCTCCAAATTGTTCTAATAAAAGATATCAACTCAAACCAAAAAACATATATACATATATTTTTCAACTATTTTTTCCTCATTTTGCTCAACATTTTTCCAACTGTTTAAGTTTGTCTAATAAAATATATCAGATTCGCCCAAATTACTTTGTCTGCCTATGTCCTTAGACCAACACACGCACACACACACGCGCCATCACCGGCCCCAACCGCTGCCTCCACGTGGAGGGGGGAAGGGCCCCCGGACCCCCACCCTACCTGCCCTGCAAGTCCACGGCCACCGCCTGGTCACCGCCAAAGCCCCGGGCCTGGAGGAGCGGCGCCATGCGGGAGCCCGGGCCTAGCCAGCGCCGCACAGCGCCGAGAAACGGGTGGCGCCAGCTGTACCGAGCCCGCAGCCCGGCACAGCGGCAACCCGTGCAAGCGGCCATGACACCCAGACAGCTGCTTCCAGCAAAGCGCCGCCTGATTGGCCCCGGCGATCTCCCGGGAAAGTGACGTTTGCCTCTAAGCCGACCCCATTGGCTCCTGGGGAGCGGGGCGAGGCTGAGTTTCGATTCAGCCCGTGAGCGTATGGCCGTCCGCCGGCTGCTGCCTTGGGCTTTGCTACGGCGGCCGGCGAGGGACAAACCCCTTAGGGCGGGGCCTTTGCTTCTGGAAGTTTCCCCTGCCCGTTGGCTTCCTGGGCGCAGCCTCTGCCTCACCCCCCCAACGACCCTGTCAGCGACCTCCCCTCCGCCGACCTTGGGACCCGCCAACTTTTTTTTTATTTTGTATTTGATTTATATATCTTTTATTAAAAATATCCTCGTAACAGCATTAAAAACAAGATGATCGCTATAGATAAGCTCCCATTACTCAACACCCGCTCCACAGGTTCCGCCCCCAACCTGGACCACGCCCACAAAGGAACCAGAGGTGACAGTGCCCCGCCCCCTTTGGCCTCGCCCCTTCCCCCTCCACCCAAGATATCCCAAGACTTATAGGGTCGATCCCCGCTTTGGCTGCCCTCAGGGGCCTCTCTCCAAGGTCCCAGCACCCCTTTGCTTCAGTGCACCTGCCCCTCTGCCTGGTGTCCAGCCCCAGGATCTGGTGGTCTTTCTTCCTGGCTCTGGCCAAGCTGGCCAGCTGTCACAGTGGGAGGGGAGGAGGCTCGAGTTGTGATCTGGGGCTGGTTTCCTGTCTGGTCCACCCACATCTTGGGGCAGACTTTCACTGGGCAGCGCCCACTTGCTCCTTGGACCCGTGAGAGAGCCTGTGGGCACTGCCCAGTGTGCTGTGCTCAGGGTCCTGTCCGCCCTTGGAGTGCCTATTATGAGCCTGCGACTCCCACTCCCATTCCTGTTTTCCCCTCTGTTGTCCCCAGTACTCCTCTGTATCTAGTGGCCTCGGTGACTAAAGGAGCATTAACAGGGTTACCCTATTTCCAGTTCCAAAAAGGAGGACAATTTAACCAATTCTTCACCTCTGTTTTCTTGTGCAGGGACCAGGACTTCCCCACTGTGATGCAAGATGGACTCGAGGGGAACGCCTCCAGACCTCAGGCTGGGGAGGACCCGGTTAGAGAGCTTCTGGAGGGGCTGGATGTGTTCAAATCAGCAGGTCCAGATGCTCTCCACCCCAGGGTGATGAGGGAGCTAACAGGGGTTATTGCAGGGCCCTTGGCATGGCTTTACGAGCGCTCGTGGTGCTCGGGCCAGGTGCCAGATGATTGGAAGATAGCCAACGTGGTCCCCATCTTTAAAAAAGGGAGGAGGGAGGACCTGGGCCCATCAGTCTTACATCAATCCTAGGGAAACTCTTTGAGAAGATCATCATGGAGCACATCTGCGATGTACCAGCCTCAGGGATGATGCTCAAGAGCAGCCGGCACGGTTTCATTAGGGGCAGGTCATGTCAGACCAACCTGATTGCCTTTTATGAGCAGGTCACAAAAGCATTGGATGCAGGTGTCGCCCCCTGCCCTTGTGTTCCTGCTACAGCCCTCATGCCTAGACACCATTCCCCAGTGCGGCAGGTACCAGCTCCCCTCATGCACCTATCCCCTCCACCCCCTGCCACAGGACAGTCCCCAAACCCTGGCCCTCCAACCCGTGCTCCTCACAGACTTACCTGCGTCAAGCTGCTGAGGCTGCTCCCACCACCCTGCCTGGCTGCACACTGGCCACGTCTGCATGTGCGAGCACTCACACATGATGTTCCCTGCTCCAATTGCCCTCCCCTGCTCCCGCCAGTGAAGCAGTGCAAAATCCTGGACATTTCTTCAGATTTCAAAAAACCGCCTGGACAGAGATCAGAGGACCCCAAAAGAGGACATGTCCAGGAAAACCTGGATGTATGGTAACCCTAGGTTTATAGTTCTCTTAGTGGATCGAGGCAATCGATTTACGTAATAAACAGGCCAGCCCAAAGGCTGCACAGGTCCAGAAATTTGGCAGTGGGGAAGTGCTGGCCATGTTGGGTGTTTTTACACATGCTCCAGGAGGTGTGGGGAGGGTGCTTTAATTAGCGAGCTGTGCTAATTAAATGCACCCAAGTGTTACATGTATCATTGTCCCACACACTGAAAAATGGTGGCAGGGCACTTTGAACTAAAGCTCATTGAGTGAGCTTTACTTCAAAGTGCTCCACTGTCATTTTTCAGCATGGGGACGCTGATACACGTGATGCTAGAGTCTGCTGGAGTACATTCATTTTCCACACTCCAGCAAGCTTGATTAATAGAGTCTGCTCCAACATGCTGGAATTACAGTGTGTTGGAGCTGGCTCCCTGCACGTGTATAGGAGCCTGTTAATTGCCACTCCCCTGCTGCCAAAGTGCCAGACCCAGAGGGAGCCCTGTGGGCCAGGTGACATACAGTTAGCCTATCTATAAGGAGCAGTTAGTCTCTCTGTAAAGTGCATCTCTACTGATTTCTGTCTGGCGTCAAGCTAACTACCTCCCCAATAATTCCAGTCTCCCAATTCAAGTCGCACTAGCCTTTAGCTCTTGAACTGCATGCTGGTCATTTCATAACCTAATTCCCTTCTGCTCTCTGAAGTGCTTTATTCCATCCACTAATGTGTGAGTTTTACTCTAAGGCATTGGCGTGTAGTGCACCCCCTGAAATCAGCCATGTACCCCCTGGAAGTGCCAGCCAGCAAACTGGAAGGTACTGGAGGACCCCCCTCAGTAGGTGGTTGGTGGCTGCGGCTCCCCAGGTTTGGGAGGTACCAGTTGCCCGTTTCAGTGGTGGGGTGAATTCAGTCGATATATCAGATTTAGAGCAGCCAGAGCAGTGATTCTCAGGGTGGTTGCTGTAGCTTTGGCTCTGGGTCTGAGTCGGAGATGCAACCATCTGTGCCACCACCTCCTCCCTGCTGCCTGTGCCCATCTTGTGCTGCCTCCCCCTACCACCTCCCTCTACTGCCACTGAGTTGTGGCTCCAGTCTTCCTCTGTCACAGCAGCAGTGGTGGCAGCAGCACTGAGGCTGAGACCAGGGCTGCTGCTGCTGTAACAACAACTGTTGCTTCCTGATCTGGTGCAGTCAGAGTGGGGCCTGAGCTCCAGCTGAGTGTAAGCTGTGGTGGGAGGAGGGCAGGCAGCAGGGTTGACCAAATGTGGGAGACAGGTGGCAGAAGGACAAGTGGCACGGGAAGAGGCAGCAGGGGGCACAGGCATCATGGGGGACAAGTGGCAGGGGCCAAGATCCAAGGAGGCAAGGGATAGAGAACAGGACACCTGTCTTCCTGCTGCTGCTTTCCCTGTTGCAGCGGTGGAGAGGATGAATTAGGACAATACTTAGATTCCATACATGGAAAATTATAACAATTACACATTTTCCATGCATGGAATCCAGTAATTGGGGGTTGTCTTAAATTCAAAGATGTCTTGGATTCAGGAAAATGGGGTATTTCTCAGTGTGACCACAAATGAACAGTGATGTGAGTGCAAAGGCATGATCATGCCAGCACTGGGATTCATGCATGTTTCAGTTAATACAAACTATTGTGAATTATCCTAACTCCATTTGTCATTTGGAGTTGAAATGAATTAAAACCTGGAAGAGGTTTTATAATTAATTTAATACAGATTGTGCTGAGATTTGTTGTTATTCAATTTTTCTATTACTTGTTTACAAATTCTTTTCTGTATTTTCTTGACAGGGTATTTCTGGTTTTGACCCGTGTTTACGAAAGTCAGATTTATTGGCTGGGAAAACTGGCCCATCTAATGGTTTTTCATCAGTGCCAGCATGCTTTTTATCCTTTGGCAAGTTATGAAGGAGGCAGATCAGAAGGCAAGTGACCCATAAACTTGAGACTTGGCACAGGCAAATGATTGTTACCTCTGTCAAAATTCAGAATCCGTCGATAGAGTTCTGGTCCAGGACAAAAATATATTTAGGTAATGAAGCATAAACTGTACCATGTTTTTTCTGCATTCATGCATCCTCTATTGCTGTTGAAGACCTGTTCTCTGAAATAAGTGAATTTAAAAAAAAATCCTCGTTATTTTCCCCTCATTAAAATCACTATCCTTGAGGTCACTGCAGGCAACTTTCATATAAAGAGAGTGTCCAAATACCTGTATTATAACAATATTTTAAAACAATTACATTAAAATAAAGGGCCAGGTCACCTCCCAGACTTACCTGAATCCAAGATGACTCTGAATTTAAGACAACCCCTCCAATAATTAGATTCCATACATGAGAAATCTATAAATTTGTTATAATTTTCTGTGTACAGAATCTAATTTTTAGAGGGTCATCTTAAATTCATCCCCCCACCACTGCATCAGACAAGCAGTGGCAGAGGAGTAGGAGGCAAGGGGGTGCGTTACTCAGGCAGGAAGGGGGG
>NW_017729022.1:188651032-188659164 GCF_001723915.1 Gavialis gangeticus | reverse complement strand
GACTTACCTGAATCCAAGATGACTCTGAATTTAAGACAACCCCTCCAATAATTAGATTCCATACATGAGAAATCTATAAATTTGTTATAATTTTCTGTGTACAGAATCTAATTTTTAGAGGGTCATCTTAAATTCATCCCCCCACCACTGCATCAGACAAGCAGTGGCAGAGGAGTAGGAGGCAAGGGGGTGCGTTACTCAGGCAGGAAGGGGGGCCAAGCAGGGGGGCAGGTGCTGGGGTGCAGGCCTGTGGGACAGGTGGCAGGGGGCAGACTGCTTGACTCCCCCACTGCCTGTCCTTCCTGCAGCCTGCTCCTCTGCCACTGTTTGCCCTGATGCAGTGGTGGCCAGGATGATTTTAAGACAACCCTCTAATAGTTAGATTCTGTACATAAAACAGAAGCTCTGCTTCTTCATTCATAAATTCTAGAGCCACTGATTGTCATTCCAGGTCTGCAAGATGCTGTGGTTACGCCACTTTGTTCTAGTTTTCCTACTCCAGAAAAACCTGTACACATATAGAGAATCAGAAGACCATAGCAGAACTTACCCTGTCAACCCAAACTACTTCTTCCTCATCCTCCATGTTCTACATCCTTCCACATTTCAAAAAGGCCCAAAAGTCCCATAGGCTTTTTATTGAGTGCCTACACTACAGCACAAACAATCCATATTAAATGAAGGGAGCACCTCATCTAATGGATTCTTAGTTTGGCCAAGTGGTACAACATAAAGGCTCCCAGGAGCATGCATGTGCACATGCAATGTCAGGCTAATATGACTACTATCCTTGAAGCAACAACCCACAGTTGCTCCAGGGACAAGGCAGTCTCTAGTAAGGCTCTATACCCTATGTCGCTAGTAAAGGATGGGATATGCCTCCACAAATTTTAGCCCCAGGCATGTGCATTGGCAATGCATAGGGGGTGCACACTTGTGCATGTGCACCCCGTGATCTTGGCAGCAGGGGTGACGCATAGGGGTGCATGTGGGTGCACATGCACCCCCTGATCATGGTGGTTAACCCCCTGCAGAAAGGGTGGTCCACAATCTGCATGCAGTCCATGATCATCTTGGCTGCCGCCAACACTGCTGGCAGTGCCTGTGGGTGATCGCCGAACCCTGGTCGGCACTCACCATCCCCACCCTCCCCCCCACTGCCAAAAGTGCCTGCAGGAGCCAAAAGTGTCTGCGGGAGCTCCCACTTACTGCCACTGGGCTCCCGCTGTCACACTTCCATCCCCACACTCCCACCACCACCAGCGCAGCCATGCCCCACTAGCCGCCGAGGGCATGTACCATTCATGCTTGGCAGTGCACCCCCTGCAAAAAGCGCCGTCGACACTGCCAGGCAGTCACTGCTCGCCACCTCCTGCTCGCCACTGACACTGCCATTGTGTGGTTGCCAGCCACTGGTCAGTGCTCGCCACCTCCACCACTGACAGCACTGTGGCTGCTTGCAGGAGCTCACTGCTTGCCAGGCCATGCTCTCACGCCGACAGTGCTGTCACCATCTGTGGGAGCTCGCCATGGCCCCCCAGCCTCTGGGGGCACACAGCGTTCATGGGCATGTGTACTAGGAGCAAGAATATGAACAGTTCTGAGGGTGTGGCCCTTGAAAGCAATGCAGTATGGCTGACTAGATATAGGTTTGCTTGGCTTTGAGTTCATAAGCTGTAAGCCTGAATGCATGGATGTCTTGCAGTGTTGCTGTATCCTGAGAATGGGTCAATCTTGAGAACTTTTTCAAAAAACTGCAGGTGCATGTATAGCTAATCTATTAGCAAACATCTTTTATTTCTGAAAAGGCTATTGTTTTTTGCTTGAAACTGGAATATGCTTTTATGGTTTATGGGGGAAAAAACCCTCTGTCTGTGTGCACATTCGTTGTACTTTACCTGTTAACCGAATGACTATTTGTACCTATTAAACAGTTTGCTACATGTGTATTAACTCAGTTTTCTTTATGTCTTTGTGGGATTAGGCAAAAAACGGCTCTCCAAACACTTTACTAACTATAGTTAAAGTATACCAGAATTCCATCATCTAGGGGAAATAAGAACTATCCTCATTTAATAATAAAGTCCAGAAGTGTGATTTGCCCAGGCTACATGGAGAACCTGGAAGTTATATTTGACTACCTCCCTAGCTAGAAATGCATAGACACTTTACAGACAGGCAAGCTTGTAAACACTTTGGGGAAAGCCCTAAGCAGACAAAAAAGATAAAAAGTACAGAAAGAATATAGCATGTTTGTAGATATTTGTCCAGTGATGGTGATGGGATCAATTACTAATCATCTGTTCAAGTGTCATACTGCAGGTAACACAAGTTAACTTGCCAACTCCACCTTACTATACCTAATCCGATCCTTGTAGAGAACACTTATTCACAGAGTATACTACAACACCTGTGGTAGAATGCAGGCTGGAACCTTATATGGATATCTATCATGGATTCTTCTTCATTGTGGTTAAGAATTGATCTCTGCAGGAGTAACTGCAGAGTCTTGTGGAATTTGTGGGCATTAGACTTACAGTAATGCCCCAGCAGGAAGCCATACTATTAACATATGCAGATGTATTATATTATTCAGGAGTCCCTACAGCTTACATGGGATGGAGGCTTTAGCAGAAATTGATGCAGTGCAAGTGATTCCAAGCCACAGAGGGGCTAATCCAGATGGGAATGGTGTCTGAGATGGGGAGAGACCTTGTATTTAAGGCAGCAGACATGCTTCTAAACTGATTTTTTTAAATATTTAACCCTAACTCATTCATGAAACTAGTCTTACTGATTTATATGACTAAAGTAAACAGAATTTGGGTCCTTATAAATTGGCCCAAATCCTATAATCTTACTCATGAGAAAGCTTGCTTGTTTTGTATTTAATATAAAAACATTTACAAATATTTTATACCTGAGAACAGGGTACTGATATTCTTTTTGCAAATGTAAAAAGTACATTTCATTTAGATGTGCATTTTCAAGCTCTTGCAGAGGAAGCCTTTACCATCTCTGGACATACCAAAGGTTCATGGGCAACACTGCAGATTTTTGTCAGAGTAGGAAAGTCTGTGCTCAGTTGTTCATGCTTGTTTCCAAATCACAGGACCTGGCTTTCAGAGGAGACATTAATTATTGGGACATCTATAGCAGGCAATCATCAATCCTTCTGGATCATGATGTATGCGAGGCCACCCAGACCTTAGACACATACACATATGGAGGGGTGGAGGCTGCCCAGACCTTCTGTCCCCACTTTAGACAGAATCCAAAGACCAGACTGAGTCTAGACATTCAGTGCCTGTAGTTATGTGCATGTTTGGGAATTCAACCTGGATTTCCTGCATGGAAGACAAGAATTAGACCACTGAACCACAACAGCAGGTAACAGCTGCTGGAAGGAAAAAACAACAGTACATGAGCAGTCCAGCAAATTCCTGGAGTGTGTTGGAGATAACTTTTTGATACAGATGGTTGAGAGGCCGACTAGCAGGGGGCACCCTTCTTGACTTTCTGCCCACAAACAGTGAGGAACTGGTTGAGGATATGAAGGTGAAAGGTTCCTTGGGTGACAGTGGGCTTGTCTACATGAGACATTTACTGCAGATTAGATTAATTAGCTCCACAATAAACGTCTCAGCATCTATACATGCAAGACTACTAGGTTGGAGTAAATGAATAAGCTCTGCAGCAGGATAGTACTTGTAAATTCAAGTACTATCCTGCTGCAGAGGTTTTTACTCCACAGCAGCACATGTGTAGACACTGCCCCAGCTGGCTGGGGCATGAGGGTGCTTTAGTACAGGGGCTGCCTGCTGGCTAGCCCCATCCTGGAGCAGTCTCATGGCCCAACCAGCCCCTGTGCAGCATGTTAAGCCAGGTCAGAGCAGCCCTGGGCTGTCAAGCTGACCTGGACCCTCTGCCAGCCGGGGCTGCTCCAACCTGGCTTAATGTGCTGCAGTCCTGAGCACCCATTCAAACAGTGTACCCAGGAGCAATAAATTCCAGTGTTTATTGCTTCAAATTAATTGCTTCAAATTAATTGCATATGTAGACATGCCCAATGACCATGAAATTATAGAATTCAAGATCTTAAGGAGAGGAAAGGAAGAGAGCAGCAGAATAAGGACACTGAATTTCAGAAAAGCAGTCTTCAACAAATTCAAGGAACTGGTAGTCAGGATCCCCTGGGAGGCCAGTCTAAGGGGAAAAGGAGTTCAGGATTGTTGGCTGTACTTTAAGAATGCCCTTTAAAGCAGTAGTTCTCAACCTCTTTTGTACCAGGACCCATTTGTAAACATCAGTGGCCTGTCCCAGTGCCCCTCACTCACGATCTGCTAGCTCCTTCCTCCAGGCCCCAGCCCCCAGTGTGTGGGGAAGGGGTGGGTGTGCTGGGCAGGGGTTGTGTGTGTGTCTGCAAGCAGCCAGCCTGTAAGCGAAAAGCCACAGTTTCCCACATTTTTCTCCTTTAAAGGGTAATCCATTTTTAAAGTTTGTTCATGACCCTTTCATATATTCTTGCCACCCGCTTTTGGGTCACAACCCATGATTTGAGAAACATGGCTCTAAAAGGTGTAGGAGCAAGCTATCCCGATATGATGGAAGTATGGGACATGTAACAAGAAACTAACCTGGCTAGACAGCAATCTCTGAGCTCAAAGAGGAATCCTATACAAAGTGGAAACTTGGTCATAGTCTAAGGAAGACTATGAAAGCATGGTACAGGCATGCGGGGAGAAAATTAGGGAAGCCAAGGCACAGTTCAAGATGCAGCTGTAATGGGACATAAAGAGCAATAAAAAGGAATTCTACAAGTATGTTAAAAGTAAGAGGAGGTAATCTAGTAAGGGATGATGTGGAAAAGGCTGAAGTATTTAATACCTTTTTTACTTGAGTCTTCACAAATAGGGGTAGCTACCAGATGATGAGTTCAGGTGGAAACAAAGGTGGAGAAGGAGACAAAGCCTAAACGGGGGAACAGAAGTGGATATGATGAACCTTGACTTTAGCAAGGCTTTTGACACTGTCTGTCATGACATTCTCATCAATAAGCTAAGGAAATACAGACTAGATGAAAGTATTGTAAGATGGATAAGTAATGGGTTTGGATCATACTCAATGAGCGCTACATGTACTACGGCAATGGTGATCACCTGTGTCTACACATGATAGCCAGTGACGTTGCCATAGCAGCACTCTCCTTGGCTATAGCATACTGCTATGGTGACATAGCCAGGGAATCTTTGCATGCACCAGCCATATGCCGCAGTACTGGTGGTTACTGCACCGTATTTTAGTACTTCCTCATAGCAAGTACTAAAACACGGCGCAGTAATAATGTCGCTGTATGGAGACATGTAGACACGCCTAATGAGTAATTATCAATGGTTCACTGTCTAGTTGGGAGAAAATGTCAAGTGTGGTTCCCCAGGGGTCTGTCTTGGGTCCAGTATTGTTTAATATTTTCATTAACAATTTGGATAATGGAATTGAGTGGACCTTGAACAGATTTGCAGGCACAAAGTTGGATGGAGTTGCAAACGATGGGCTAAGAAGGGTAGGGCTAAGACTACAGAATGACTTAGATGGAGAAATGGTCTGCAGTCAATCACATGAGATACAGCAAGGACAAGTGGAAGATCTGCATGCACAAATGTAGACTGGGGAATGAGTGGTTAGGCTGCAGAACTGCAGAGAAGGATGTGGGGGTAACAGTAGACTATAGTCAGAATATGAGCTAACAGTGTGCTTTTTTGCCAAAAAATCCAGCATTAACAGGAGCATCACTTGCAAATTAAGGAAAGTGATTCTTCTACAGTATTCAGCACTGGTGAGGCCTCACCTGGAGTATTATGTTCAGTTTTGGCTCCACATGTGAAGAAAGATGTGGACAGTTTGGAAAGAGTCCAGTGCAGAGCAGCAAAAATGACTACGGGCTTGGGAGGCGAGGCTTATGAGGAAAGGCTGAAAGAACCAGGGTTATTTAGTCCAGAGAAAAGAAGACTGAGGGGGGATTTGATAACACTTTTCAAATACCAGAAGGGCAATTGCAGACTGGATGGAGATAAGCTGTTTTCCACAACTGCAGGGGACAGGACTAGGAGCAACAGACTGTGGTAGGGGTAATATAAGTGAGAGACTTTGAGGCACTTTGTAATCAAGCACTGAAACAGGTTACCTCAATAAACTGTGGAATCTCGATCACTGGAAGTTTTCAAGAGCAGGTTAGACATATACTTGGCTGGGGTGGTTTAGTCAGGGATGAGCAGGGGGCTGAATCAGATGATCTTGTGAGGTCCCTTCCTATTATCCTACTTTCCTATGATCCTAAAAATACAGGTTTTGTTTTTTAAAGTGATTTTATTTCCTGCTAACTGATTTTAACTTTATTTTTGTTTCAATGTGAGTTAAAAGTAACATCCTCCTTCTGAAGCAGAATGCTGGTAAACACCAATGAAATTTGACCATTTGATCAATTTTATTTTTTTTTGATTTTGTCAGAACAAGCTGGCCACTCGTAGAATGCTGCTAAAAGACAGGGTTTATCACTATCTTGCAGCACACTGATTTTCCTGGATACCTGCTACAAGTGATAACAGATGCATAGTGTGTGCTTACCCCATCTTGTGCGATCTTCATATATTCTACTGCTTTACCAAGGGATGCTACCTAACTGCTTAAAGTTCCTTAAAACCAAAGCATTTACTTCAAATGATTTTGCTCTTTTGCAGCTATATTGTTATGGGAGAGTTCAAATAAGCTCTATAATTTCTGTAATTCAGTGGGGGCCAGCCTTTTTAGCAAGACTGCCACAAATTAGCTCTTCACTCTCTTTCCTTTGCGCTCAAGTGCCACTCTGATCTCTTTCCTCTGCCCAATCTGCTGCTTGTCTTTTTGCTTCTTGGTCTGTACTCCCTGACCAATCTCCTCCTTTGCTTTCTGCTTCTGGCACTGTAATTCCTGCTTAATCTCTTTCTGTCTTTTGCTGCTTGTCTCCTTCCTGATCTGCCATGTGCCACACACAGAGGGTGCCTGTGCCACTTGTAGGGATCATACTGCAGGGTAGCCACGACTGCTCTAATTCATCATGGCCTCAGTCTTATACATAATGAGATTCATATGGGGGATACCTTCACTCGCAGGTACCCTATAGATTCTGTAGAGGCCTGTTGCATGTAAATTACTAAATAAGAACTTATATTCATAATTAATTGGATTTGATTTCCACCAACAGATCATCTCTAGATTCCTTCTGAGATGCTTCTTAATGTCTAAGCCATCTAATTTCTTTCTAACCAGCTTGAATTTTGTTCACATTGCAACTATATTCACAATAGGATCCACACACACTCATCCATCTTTCCCTGGAAAGGTCTTCATCCAACTCTTACGATATCCACTTTGTCAGATGTGGAATGATGATGAGGATTTATCTCCAGGGGTCAAAAATCAGCGCTGAAATAAGCAGATACAACTCCCAAAATATTTTTTAAAACTGAAAATCAACAGGACTTATACATGTTTTCTGCAGGGCTGAATTTGACTCTGATAGTGCTTTTTCTGTTTATTGCAAGAGAAAAGATTTTACACAGATACAAAGTTCTGTACCCTAACCTAATTTATTTTAAAAGATATATACTCCTAAACAGGGATATTAAATGGCAAGTGCAAAATGAAACTTTATAATTCCCACACCTCTATCCCCAGTCTCCAGTCTGATTGGATTTCCTCAATTGTCCCTTTACCAAACACTGTTACAATTGATTTAAAGCTTCCCAGTGTTACACCAAACTTTCTCATCATGCTCATTCTTTAGAAACACCTTTCGGACTTGGATAGATAAATAGTCTTTACCTCCACTGAAATTCAGTGAAATTCCTTTTCCTCTAAAAGCTAGCCTTGTATTTTGAATACACAGATGTGATGGGCTAGCGGGCAGTGACGTGGCCCAGGGGTTTTGAAAGGGCAAAAGATGATTGGAGGACTTGGGATTCCCTTTCCACACCAATCTGGTAATGATTTGGCCCAGGGTTTTTGGAGGGGTAAAAGATGATTGGAGGATGTGGGATTCCCTTTCTGCACCAATCAGGCCCCAGAGACTCACCCTCCCCCCCCCATGTCCCCTA
>NW_017729022.1:188646929-188650863 GCF_001723915.1 Gavialis gangeticus | reverse complement strand
TGCCCCAGAAGAGCCTGAAAGAGCAGGACCTGCAGGCAGCAGTGGGACCCTCAGCAGTGCGGTGTGTGGCTGGTAGGAAAGGCTCCCTACTGGGCTCCAGGATCCCCAAGGAGAGGCTGCAGCCAGTAGGAGAGGCTCCCTCCACTCTAGGAAGGATCTGAACAGTGACTTGAGGGGTTCCCAGCTCTGCTTCTAGCTCCTCCAATTAGAGGCCAGGCAGCTCAATGTGAGGCCGCGGCTCTGGAAAGATCAAGACCCCTAGCAAGCTGGAGCAGTGCCACCAGTGGTGGCTGTGGCAGCGTTCCTGCCTACCATGTGGGAGAGCTGGGATCAAATCCTAGCTGAGGTGAGTAAAATAACAAGAAACAAATCTTTTCTGCAGTGGAAAAGGGCCATTGTGGTTTTTCCCCCCTTTCTTCTCCTCCAGGTACTAAGGCCCTATATTTCCTTGTCATATGATATTTTGCATTTTGTGTCTCTTTATATTTCACCAACCCATATTGTTTGTTCTGCTGTTTGTGTTTTATATTTTGTTATGCATGTTTTTTGTCAATGATTAAGTGTCTAACCTTTGAATCCTGCCCCCTTAAGGCATTGTAGTGTCCACTATACCCTCTGATTTATGCCTGTTCTGTTCCTAGTATTAAAAAGTATATGGTTAAGTCCCCATTGGTGGTCTGGCTCTCCTCTAGAGGGGAGAAGAGTCCCTACAACTCCCACAGCACTTGTGCACCTGCTTGATCCCTTCAATTGGAGAGGGGGTACCTCCTGGAGTACTGCCTGGGTTACACATGGTATGTATAGATATAGAAATATCTGTAGATAACTGCTCAGCAAGTTCACCTATTTGATTTTAGTAACTTTTAATACATATTGTATCGGCTAATAATGCAAAGTCACTAGTGAGTTGCAATACTTTTTCACTCATTCCCTATTAGGTGCTTGTTAACTTTCATTTAAATAATAAATATGTTGAGTATTTTTAACAAATTTGCATTGCACAAATATGCTAGCTGTATCTTAATGATACATGGTTTCCCCTGCTTTGTCACTTTTACTGATTGACACCCAGTTTTATTTTTTATGTTCACTGTAACTAAAATCTATTGCCTACTATAAAACTTCACAGGATGTGTAATTACACATTACTGGAAGGATAGTTCCATATATTATAAAACAAAAGCCTGATTCTATTTCATTTTGACATAGCTATTATATGATTTGTGTACTTTAACTCAATGTAGTAACCTGGTTTGGTAAGTAACTATTTGAAATGCTGACCTTGGATAATGTGAGTGTCACCTGGACTTCTGTAAGAAGATGATCATAGGTATGTTATTTTCAGATAGAAAGGGGCTATTTTCTGGGGGAAGGGCCTTCCAACGGGTTTATGTAGTTTGAAGAAAAAAAAAAGATACTTGAAATCCCCTTTTTATAGGGCAAGGGCAGTGCTGCTCAATGCAGGTTTTTGAACACACTTTAATTTTAATGTTGGTGCTAAATGTATAATTTTTAACTTGTTTGCAAACCAAGCTCAGCCTTTTGGTACCTGTCCATTGCTAATATAGGTCTTATAGGCAAAACCTCTGGGCCCCCCAATTTTTTTTCTCCCAAAAGCCCAGTGAATTCAGACAGCAAAGTAAGAATCAGCAGTCACCAGCAAATAGTGATGTAGAGATCCAACATGACTTAACTGAAAGTACTACAGAAAGGAGTCCTGTTACAATGAACTCAGAGGAAATCCCCTGATAAAGTAAGTATTTCCTTACGTCACAGTTCTTTTCAATAAAACCCTGTAATCAGACAAGTCCCTTGGTATACTGCTCAATCTTTGGGCAACATAGATTATTTTAATGGGCACATTACTTAAGGCTGTCTTCACCATCTGTTTTGCCTTCTAATTATAAATACGAAACGAATATATTTGAAATGACATCATAAAAGAGCCATTAAGTGACTTAAATACATACGTATTTTCTTTGTTCAGCAGATTATGCAGCTGTTCCATTGCTGTCATGTTGAAACAACAGTCCAAGAAGAAATTTACTGCTCTAGTCAGCCGCCTCTTCCTTACCAAATACAGGGTCAAAATTTCAGAAGTACTGAGCACATACAGCCTTCAGTCATTGTAAGTTCAGTTTTGAATGCTCAGCACTCTTCAAAATCAGGCCCAGAATTGATTTTTATAAGGTGTTATGGTATAGTGAATCCCTCTCCTCCAGGCTTCACAGGAATTCAGTAGTTAAGGGCACTCCCATATATTCTATGACCAAAAAGGCACTTATTTAATTCATTTGTCATTTTCTTCCATATGTCTTGTCTGTTTTCATATAATGCAATGCCAGTAAGTGCAGCTGTAGCCAGGATGCACATTAGAGCATTTCTTAGGGCTGCTTTGGGGGCTTACCTCATTTCCAGAAACTAGAATAGGAGATGTACATACTGCTTTCTCACAGAGCCTCTACCAAGTACAGCACTTGTACGAGGATGAACTGAGGCCCTGAGCCCTTCAGCTCCCATTATCTTTAATAGGGTTACGGATGCTCAGCCCTTGTGAAAATCAGTTTTTATATCTGTGGATTATCTGTAGTGTCTCTTTCCTTTTAGTTTCTGCTAATTGACCTTGTTTTTCCATCCTGTTTTTTAACTATTTTTTGTGAAGTAAGTTTTCTCTTATCTCTTGCAAGAAAAATAAATGGAACAACCTACTTGCAGTTTTCCCATGCATCCCAAGTGGAGATTGCAATACTGAGTTTTTGCCACCTAGTGGTGCTGCACAAAGGTATGAAGAAGCAGTATTGTGAGGTTTGTTGTCTTACGCTGCTGGCTTCTCCTGTGGCTTGGGATTCAGACTGAGTCAAGAATACCAGGGGACCTTTCCCTGTGAATTTTAAATATCCCTTCTCTGCATTTTTACAGAACTGCAGTTAATATCCTACACACTCTTCCTCTTCTGTCTTTCCCTTGGGAATTCGTACTTGACTTCCGTGCAAAAGTTTATTATGCTTGCTATATAGGCTTAATCTTTTGTTTTAAACCCTCCCACTTTTTCCTGCTGGTCTTTCTCTTCCTCCATGATATGCATAATCCATTACACAACAGTCAGCTGTTCAAGTACAGTAGTAACTCTCTTTTTAGGTAAACCATAAGCAGAAGATGGAACCTGTCTAGATGGTTGGTACTTACAATTTTACATTCAGGATGTTTCAAAGAACTGAAGATTAAATAATTTTGTATTATAAAATGTCATCTATTTTTCAGTGGTATGATTGGATATAAAACAAACTAACCTTGTGATAAGAAAGCTCCACACAAATGTATCGCTTACCAACTGACTTCTTTAAAGGGACACTTTTCTTTTATAAACTGAAAGACCATTTATGTAAAGATGAATTTTACTCTGATAGTGTCTTCTTATTATCCTTTTGCTGTTATTACAGTTGGGGGGGGGGTTTTTCTAGTAAAGTTTTGTCCCTTGCTTCTCTGGAAGCTTGTTCTTTGCTTTTCCTATTACACTCTTGTCCCATCAACAGCCTAGAAATTAAATATGCTGACTTCCCTATTATTATAGGAGAAGATGGACCATGAAGAAGTAAATCGCTGTGCTTGGAGTGATTTCTGTTACCTGACTGGGTCCAGGGAATAAAGATGAAACTCATAGCAGTACACCTGTGTGTCATACCCACTGTGAGTAGTGCTTTGACCTTGTAAGTAAATTAGTGCCCACTGCATTTGTAGCCTTCAGTTCTATTTTATAAATATAATATGGCACCATGGCAAAAATGTTCAGCAACAGAACAAATTTTAAACAAGTTCTTCCACTCCATTACTGTTTCTCTGACACAAATATTCAGGGTTGCCACATCTACTCAACTACTCACTCTCCTCTGGGCAGTTAACATTAGGGGCTATAGGATGTACAGGCACGATAGAG
>NW_017729022.1:188646717-188646918 GCF_001723915.1 Gavialis gangeticus | reverse complement strand
AGAAGATCTACTAGGTCCCTTCCAACCCTTAATCTGTGAATCCTCAGTTGTTCCTCAGATGAAGAAAATGTTTCCCTGCTATGTATTTTTGGAGTCCTGCTATTCGGGAATCAGGAGGGCTCAAAGTTCAGGGTGGAAACAAGCAGGCAAGATTCTTTGGGCATATATATTTTTTTATTAGATCAACTAAATAGTTGGAAA
>NW_017729022.1:188637877-188641717 GCF_001723915.1 Gavialis gangeticus | reverse complement strand
TTTTGGGGGTTTTTTGTTGTTCTCCCGCCCTGGCGGGGGGTCGGGCTAGAAGATCTACTAGGTCCCTTCCAACCCTTAATCTGTGAATCCTCAGTTGTTCCTCAGATGAAGAAAATGTTTCCCTGCTATGTATTTTTGGAGTCCTGCTATTCGGGAATCAGGAGGGCTCAAAGTTCAGGGTGGAAACAAGCAGGCAAGATTCTTTGGGCATATATATTTTTTTATTAGATCAACTAAATAGTTGGAAAATGTTCTTTGCAAGCTTTTGGGCACAAACACCCTTCTTCAGGCATGGGGAGACTCTGCCTGTGTCCTTAGACCAACATGACTACAACCAACAACCCTGCAGCGTAGAAACAGAAATATAACTGAATTTATTAAAATAAACTAATTTGTGAATTGTACCTGAAACTTTATGAGCAAATGAGAGATGCTACACCTACTTTTCTGTCTATCAAAGATCTCCAGCTGGATAGTAGCTGGTAAATTTTTATATAGTTAGAAAAAAACTTGTCTGAACAGGACACTGCATCTTAGCTCTACTGGGCTTCCCTTCTGTTTTAAAGTTGTTCTCCTTTGCATGGAATTGATAAAAATCAGTTGGATCAGAGAGAGTAAACTTACATGGGTATATGACCACTGGGCTATAGACAAGTATTGGAGCAAGGACTGAAATTAGCTTCTCCTGTACAGGTGAATTCTCAAACCACTAAGCAAAAGTCATGCTCACACTTGTTTTCACACTCTGGCCTATGCAAGGTGGAATAATTTCAGAAGGGAAGGTTGAGAGCTCCATATCTCTGCTATGGAATAGATATCAAATAGCTGGATAGCTAGGGCGCTCACCTGAGTGGTAGGGGATGCAGATTTAATCCCCTAAAGCAGAAGAAGAAATTGAAGTTGGATCTTCAGTATCCTGGGTGAGTGGTCTAACCACTGAGATGTCATATAATGGGGGCAATATCACTTTTCTCTTCTGGCTGTGTTTTGAAGAAAAAGACTGATACGTCCTCAGTTTTTTTGTAAGACAGGGCTGACACCTCTAACTCCAAGGGAAAGAGTTGTTTACTAGGCCATGGTCTTGGTCAGACACACAAGAACTGGAGAGGGTGGGATTTTTGACTGGTCCGATCAACAACATTTTCTTGTTTGCAGTGTTAGGAGGCTTCCCACTCAGTACACTGGCTATTGTGAATCTCTTGTTCTGAGGTTTGTAACTTCCCTTATGCATTATATGGGGAGCCTGGGCACCTAACTCAGGACTGTAGATACAATACAGGGGCCATACACCCCATTTTGGATCCAGTCATGAGAGGCTTGTTAAGCTGGCGCAGACATAGGAAGGCTCCAGGTTTGGGATCTTTTGAATTCACAGGAGTGCTGACAGACCTACAGTGTGGTGCCACTGAAGAAATAAGCTTTGCCCACCTGTTCCTGCTTTGTGTATATCAACCCTGGAAATGACATGAGTGAGGATGCCCTGAGAGGTGTGTGTGGCACTATTCTCAAGGTCAAAGTTTTCAACATGCTCAAGAGTGGCACCTTAGGGTGCCCTTATGTCATCCTCAGTGTATCATTACCAGGGTTTGACGTAAGGGGCAGGAGCAGGTCAACACGGCTCATCTCCTCAGTAGGGAAACAACACTGCCCTTCCTTTTTAGGCAGACATTTAGTTTCTAATATGCAGACATGGGAATCAAGCTTTTAGTTATAGGTTGTATATATGACCATTTTTAATTTGAGTGGCAACACCAGAAACATTGGGAAAGGCATCTAAACTGGGAATTTTGTTTTGATACAATCTAAGACTAGTAATAGGTCTTAGGAAAGTTGACTTTATTCTAGAGTAGCTTTTTTTTTTTTGGTATTTTTTTTTAGAACCAGAAGTCTACAAAACCTACCACTGAAACTGAGAGGGTTCAATTTCAAATGCAAAAATTTAATGTAACAAGGTTCTCTCTCTTTCTCTCTCTCTCTCTCATTCAAAGTAGCATTCCTTTGAATAGTGCTTTCTATGTAGAAAATTATATATATATATATATATATTTTTATCACTTCACCTGACCATGTTCTTTTTTTTTTTTTTTTTTTAATGAAATAAAGATTTGGCTATCTATGTGCATTTCACTTGGCAGCTTTTCAACAAGAAAATGTAAACATGATTGACCCTAGACACAAGTGTGAACAAATTAGTGTTTTACAACTTCCTGGAGGGTTAAAATGGTGTCTAATGGACACCCAGGGTATCAATACATTTTGGTATTAAGGAAGCCAGTTAGCAACTACCAGATACTCCAATATAGGGACTGTTAAGGACACTTGGACTGTTATGGTGATACATGGGGAATGAGGCAGTCTTTGAGATACTGAAAACCACATTGTACATAGCTTTATTGATCAACTGAAATATATACAAGTAAGACACTGTGGGGACCCATGTTATATTAGTGCAGGGGTAAGCAACCTTTCTGGCTGCAGGCCAAAATTATCCACCAGGAATGGAAATAGGTGGGCACTAGGACCCAACAATATCACTACTTGTCTCCCTGGATGCACAAGGAAAGCACCAGCAACCAGCCTTTCCCCCCACAGCAGCATGGGGAGAAGTCCCGCAGCTGGCATTTGTCCCCATGATCATGGGCTGGATATGGCACACTGGCTACAGGTTGTTGATCCCTGTGTATTGTGTACCTTAATTCCATCTGCTGGAGCAGTATGGCCAACACAGGCTTTGCCAGATGTTTGAGAGGTCTCAAGGGAGAACTCTATGATGCTCTTCCTTCTGTGCTTTTTCAGAGCAATCTGAGGGGTGTATGCTCATAGATATATATTCTTGGAAAATAAGGACTGGAAGGAACCTCGTGAGGTCCAATCCCCTGCTCAGAGCAGGTCCATCCCCAACTATATCATCTCAGCCAAGGCTTTATCTAGCCAGGTCTTAAAAACCTCAAAGGATAGAGATTCCACAACCTCTCTGGGTAATCTGTTCAAGTGTTTTACTTCCCTTCTAGTGAGAAAATGTTTTTTTCCTAATTTCTAACCTAAACTTCCCTTGCTGCAACTTGAAACCATTGCTCTTTGTTCTGTCATCTGTCACCACCGAGAACAGTCCAGCTCCATCCTCTTTGGAACCGCCCTTCAGACAGCTGAAGGATGCTATTAAATCTCCCCTTGGTCTTCTCTTCTGTAGCCCAGTTCCCTCAGCCTCTCCTTAGAAGTCATGTGCTCCAACCTCTGAACCATTTTTGTTGCCCCCCACCAATAGACACTCTCCAATTTGTCTACATCCTTTCTGTAGTGGGCGGCCCAGAACTGGATACAGTATTCCAGATGTGGCTTTCCCAGTGCTGAATAGAGGGGGATAATCACTCAGCAGTGCACAGTGGGTCCCAGGGAAGACCGAAGCCCCAGGAGCTGCAGGCAGCAGCTCAGGCATTCCGATCCCCTGGCAGGAGGCCAGGCTTGGCATGCAGGTGGCGCACAAATTGGACGCTCCAGTCCCCATTGGGAGGCCAGACTCAGCACGCAGATCATCACCAAAGAGGACTATACATCGGTTGCTCAGGGCTGTAGGGGGGCAGTCAGGAAGGCCAAGGTGGAGATGGAACTGGGACTAGCTACCCGGATCAAGGACAACAAGAAGTCCTTTTTTAATTACACAGGGGGTAAAAAGAAGATACCGGGTAATGTGGGGCCTCTGCAAGACACGCTAGGAAATCTGGTCATCGCACCAGACAACAAAGCTAACCTATTTAACAATTTCTTTGCCTCCATTTTCCTGAGCAGGGACTGGGTCACCCCTCCCACTGGGCTCTCCTCAGGCCCCAGGGGAGGCGCACC
>NW_017729022.1:188632563-188632877 GCF_001723915.1 Gavialis gangeticus | reverse complement strand
GATCTCCACCCCAGAGTGCTGAGGGAATTAGCTGAGGTCATTGCGGGACCCCTGGCACGGCTTTAAGAGCACTCGTGGTGCTCTGGTGTGGTGCCAGAGGACTGGCACCAATGTGCCAATGTGGGCCAATGTGGTTCCCATTTTCAAAAAAGGGAGGAAGGAGGACCCGGGAAACTATAGGCCAGTTAGTCTTACCTTGATCCTGGGGAAGGTTTTTGAGAAAATTATTCTGGCGCATATCCACGAGGGTTGCCCCTAAGCATAATCTCCTCTGCTGGCCCAACACGGGTTCATTAGAGGCAGGTCCTGTCAGA
>NW_017729022.1:188631517-188631869 GCF_001723915.1 Gavialis gangeticus | reverse complement strand
CGGACTTGATGATCTGCTCCGGTCCCTTCCGACCCTACAGACTATGAAACTATCAGATGATCCAATCCCCCAGTAGAAGGCTGGCCTTGGTGTGAAGTGGCATGCAGATCAGGAGTCCAATCCCCTGGCAGGAGGCCGGGCAGCTCTGTACAGGTGGCATGCGAAAAGTCCCAGAGGGACTGAAGCCCTGGGGCTGCAAGAAGCAATTCAGGCATTAGTTGCTCAGTGGTGGTACTCTCACCTGCTACACAGGAGTCTGGGGTTTGATCCCTGGCCCAGGCACCAGAAGGGTGCATAGCAGGTGTTGCCCTGTGGGGTCAGGCCAGCTCTTAGGATCTCAATATTGCACTGT
>NW_017729022.1:188631186-188631506 GCF_001723915.1 Gavialis gangeticus | reverse complement strand
AGGAGGAGACAGTCAGGAAAGAAACTGAGGCAGAAACCTAGTTGTTCAGGGGAAAAGGAAAAGGCAGTGGGGATAAGACAGTCGCACAGAAACAGGGGGGTTGGAGGTGGCGATGAGCCAGAAGCAGGAAAGGGAGAAATGAGACAGAAGTTAGAGGGGCGAAGAGCAGAGATTGGAGCAGGGCCAAACCATAGTAAAGCAAAACCCCACTTAGGGGTCCAAATAACAGTTTTATTAAACAGACAACACACTACACAGCCCCATGAAGTTATTGGTTTTCTCACACACACACACACACACACACACACACACACAAGCGC
>NW_017729022.1:188628430-188631053 GCF_001723915.1 Gavialis gangeticus | reverse complement strand
TTGCTGGTTCTGCAGGGTTTTTTGTCTTTCAAATGCTGAGTTCTTGTCTCTGTTCCTGGGTGAGGTCTGTGGTTCCTGGATGAATCAATGCTGATGGCCCAGTCATTACAGGCCATTCAGTAGAGGCCTGCTACCATTGTATTTCAACCATTCCCAATCACTCGCATTCATCTGGGAACCAATTTACATGGGAGCAATACATGAATTATACAGTTGCAACACGGTGAATTATACAGTTGCAACACGGGATGCCCGGGCAGAGGACACAAGATGGAGGCTTGACATAAACTTGACATGACTTATGCTAACTTACATATATAGGCCTAAAACAGTAATCACACAATATAAAAGCAGTACAAACATAATAATTATCACTTATAAAACAGTGGGTATCGATATTAAAATAGCAGGGAACTTATTTGCAAAGAGGGGAGAGAAAAATAAAACTTACTACCTAAAATAAAATGTTAAAGCTTATCCTACATCTTAGCTTACTTATGCTTATCTATAGGGAATAGAGAGGGAGAGAAAATGTCAGAAATGGTTGGGGAAGGGGAGGGAATGCATTTTAAAATAAATAAAAAAAGAAAAACTGGGGGTTTTGCTACACAGGGAAGAGCATATCCCCACTGCGGGGAGAGTTCCCCTGGCCTTATTTCCCCCCTAACTGCCTGGACACTGTGCCTAAAGTTTTGTGCCATTCTGCTTCTTACATTTTGTGAACCCTGTGCCTCAAGCTTTGTTATTGGATTTCCTCTGTTAAATGTATATGTATGCCTAACCCTTACTGAGTCCCCTTTGCTCCCCAGGTTCCCTGTGGGTACCCAGAGGAGTGTACCTTTACTACCCAGAGTTCCCATAACCTCCAGCATATATGTTATATCCCAACCCTGTCCTTGCCTTATTAAATGGCATATGGTTAAATCCCAACTGGTGCCTTGGCTCTACTCTATTGGGAGGAGGAGGGGAGCTGTGCACCATAAGTGGCTACACATCCCACAGAGCACTAACACCCGCTAAATCCCTTCCATTGGAGAGAGGGTACCTCATCTGAGTACCACCCGGGTTACACCTGAGGCCCTCCACTTGATACTAGCTACCAACTAGACATCATGCCATTGTCTACTACCCTCTGAGCCCAATGATCCAGCCAGTTTTCTATCCACTTTACAGTCCATTCATCCAACCCATACATCCTTACCTTGCCTGCGAGCATGTTGTGGGAGACTGCATCAAAGCCTTCCTAAAATTAACGTATACCACATCCAATGGTCTCACTGCATCCACAGAGCCAGTCATCTCATCACAGATGGCAATCAGGTTGGACAGGCACGACTTGCCCTTGGTGAATCCATGTTGACCATTCCGAATCACCTTCTTCCCCTCCAACTGCTTACAAATGGATTCCTTGAGGACCTGCTCCATGATTTTTCCAGGGACTGATGTGAGGTTGACTGGTCTGTAGTTCCCTGGATCCTTCTTCTTCCCTTTCTTGAAGATGGGCACTATATTTGCCCTCTTCCAATCATCTGGGATGGATATGAGTTGGCACTGTGCCCTTGTTCCCAAGAAAGATAACAGCATACTGGGCTGCATTAGTAGGAGCACTGTCAGCAGATGGAGGGAATTAATTATTCCACTCTATTCTGCACTTGTGAGGCCACATCTGGAATACTGTGTCCAGTTTTGGGCCCCCCAGTATAGACAAGATGTGGATAAATTGGAGAGAGTCCTGTGGAGAGCAATGAAAATGGTTTGGGGGCTGGGGCACATGACTTTTGAGGAAAGGCTTAGGGAACTGGGTTTATTTAGTCTGCAGAAGATAAGACTGAGGGGGGATTTGATAGCAGCCTTCAACTACCTGAAGGGGGTTCTGAAGAGGATGGAGCTAGACTGTTCTCAGTGGTGACAGAACAAGGAGCAATGGTCTCAAGTTGCAGCAAGGCAGGTTTAAGTTGGATATTAGGGAAACTTTCTCACTAGAAGGATGGTGAAACACTGGAACAAGTTACTGATAGAGGTGGTAGAATTTCCATCCTTAAAGGTTTTTAAGGCCTGGCTTGACAAAGCCCTGGCTGGAATGATCTAGTTGGGGATGGTCCTGTTTTGAGCAGGTGGTTGGACTAGATGACCTTCTGAGGTCCCTTCCTACTCTAATTTAGTAAGATTCTATGATCAGGAAACTTTACTAGCTGTTTGAAGAAAGGCTCATTCACCACTTCCTCCTGGTCTGGTGGTCTATACTAGACCCCCACCACAACATCACTGTTGTTAGTCTCCCCTCTGACCTGAAGCCAAATACTTTCAACAAGCCTATCTCCAATTTCATACTACAGCTCTGAGCAATCATATAGCACTTTTACATTAAGTGTAACTTCTCCTCTTCTCCCCTGCCTGTACTTTCTGAATAGCTGATAACCCCTTCGGGCCCCGGGGGAGGCTCACCTGGGCCTAGAGTGAGTGAGGATGTAGTTAGGGAGTTTCTGGAGGGGCTGGACGTTTTTAAGTCAGCCGGCCCAGATGATCTTCACCCTAGAGTCCTAAAGGAACTGGCTAGGGTCATTGCAAGTCCCCTGGCATGGCTTTATGAACACTCATGGTGCTCTGGAGAGGTGCCGGAGGA
>NW_017729022.1:188621746-188627941 GCF_001723915.1 Gavialis gangeticus | reverse complement strand
GAGGGAAGGTTTAAGTTGGACATCAGGAGGCGCTACTTCACGGTCAGGGTGGCTAGGGTCTGGAACCAGCTTCCAAGTGAGGTGGTGCAGGCTCCCACCCTGGGGGTTTTTAAGAGGAGGTTGGATGACCACCTTACTGGGGTCATTTGACCCCAGTGCTCTTCCTGCCATGGCAGGGGGGCGGACTAGATGATCTGCTCAGGTCCCTTCCGACCCTAGAAACTCTGAAACTCTGAAACTATCTATGACATTGCTTCTGGCATGTGAGCAGTCTGCATTTGTATATCTTTGTGCATACATTGGCGACACATAGGGGTACAGGGGGTGCATGTGCACCCCCTAAGATTGGCGATGCACCCCCTGGCATTGGCTG
Source organism: Gavialis gangeticus (assembly GCF_001723915.1). Classification (NCBI taxonomy): domain Eukaryota; kingdom Metazoa; phylum Chordata; order Crocodylia; family Gavialidae; genus Gavialis; species Gavialis gangeticus. Next base: position 188,627,568 of record NW_017729022.1, on the reverse strand, counting down.
CCAGCGACACTGCTGGCAGCGCCTGTGGGCCGTTGCTGCTTGGCACCCCCTGCTCCTTGCTGCCCACGCAGCCAGCGGCATCTGCAGGTGGTCATGGACTGCTGGTTGGCATTCACTCCCTGCCCCCCACCCCCAGCACTGCCGCAGCCACCTGTGGGAGCTCCCCACTCCCCACTGCCATGCCCCTGCTGCTGCCACCTCCTGTGGGCAGTCGCCGTGTCCCCCCAGCCTCTGGGGGCACGCATAGTTCATGTGTGCATATATAGATGCATGGCCAAGTAAAGAATTATTTTAAACAAAATATCTGTTTACCTTGAAATTACATCCCTTATCCTCTTAGGATCATAGGAAAGTAGGGCTGGGAGAGACCTCACAAGGTCATATTGTCCAGCCTCTTGCTCATTCAGGATCACCCCTGACCAATCCATCGTAGCCAAGTATTGGTCTAACCTGGTCTTGAAAATTTCCAAGGATAGAGATTCCACAATTTCTCTAGGTAGCCTGTGTGGCCTCTGGTCCCACACTCATGCCACTTAGAGTATGGGACCAGAGCCTATTGATGGGATGAGTGTTTAGGACTAGAGAGTGTCCAGGGGCCCAGAGGAGGGATTAAGTGGAAGGAACATCTGTGAGTGATTACACCTGCGAGGCATGGGGTGTAGTGTAGGGATGGATTGGAGCCACACAATTATCACTTATGGCAGTAACCACAAACACCTGGTGGTCATGAGAGATTGCGAGCAGATTGGGAAGCCCTAGGGTAGCCTCCTTTATAGAAAAATAATTGCACTAAGGCATGGCAGGAAACTGAAGGGATGAATGTCCACAGACAGCAAGGGCTGAAGGGACTCCAGGGGCTTCATGACCACCCCTGGAAGGCATCCTGTCACAGTCTATTCCAATACTTGACCACCCTCTTAGTCAGAAAGTTCCTCCTCATCTCCAACCTAAATTTTCCTTGCTGCAATTTGAGGCCATTGCTCCTAGTTCTGTCCCCTATGGTCACAGAGAAAAGCCCATCTCCATCATCAAATCACTCTTCAGGTATTTGAAGACTTATCCTATCCTCTTGATCAGTCTTCTTTTCAGATTGAATAATGTAAGTTCTTTCCTCATAAATCTTGCTTCCCAGGTTCACTGCTCTATGCTGGACTCACTCCAAACTGCTCACATCCTCAGTGACATACAGTCAATACAATTAACTTCATCATAGGTAACAATGTCCTGCTGCCATTGAGATTACGTCAAAATCTGTACATTTTCTGTATCATATTTTGGTGGAACCATGTCATTTATAGGTCCCTTTCAAATAAATGTTAACATCCTTGGTTCAGTTGGTTTCTTTTATTGTAAGATTTAGTATAGTGTACACTTGGGTCTCTGGGCAATTTTAAAGCTTTCAAGCTGTCTAGCTCCATTGATGATCTGATATTTTTTAAACATAGGTTTCAGTTAAAATAACAATCTTGCACATGTTGTACAATTTTGGATTGTATGGGATTTCATATCAGAGTATAATGGGAAAATATGGAGTCTCTTCCTGTTTGTTATTCATTGTGATAAAGTCTGTCTTCTCAAGGAGGTTGTTGCAATGGTATATGCAAATATTTATTAAGTTGCTTTCCCAATCATTTAAATTCTCTGGAACAAAAATATTTAAGATCAGTTGTTGGAATAATTTCAGTTACCTTATTTGGTGTTCTTGTTTTCTTTTTTTAGTAAAGTCTGATAATCCTTGAAGTTATCCAATTCAAGGGATACTAATGTGCTTTATCTTTTGGGGGTTTTTGTTTTGCTCTTTAGCCTATGGGAAGACATGGAAACACTAAAACTGGGCAATCTTTCTGCATCTAAATATGAAGAGAATCAGGTCTCTTGTTATGTGCTCCAGTCATTCTTAAGTTAGCTGCCAAATTATATTGCTTAAAGTTTGGGAGCTCAATGACTCCCTGTTCTGAGGGTAATGGTAGCATTTACTTTTAGCTCAGGGCATTTATAAGCTCACATCTTATCTAATTCTTCAAAGTTAAGGGTCTTTCTAATTTACATTGATAGATGTTAAGGAAACAATTCATGATACCATACAGTAACTGGGATTGCTGGGAAGACTGCTATGTGTCCTCCACTCACCACAGGAGAAGGAGCAATGAAAAAGCAGCTTTGTTTATGCTCTGATACCAGAAGACCCCTTTAACTGATCCATCCTCAAGGCTTGATATCTTGAGATTAAGACCATTTTGTGCTGGCAGGGTGATGCCTAAATGCTCCAGTGCAGCCAAAGAACAAGCTCAGGATCTCTTAACACCAAGCTCTTTCCATACATAAAAAAATTAAAGGGGGCATTTATAAATAGGGGGAAAAACATGGGAGAAATCTCACTGTAGAAGACTGATGGATATGGTAATTTGAATAAGTGTCTGGAAAGGCAGTATGGGTTTAGAATGGATAAAATTAGTTTAAGCTGCTAATCCAATTTGCTTTGCTTCCCTATTGGAACACCCATCCCTAGAATACAGCAGACTAAAATGACATAATGAGGACATGGTAACAATGCTGATACTAAATTTTTCCAATGGCCTGTCAAAATAGTATAGAAAGTCAGCTGGCTCAGCTACAGAACAATATTTCTCACACCTCCACTTTGAGGCTTGCAAATCTGTTTTTGCCCTTAGATTAGTGATACCACAATGCCTGAATGCACAGCTTGAGGTTAAAACAGGATCAGTGAACTCTGTTCTGAGAGCCCCAAGAGGGGAAAAACTTTGAATCTGCACAGATGTGCATCTGCCTCTGAGTAAGCAATGTTTGATTGTCAATAATTCACATTTACTTGAGCAGAGAACTGCTTTAATTGCTCAGAGGTTTACAGTGGATCAGTGAGTTCAGGTCAATCTTGTCTGTTACATTTCTGTTTAATTAGATCCAGCCTGGTAAATAGGCATTCTCCCTACACAGAGAATCTCACATCATAACACTGTTTAAAAGCTCAGTTTCCTTTTTTTCCAGGCTTTTAAAAACACCTATATAACCCATGTCATAGGTTGCATACTTGTTCATCAGATTGGAACAAATTTAGGGCTTGTGTAAGCAAGTAAGTCAACGAATTATACCAGGTCTGAAGTTGATCAAGTGGATTTTGTTAGAAATATGAACCAAAATGCTATTTTCCCACTTTCATAGGGATAATCAATTGATTTTGTAGTGTGGATGACCTTTGGCTGTCCATATATGTGCTTGGGAGTGGGGGTGGGGCTATTTTAATTATAGCAGTTTCCAGACAGCAGTTCCAATTAAAATGGCTCACCATCACATGTACTAAGCCTCCTACATGTTTCAAAATGTCTGTGAGATGCTTTATCTAAAGATCATTTGATGAGGTTTAGATAAAGTACTCCCTTGGTCATTTTGAAAAAAGTGAGGACTTAATACATGTGATGGTGAGGTTATGCTGGAGAGTTCTAATTAGCATGTGAAACATAAATCTCAATTAATCAAGTCTGCCCCCACATGTTCTAATGGGAATGCAAACAAACACATCTTTAGGCATGCAAAGTTTGGAAACTGCGAGCCTCAATATAGGGAATGCTGAAAATATCACCATAAAGTTACCCAAAGGAAAATATAATAAATTTTAATCTTGACCTATGCATTTATATAGCAAAGGCTATATATATGGAGCAGATATATGGCCATCCTGCAAAAAATTGTGTTTGCTTAACTTTCCACATGTGACTAAATTTTGCCCATAAACAATAATATGTGTATATTTAATATATTAACATGCTTGCTGTTTGGCATGTTTCATATGTTAGGTCTACCCAGTGCCTCAGTTTGCATTTTCCCCGGTGCTTGTGAAAAAGGTAGGGTTACATATTTAGCCTGTATCTATGTATGATAAGATAGATATAACATTTTATTTATTTACTTTACTTCCTTGGTTTATATTAAACTTTAATAAGAAGAACAATAGTGGTGTTTAGTAGGTTAATCATGGAAGCAGGAGTCAGAAACTCCTTAGTCTGTATCTTACCCTTGCCAGGACCCTGAACCAAGTCAATTTAGCCAATATTTTCAAAATTACTGATTTTGGGTGTCTCAGCATTTGGGTACTTAACTTGAGACATCTCGGGCTTGATTTGCTGAATCTGCAGTTCCTCTTAATACTTGCTGGACTTGTTAGGTGATGAGTACTTTAAAAATCAGCCCCAAGAAGCTTTTAGTTGACACCAAGAGGATTCATTAATTAATATTTGTTCAGAGCTTTGAGGATAAAACAGGACTTCCAAATGTACCAAGTACTAGATAATTATAATCACTGAAGTGTGTGCATGTGTATATGTAGTGTATAAAGGCCCATGTAAATGTATGAAAAAGGTGAGGCAAACACATTGCAGTACAGGTGACATATTTGCTTGTACTCTTAACTTCATTGACCTCTAGACAACTTCTATTTTCTCATCTCTCAGATTTGTTTGAATAAAGCAGGTCCTGATAATTAAAGCCCATTGAAAACATAAATCAACCTTTCATTTTCTGCAATAGTTGAACACTCCTTCAGATTTTATACATAGATCTGGCAGTGTCACCCTTGAAAAGGGTTGCTTAAGAGTTTCCATTATAAGAGTTTGTTTTCATTTGCTAAGAACTTTGCTATATTGAAACTCCATGTGGCAGGATGTCTGTGTCAGGCTGAGTTTTTCAGCTACAGCAGTTCAGCCCTTCTGAAAATGAGGTTAGAGGAAAAATACTGTTCTGCTATCTGAAAGTATTCTTACCATCATTAGCACAATTTTTTTCAAGAATGTGTTACCCATGAAACTAAATGACATACCCTTTGACTCCTTTTACCGCAGATTACACGACTTTGCTTTTCTGAAACACAACAAAGGAAACACTAATTCAAAAGTAAACATCTATTGAGGACAAATTGTTGCCTCCTCAAAACTCAAGCTTATTATTTAGTATACACAAATAACATTCAAAATGCTGAAGAGGGCACAATAGGGGACATCCATTCCCAAGGAGTTCACAATTTAGGTACGACTGAAATTGGGCAGACAGGCTCCATCACAAGCCCAGGGGAGTTTATGGCTGTGATGCGATGGTGTTGCTGATTCAAGTAATTAACCAAATAGCAACATACATTTCCTTGGAGGCAGCACTGACAATAAAAACAGAAAATCAGATACTCATCCCTGAGATATTCCCTTGTGCCATAGTACTGTCTGGTTCCCTGAATGCATCAGAATCCCTGGCTGGGGAGGTCTAACTGCTCTCTGGCTCTTTTCCATTATGGTGCAAAGGCCATATCAAGAAACAGATTCTTTCCAGTGTTTCCATAAATAAAGCCTTTAGAAAAGAGACCTCCCATGTCCTGAAACTGCTACAGCCCCGGCACATTGAAGGAATCAAGCTGTATTGGTATGTAGTTGCTTTTGTGGGGTCTTGACAGCAGCATATTTGTACCATGCCATAAATGTAGCATGAAGCAGTATTTTCATTAGGTAAGCACTTTGCAACCACATCTGCTTGACATGGCAGAATAAGATTTCCTCCCATGGTTTGTACTTTCACTACTGGGCAATTCAGAGAAATACCGAAAAGATGCTTCACAACCATTCATTTCTACATTGCCAGTTTTTGAGTATCCTGTCTTGGGCTCCCTCCAGTCCTCCATCAAGATTTCAAATTTTCTCTGAGGGTGGAAAAGCCATCATGTTTTTTTGTCATTAAGGGATATTTAGTTTCAAAATGTTGCAGCAGGCTTGAAGGCTTTGTGCTCTCAGCAGCAAAACGTGGGAACATGTATAGTCATGGGGGCC
>NW_017729022.1:188610168-188616746 GCF_001723915.1 Gavialis gangeticus | reverse complement strand
AGAATTTTTTTTTGCAAAAATCTTGTTGGTCTAATAAAAGATATCATCTCTACTATGAGTCCCGATTATCAGCTGCCATTTTTTTTGGTTATTCTAGCTATTATGGGCATGTGCCTAGAGCACCTCAGTGAGCATAGTCCGGTCCCCATGCCCTGCCACTAACCCAAACCTGAGGCAGACTACAGGTCTCAGCAAGCAGCGGGAGGGGGCGCCAGGGAGTGGTCACAGGTACAGCACTCAGCAGCAAAACGTGGGAACATGTATAGTCATGGGGGCCAGATCCATGTTAGTGTGAATTGGCCAGTGAAATGAGCTGGAGAAAGATCTACTTCCTTGATTAATGGAAGGCCATATTTGACTTTTCTTCTTGCTCTAACAGTTTCTTTGTCCTTTCCAAATCACTGATGGAAGAGTTTGCCACTCTTCTTCATGCTTTCGTATATCATCTTAATTGCTGTGAGCCAGAATTGAGCTATAGCACGAACTGAATAATGTATGCAGCATGATGACATGAGGCTCAGCTATACCTTTGGGCCTTAACTGAAATAGCCTATATGATGTTACAGGTCAGTAGCATGCTGTGTTAGTTTTGTGCATGCTTATATATATTTTGTCATTAAACCTATAACAGCGTGTTATATGGCTTGTAATGATTCATATGAAGAAAATATTGAGGCAGAATTACACAGGTATTAGTGTAATACTCTTTTACTATCTGAGGATTCATTGCTCAAAGTTTCTTCCTGTGCTAATCTAAGCTAGTTGTTAGCAGAACTTCTTAGTGTACAATACCACAATAATTCATGCATGTCTCCATTGTAAAAATAATGTATGTTTTTGCCAAAAGTTTACCCTTATCCATACATTAGGAATGATAGCACCTGAACCAAAATTTGGGAGCCCCTGATTCAGATTTATTTCATATACCTTCTCTCTTTACATACAATATTCTACTTTCTGCCATGAGATGGCACTGGCTAGCTAACTAAATGCAGTATTTCATCTAGTGTAGTTACATGCTTATTCTTATTTCACGTTGGAATGCCTACAAAGCACTAGTTTCTGCTTACAGATCTCTGCCACACAGTTCTCTGGAAGTTTCTGTAAAAATAATGAATACTTGTGGACTAATTGTAAGTAAAAATAATTTTATTTATTGAGAGAAATTTGAGGAAATATTTAAATCCTTTAGTAAGGAAACAGTTTTCTATGTGATACCATCAAGCAAAATATTCATGCATGACTTAAAATCAGGGCTGTCCAACTGGTGTCCCACAGGCACCTCTTAGGGGTTAACCGGAGGCTCCCAGGCTCCTGGTCCAGGTGCTGAACAGCCCCTCACCTATCAATTGCCTGCTGCTGTCCAGTTTTAACTACTGCTCATACAGGTGGGGCAGGGCAGGGCCAAGTAGCCTGCAGGGCTGAAGGAGCCCACAGCTAGAGGGCTCAGGGGACCTGGGGACCCCGTATGGCACAAAGGCACTAGTGCAGTGGAGCAAAGATTGCATCCCACACAGCATGGCAGCGGGGAGAGGCTGTAGAATGGGTGCAGTGGCACGGTACATTAGGGAGCTGCTTCTGATGTGGTACAACAGGAGAGAGCCCACAGCATGACAGTTTGGTAGGGGCACAGCATACAGTCTGTTTGGCACACAGCCTGGGAGTATGCAGCCTGTGTGGTGCATAGCTGGAGCACCTGTGTCTCCTAGCCACTCAGAAGTTAGACAGCCCTGATTTAAATGAAAGTACCTAAATTAGTGGGAGTCAAAAAGAGTACTTAACAGGCTATTCTTTTCAAGTAAAAAGTTACATCACTTATAAAATATCCACTAAAACATCATCACTATCTCCTTTTTCTTTTGCATACAGCTAGAATTTGAAAAAAAAGGATCACAAAGGCCATACGTTTTAAAAATAGGAACCTAAAGTTAAGTTCCTAAGTCCATATTTAGGTACTTAACTGATCTCACTGTGAGCTGCTCAGTGCTTGGAATTCTCAAAAATGAAGCCACATAAATTCCTAAATATGGCTATAAGACATTACTTTTAGTTCTATTTTGAAAGGCTTGATATACTGTATATTTTTTATTTTGTTGGTTTTATTTTTAACTTTTGCTTTAGGTTGGGCCCATATCTTAATAATCAGCTGTTTTCACAGCCACTCAAGTCCCCTCTTAAAGAAGGTACTCTTTCAGTTAATTTTGATCATAATCACAAATTCTGAATTGTAACATTTTTTAAAATACATAATACCAATAGCAACAAATTCAAACAATGACAGACTTGGCATTTTGAGGTTGTGTGTAAAAATCACCACACTTCACATGTTGTAGAGCTGGGGGTAGCTAGTATTTTCAAATGTATCTAATCATTTGATATAGCACCAATTTTGAAGAGCCTGATTTGCTGCTGCTGATAATTTATAATATTGTAGCACCTAAAGTACTCCATCATGGTCAGAATTCCTTTGCGCTGGGCACCATACAAATATACAGTTTGAAGGAAACAGACCTTGTCTGTAAGAACTTTATAATTTAGTTTTAAAAAGAAATCACAATAGAAGATTGTAATAAAGGGATAATAGGGTCTGATTTTCAGAAGGGAAGAAGGCTTGTAAACTCCCATGGATGCTAACTAAAGTTTTATAAAGCACAGAACCTATCCCCCAGTCTCTGTCTTCTCAATCATGTTTGAAATTCAGGGTGCCTCTCAAGTACCCCTCTCAGTGGTCTCTGCCTCCCCTACAGCCACAACTCAGACCACTGGTGACACAAAATCATTAAAACTATAGACACCTACTTAGCTCAAAATAGAAATGGCCCACCCACAGTTTGCCTGCCTTGGGCCAGTGTTCTTCTTCAAGCCACAAACAAAAATAGAAAAGGTTCTGGAACATACTGAGTTCCCAGTGCATCCATAAGAAGCATTTTCTTCCTGTGGCCCTTTGTGACAGGGGGCAACTCTTGGGACCCGGTCTCGGAATGGCCTGCCCACCTGTCTCTATGAGGCAGTCCGCCCAGTCTCTCCTGCCACAACTTAGTTGTTTCCATAAACTGATGGTATAATGTGAGAAGCTGTCCATTCCCTGCCCTGATGCCAGGGGATGCTTTCTGTGGCTCCGAAACCTTCCCTACACCACAGCCCATGCCTCACAGATGGCATCGCAGTTCTTAGCATCTCCAGCCCCACACTGAGCCCCACAATCCTCCATCTTGGACCCCAACTGGATCCCTCCAATCAGGCAGCCTATTTTGCCCTCATTCTGGGCTGCCTAGCTCCCTGCATTCTTCCCCCTCTCAGGTGTGCCCCCCCCCCAGGACCTTTGGCCACACAGGCCCTGGCCTCACCTCCAAGGCCAGTCAGAACCCCAGGCCCTTGGCTCTGGGCATCCCCTGTGGTGGGCCCCTGGCCCTTTTGACCCTTCTGGTACTGGCCCCAGCATTGACCAGTTAAGGATTCCTCAAGTCAGGCTTTTGAGCATCTGGCCCACTCTCTCACATGGGTTCACCTTCTCAGCCCTACTATGGGGTTATCCACCCAATTGTGGGAGCTAGGGTTCTTAAGGCACCCCAACCCACCTTTCACTGGGGTGATAACTGGCTTGGCATTTCCTGGGGGCTCCCATGCCACCAGGAGTCCCACCAGGCCAACCATCCCTGGCAGGTTGCAGTTTTAGATCATGCCCAGGACCAAGAACCTCCCTGCCATACCCATAAGCTCTTACCTTTACCTCCTGGTTGTTGCTGCTGCAGCTCAGCTTGGCAATGTTTCTGCCTGGGCTTGTAGCAGCAGACTGCAGCCTTTAACTACTAAGTTCTCAAAATGACTGCTGCCATCAGGCACCTGTTGGATGCCTGACCCAGCTGTAATGTGGCAGGCACCAACAGTGCCCTGCCCCACCCTTATAGCCCAGCTCTCTGACAGGCCTGAGGCTTGGGCTTATATAGGGTTCTCTGGGTTACCTGACTCTTCTACTTCCACCTCTGAGCCATCAGGGACTGCCTGCACCTGGACTTGGTGGTCATCTTATTTCAGGCTCCTCCACCTGTTACTTAACTCCAGCAGCACAAAAACATGTAAGCAAAGGAAAACAAGTACTATGGGGAAGGTAGAAGGTGAGGGAGAGGATCATGGATAACAAAAGAAACAGGCAAAAGAACACTGCAAAGGGAAGGGAAGAACTGGCATGGGGGGTGGGGAGCACAGGCACTCCTAACCCCCTCTCTCTCCTCTAGTAATGGGGAAGGGGCCCTGTTACATCTATGTAATTTGTGAATTTTTGGAAGGTTTGGTCTAACTAGACCAAACTTTGGACTAACTTATCCGAAGTCCAAAAATGAGTTTGAAGTTTGGTCACATGGCTTGCAGATGTTATATACATATCCAATGCATCATATCTCTAGTAAGTGAAAATGATGGGAGTTCAAATGACTTCCCTGGGAAAGTACTCAATTTCCCTTTGGTCATGTAAGTAGCAGGTTATTTTAGTAGTCTAAATGGCATTTTTGGCACTTACCCCACATAGGAATTTTGTTTTCTGGATGTATAACCCTCAAAAAGTTGATATTTATATACTCAGCTACCTGACTACAGCTCCCAGAAATGAAGTGAAGGAGAACCATGCTCCTGTGTTTTAGCCTTAGTAGCTGAGTGGTTAAGGGCACTCACCTGGTAAGCTGAACACTCTGGTTTTAAGCCCCAACTAACCCAGAGGGACTTTGAACCTGCATCACAGGTTGGACTCTTCGCTAGCATTTCTTCTGAAGCTGAGCCACTGCCTCTTACATGTAACAGTCATTGGAAAAAGATGGAGGGTAGTGGGAAATTTTCTGCTTCACTGGCAGTAGGGCTCCAAGTTAGAAGCTAGAAGCCAAGCCCCGTTCCTTTCCAGTGCAGCATCCATTTTACTGAACAACACACTCTCCAGATTGTTCACTTTCTCCTGGCCCCACATATCTCCCTCTCTTGGCTGCCTGGCTTCCAAAGAAGAACTAGAAAAGAGTCTGAATAATGTCTGACTTGTGTGTGAGATTGTAATTAGAGCACAGTGCTGGGAAGTCAGTTTCAAACTGCCTCTGGGTGAGGGGGACCCATAACTTTGGCTTATCTAGCTAAGTATTTCAACCACTCTGCTTTTGGGCCTACAACAGGATGAACACTGCCTCATCCTTCTCAATCTAACCTCCACAAGTCATAGTTTTGGGCTGCCTACCTTTTCAGGCTTTTTATGTCAGTATGCATCCACAAGGCACACATGCCCAACCAGTGTGTAGCTGTCTGTGCATGTAGTGCACATGCCCATTCATTTGTCCATGCTGATAGAAAATGAAATTGCTACCTGTGTGTGTTAACACCAAAAATCTGTCACTGGTATTAGGTAACCAAGGGGAAGTAGAATACCATCCATAATAACCAGCTAGATGATGGAGGGGCCTAAAGTGAAGACAGAGGTCTTTAATGTAGTTGGCCAGTAACTATGTAACCCAGTACTCATTAGAGTAAAAACATCTTGTGCAAAAATAAAAATCTGAAGTGGGAGAAATAGGTTTGTATACATTTAAAAGTTAAAAGCTGGTACAGATATTGCCTTAGATGTGGTGCCCTGCATACTTTCCTAATATATCTAAGCTGGTGTGGTAATCAATAGGATAGTACGGTTTTATTCTCTGGGTTCCCTTAGATTTCTGATGAACAGTGAAGTTAATTACAAGAATAAAATTAAATGGTTTGCATATTTTCTTCATTTCTCTTATATAAGGGAGAAAAATATTTACAGATTCACAGAAGTTTAGGGCTGGAAGGGACCTCATGAGATCATCAGGTCGAGCCCCCTGCTCTGGGCAAGAAAGACTGCTGGGGTCAAATAACCCAGGTGCCTGCACCACCCCTGCTGGGAGTCTATTTCAGAGTCTGGTCACATTAACTGTGAAGACGTTTTTCCTTATATCCAGTCTGAAACCTTCTTCTAGATAAACACCAGTTTTTACCCATGTTAAAGAATGTTAGTTGCCTGATTTAGAAGCCATTTGGAATATGTTTTGTTTTAAGAAAAGGAAACTTAGAGTCAGAGCAATTGTTCCTTTACTCAAGGGTATGGTAATGGAAGACATACCCTCTATTGTGGCAGCCTTACTACCAGTGCTTTCAGGGGTGCTGTCACTTGTTCCCTTCTTGAAGGGCTTTGTTTTGGAATCAATGCATGAATTAACAACAAAGATGGCAATTAAACAGTATGATAGGACAGACATATACTGTAATGATGATTAATGACAGGACTCAGGTGGGTAGTGAGGCATGAGGTAATGACAAGTGATTCTAATGTACCAGAGAAATATAATTAATCTACATTACATCATGCTCAAGGTGTGATTATGAAGAAAGGAATTTCAAAGTAAAAATTATGATTGAAATAAATTTTGTTGAATTTTTATTTCAAAATTATTCCAGCAATAGAAATGTTTCAAATGAATAATTTCACATAATTGAAAGTAACTACCAGTAATTGACTTGATTGAATGCTTTGCTGGTGAGCATCATAGCCCAGCCTCTGGCACAGATCTCTGAGAACTCCTGGTGTT
>NW_017729022.1:188599907-188605168 GCF_001723915.1 Gavialis gangeticus | reverse complement strand
ACATAAGGAAGAATTTCTTTACTGTCCAAGCCCCCAAGGTCTGGAACAGCCTGCCATTGGGGGTGGTTCAAGCACCTACATTGAACACCTTCAAGAGTAAATTGGATGCTTATCTTGCTGGGATCCTATGACCCCAGCTGACTTCATGCCCTTCAGGCGGGAGGCTGGACTCAATGATCTTCTGAGGTCCCTTCCAGCCCTAATGTCTATGAAATCTATGAAGTCTATGAAATTTATGTTTAATGTTATTGATGTCTTTTTATTTCAAAAGAGGATAGAGGTCAAATAAATCAATAAATAGTGGGACCCTCTTACTGCTGAGCTGGTCAACATTAGTAGTGGTGGATACCTCTAGTGATAGACCATTCAACAAAGCAAGGGGGTGCTGAGGTAGTCTCAGCCATTTCTTCTGAAATACAAGTAATGGTTATTCCTTTTCTATTTATAACAAGGCCAGAGAATGAGGAACTGGTCTCTTGCTTTATATAATAGCCTAACAATGGTTAGGACTTTTAAGTAGGAGAGTCGAGTTATCAAAACCCATATCAAATATGCATGCTACAAAAAACTATCACATAGCTGTCATTTCAACGTACGGTAAATATATATACAGCATAAGATTTTTGGGGGGATATCTTTTATTGGACTAATTTCATGGCTGAGATAGACTTAGAGAAACTTTTCAATGCAATGCATTCTTCTTCAGGTCTGAAGAAGAATAGAGAGACCTGAAGAGTAATGCATTGCATTTAAACACTTGTCTAAATCTGTACCAGCCATGAAGTTGGTCCAATATAATATATCACCCACAAACATTCTTGCTTCTTGCATATTTCCTGGACTACCATGGTTATAATATCAGTCCAACACTGTATAGTACAGGATATTTATATATACATAAACACATGCACACATGACTGCACAAAAATTACATCGAGAGAACTCAAATGATAGGAATTAAAAAAACCATAAATTAAGATTACATATTAGTCTTCTTTTTGCCCGTTTTTGAGCAGCATTCTGAGATGAACTTTAATTTAACAGTAAACATACTACCTCTAAAATACCCTATAATCATATTATTTTCTAAAACCTTAGAGATATATGTACATTTCTTTGTGCATACCAAACTGATGATATGAATATTTTCCATAACTGTATTTGTACAACATAATACTGGTTAAGTGTAATACAGAATTATGGCTAAAGATGTTAATGGCTTGTGCTTTGGAGTCACTATGCACGCACCCAGATTGTCTTAAGGAGATGTTATATATTAAAGCACTTCACTTTGGGCGCATCTACATGAGATGTTTACTGCTCAGCTGACTATTTAACTATGCAGTAAACAACTCATTGTCGACAGGTCTGCCCCTGTTAGGGCACATGGAACTAATAAATTCCACAGCAGGGTCGTACTTTTATTTATTGCGTTTTTTTCATGTGCAGCAGCACACATGTAGATGATGATCTGGTTGGCTGGGGCTCAAGGGTGCTTCAGTGCCAGGGCTGCCTGTCAGCTAGCCCCACATTGAAGCAACCTTGTGCCACAGCCAGCCCCTCCATAGCACATTGAGCCTGGTCGGAGCAGCCTCAGGCTGGCGGTGGAGGGGTAGTCCCTGGATCCCCTGCCAGCCTGGGTTGCTGCAACCCGGCTCAATGTGCTGCAGTCCAGGTGCATGCACAGATGCATCCTCAGAACCTTCCTGGGAGCAATAAACAGTGAAACAATAAGCTCTGAAGTTTACTGATGCCCCCTCATGGCACATGTAGATGCTCCCTTTGCGTGGGAGTTAATTTTCTCAGTTTTTTCTAATATTTCAAAATAACTGGAAAAAGAAGTGTTGATGTTAAGGCTAAACTTTGGGGCCCAGGTTATTTCAGATGAAGGTCTGTGAGCTAGGAGGTTTCTCAGATGAAAATCTCCCAGGCAGGTGCAGGAAGAGGGGACCTGTGGGATACTCATTTAGATGAGTGAGTGTTCAAGAAACAGGCAGAGGCCCAACACAGCTGTTGCTTAGTGCTTTGGCTGCTGCTTGGGCAAGAAGGACTTGTCTGTGTGCAGTTTGTGACACTAATTTGTCACACTATTTAAGAGATCATGGCATGGTGTGTGTATGTATAATAAACAAATGCATTATGTTAAGAAAAGGCAATCAGGACTTGTAGTAGGATTGTATTTTCCTCTAGACCAATACGGCTACAATCTGGGTACCTTATGCCAAGAAAAATCCCTGGCTGTACCTCACTGATTTCAGGTTGAAAGGGGAAGCTGCTCTGAAACTCACCAAGGACCAAAGAAAGAGAACTTTAGCATTTCTTTTCCTGGAAAAAAATTGGGCCATTTTCAATGGACTTCCTCCTGGCCTAGATTATTGTACATCTATTTGGTCATTGCAATAGGAAGCCAGAGGGCTCCTGTTACTTAAGGGAAGGCAGCGGGCCAAGCTGTAGTAGCAGGAGCACAGGCTGGCCCTTAATTAAAAAGGGGAAACTCCTGAGCATGGCTGCGTGAGCCACATGACAGAAAGGGAGCAGCGCTCCAAGGCATATAAGCCCCGGGCCTGAGCTGGAGTATGCAGTTAGAGTCTGCATGCTACAGGGAGAGGAGCTTCCTTAGAGAAGCTGACTTTAGGGTGCAGGTCCAGGGATAGTCAAGCTACCCAGGAGAGGGAGTGAGCCCAGTACAGGGAAGTATAATTTGGGGGTAGGGTATTGACCCAGAGCAGGGAAGGGCTTTGTGGAAGCAGTTTATGGATATTTCTTTTCTGTTGATGCTTATGTTTGTTTAGCACTGGAGGACTGAATTTTGGATATGGGGGAGGTGTGGACTCCATGGAGGGGTGCCTGGTAGGGCACTTGGTACTGAGCTGCCTAGCTTGGGTCAGGGACCTGAGGGCTGAAAGAGCAAGCAGCCCAGCTTGGGGTCAAGCACCAGAGGGATGAGGGTGGAAACAGTGAGGACAGCCTGGCTTGGGGTCAGGGACCCTGAGGGCTGGCCCAGAGTGCATGACACAGGAACCCAGAAAAGGCAGGAGCAGGAGATGGGGTAAGAGAGCAGGAGACAGGGGCTAGGGCAGAAGACCTTGGGTTGGGGCAGGCCTAGCTTGAGGAAAGGGGCTGAAGTCAGGTGGAAACCTCAACAAAGGTTTGAGGCTTGAGGGGATGAGGG
Source organism: Gavialis gangeticus (assembly GCF_001723915.1). Taxonomy (NCBI): domain Eukaryota; kingdom Metazoa; phylum Chordata; order Crocodylia; family Gavialidae; genus Gavialis; species Gavialis gangeticus. The sequence goes on along the minus strand of NW_017729022.1, from coordinate 188,601,996 downwards.
TAGAGCCAGGGCCAAGGATCCCCACGCCCTCTCTAAACACTAACTGACATCTGTGAGGGTATTTCTATGGGGCAGCTGGAGTCATGATTATTGCCCCTAAAGCACAACTGGGGCTGTCTTAAAGAGGAAATCCACCCTATAGGGTCTGGGGCAGAGAAGTCGAGAGGGTTGTGCAACACGGAAAGGCATCTAAGATGTGGTTACCCTGGCCTCTGGAGGCAACCTCCAGAGAGACCCAAAGATCAAGTTGTGGCAGGTGAGAATTAGGAAAGAATGCAATACTGGGGAGTGTGGGCAGGTAGGTCTGGTCACTAAGGTGTGTCAGATGCTGGGTGGTTTGCCTAAGCCTTTTGCAGTCAGGATTATACACAAACAGCTAGAAAATAATGACCGATCATTTGGTTTGTTAGAGCTGCAATCTACAACATGAGCTTATACATTTTTATTTATTTTATATTTATTTTATTTATGTATTTATTTATTTAGTCTTTATTTAAAAGTAGGGGTTACTTGAAATATTCTGAGAACAAGTGAAAATGAATATTTCATTCCTATCATATTAGTGAAAGGTTTGTAAAAGGAAATATTTTTCTTAAATAATGTGAGAAGTCATGAAATCAGTCATGTGCCAAGATTATTGCCATGAACCTTATTGAGATTCCACTGTATATTTAATCTAGTTCCTTAGATACTTTATTTAGTTAAAGAAAGCAGAGCTACTGATTGCTGGGTCTTAATGAAATTAACTTTTGCTTCAAGGACATTTTTATAGGAGTTGTAATTAATTTTCATACATTAAATTAGTGTTAGTTTATATTACACTACTGGACTTTATAAATTCAATTATAACCTGAGATAAGTGTGTATGGATTACTGAAAATTTTGGAAGAGAACTTGAGTAGCAGTTGATTTTTTTCACCCTCTTGATGAGGGTGCTGAGTAGGTAAGTAAGGAAGTAAAATGATGGTGCATACAAATTACTCCATAAATACCTTGTAAGTATTTTGACAGATGAACTTCTCTCTTTTAAATATCTTCCCCCAAAGGCTGATTCAATTAAAATACTTTCTGTAGCTCAAGGGAGATGTGTGCTACATTAGAGGTATTGAACATTCTTTCCCAGCACTCTACAATGTGGGTTGACACAAGGAAGGGACATGGAGCTGGAGATAGTCTACACATAATCTCCTCTTTTTTCTCCATAATCGTTGGCTTTCTGTCTCTGCTCTTTATTTTTATATTTTTATTTTACATTATATTATAATTTTCAGTATTATTTATGCTGAATTTTTACTGTTGCTTTGTGCACACTGGTACCTTATTTGTGTGTACATATCACATCATTGTATACAGAAGTGTACATAAATGCATGATAGAGATCAGGGCTGCCCAAGTGGTACCTCCATGGACTTCCACTCAGCCACTGCTGCCCCTTGCTCCTGCTGCAGCAGCAGCCAGGATCTTGGGGTTCCTCCATCCCCTGACTTCCACGGCCTGACCCAGGGGGTGGTGCAGCATGGCACAGTCCATAGTGCTGGGTGAGCCAGAAGCCCAGAGCACCCATGTGTTGTGGTGCTGTGGGGCTTACTGTCTACAGTGGAATGAGGGTTTTACCTCTGGAGGAGAAAAATTAAAATATTTTAATGAACTATATATAATTTTTCTTGTTGGCTATGTTCACTCATTATTTTAAAAAAATGAATGTAACCAATAATACATATGCAAAATAGTTGGGCTTTTTGAGGGTCACTGCTGAAGATTTATGGCAAAAATTCTTTTATCTTTTATGTTATCTAGGGTGTGTACAGAAGTTGTTTTTTTGCCATTTAAAATGCTTTATTGTCATGACTTAACAGAAGTGCATGACTTTATACCACTTAAAAATTAGTCCAGAGCTTTAAATTAACCTTTGTTAAATGAGGTATTAAGTTTGAAGCACTGTATTTTACAGCACTTTAGCAGCCTACAGTGCTTTAAATAACTTCTGTATATTGGTCAAATTTCTGACCAGTGGTGAAGCCCCAGGAGGCTGTGCAACACCCCTTGCCTCCTAGCCTGGAAAGTCCAGGGAGGCTCCTCTCTCCCCACC
>NW_017729022.1:188588541-188594907 GCF_001723915.1 Gavialis gangeticus | reverse complement strand
AGAAAAATAGAGGGTGCCCTATGTGCTACAGAAGGATTCAACCCAAGTGAAGGTAATGGCATATCTAGCAGCTTCCTATAATTCTGGATTGTATCAGAAGAGGGCATCATAAGTTTAATCAGGAGTTCTTGCTCACCCAGGGCTCCTTTCCACCCCCACAGCCTAACCTAGAAAAGCTGCCTCCTCTTTATGCTGCTGTATTTCTTCTCCCTTTCCCCACCAAACACTGTACTTCTGTCATGTTTAAGAGTGCTATAATTTTATAGTGCTATAAAAAGTGCTGTACATAACAGCGCTGTAAAACATGCACTTCTGCTCACACCCTTAGCTTTTTGCAGAATAGTTAAATAATTATATCAGCTAGTTTGTGTTTGCATTGCACATAGTTCAGCTATACCTTTGCCTTTGACAGAACATGCTTGTAAACAAGATCTGGTATCTCAACAGGCCTGCCTGTGCTAGACTAAGATTGTTCACATGTAATTAGATAAATAAATAAATGAAGAATTTATGGAGTTTCTAAGTTTGCAAAAACATGGTATCACCTTTCTTAAGTCAGAGTCTGAGTATGCTCATTTGTTTCTAGGTTGTTACTACTATGGTATCTTACTAATAAACCTATAGAACTTTATAGATACATGCATAATAGTATGCCAGTTTCAAGATGGGAAAATACTTTCATGTTAAATGATAAAAATATTTAAGTTATTAGGACTGTACGTGCTTCTTAAACAACTTATGCCCTTGTAAATGTGAGTTACTCAGAGGTTGCTTGCTTTCACTTGTCAGTGAAATTATATATGCATCTATATAAGCTCCTGGGTATTTCAAAGTCCTAAGAAATCCAGTTAAGCAATAAATTAACATTCAGTCTTAAGTGACACATGGGAGAAAGGAACTAGTCACTAGTGCTTGTAACTCCTAAATCCAAAATACAGAAAGTTTTTGATAGGCAGCTTAATCTTATATGGGGCAAATGTACACAGAATACAAATCAAACAGAAAAACATTGGCATAATGACAGGAGTAATAAGTTTACTAGGACAAGTTGTTTTGAGTAGTTTTATCATTTGCGTTAAACAAATAGTTTCCTTTTACTCTGGAAACAGTTTTTTCATGTTGTTTCTCTTATTGATGCTGAACACCATGAGGTAGTGCATTTTTTATTCAAGTCTGAGTTTTCTTTTTTCTTCTTTCATCACTAGAAAAGCTGGTGTACATAGGGATGCAGCAGTTCTTTCAGCACTTCATAGAAGGCATCACCACCAAGAACAGGTGTGGTCAGGTAAGCTATACTGTGTGATACTTTGAAATCAGATGGTTCCTATGTATTGTACAAGGATGGAGGACAAAGTGTTAGTTCAGTTAATAATTCATAAAATATGTTAACCGTTAGAACTTAAGGTAATGAAGAAAAAATATTGTTGATAACAAAAAATAATTGATGGCATGCACCCAAAAGAAGCCTCATTTGCTCACCTCATTTTTTCCTAAAAGGTCTTGTGCACATACTATGAGCATCTTGACATTCCTATAAATATGAATATTTTGCCATTTGCAGGTCTGTTTTTTCTCTCCATTTTTTTTTACTTTGTTGATTTTCAGTAGTGCTCGTTAGAAGAGAGTTGGAGCCTGTTTTCATTTTTGTTTACTTTTTGTGGATTTCTTTGGCCTTGGGAAGACCCAGGCATCCTGCAGAGTTTTCATCATCCAGGAAATAAAACACCATCAAAGAAACAAATCTCACATTCTTTGGCTCCAGACATACCTCTCTGAGATATCAGCAAGCCCATGACAGATGCAAATGTTGTAATAATTACAAAATTTCAAACTCACGCACACCTCTTCCCAATGTTTGGATTCCCTTTTTTTGTTTTCCCCAGTTCTTTCTGCTGTCCTTAGATACAGAAAACCAGAACAGTGATTTGGTTTTCATGTTAGTTTTTTGTGGGGAGCTGCTAGAGGCTGTTGTACAAATCTTTAATCCTTTATACCAAAGCTGTTCAATTTGCCCCCTGCTCTGGTTTGGAAAAGACTGCAGGGCTCCTCGTGGGCTGGATCTAGCCTGGGTAGCTCTAATGGCAGCAGTGGGAGCTCTGGCTCCCACCTGGAGCATATGACAGCAGTGGCAACTCCAGCTCCTGCCTAGTGCACACAGAAGTGGTGGTAGTGACAGCAGCTCAAGCTCCAGTTGCATGCTTTGTGCCCTGTGCAGGAGCCAGAGCTGCTGCAGTCACCTTGTGTCTTGTTTCACAGTGGCAGTGCACAGGATACACAGCAACAGTTCCAGCTCTGGCCTGGGGCGTACAGTAGACAAGGGTGGTGGGGCTGCTGGCTGAGGTGGTAGGGCCACATTAGTGTCTGGGAAGTGGCTGGAAGATGAGTGGGACTGTATCTGCAGCAGGCCATTCCCCCTAGCTACAACTCCCAACTTCTAGTAACCTGCTGGTAGCTCAGCAGGCTGGATAGAGCAGCTCCATGGATCACATCCAGCTTGTGGGCTGTGTGTTTGACGCCCCTGATATATGCTATATGTAGCCTTTCAAATACTGTAAGAGCACTCCCAGGCCAGTTGCACTCTTAACTCATTTTCTCAGGAAATCTATGATCATCCCAGATTGATTTTTGAATCTGCATCATAAACTTTCCCTAGCAAATTGGCAACCTGAAAGTCACAAGCTAGAGTGGGTATAATACCATGTGCTTCTGCCCCCAACTCTCAATTACAGGGATAGACATACTCAACTGTATCTGTATCGTGAGAATACCCTGCTCATTTTACAATTTTAATCTCCTCCCCAGTGTCCCTACTCAGTTAGATTCATATCTTAAAAACTTTTAATGCTTGTACCAACTAATGACTACATGGTTGTTGGCTCCAGCTCCACTGCTTTAGGGCAGAATTTCAATCATGTCTATGGTGGCCAATTTATAACATCAAAATGAGCTAGTATCAGTGGAGTTTATATTAGAGAGCCAATGTCCGTACTTCAAGGAAGTCTCCTGAGCTGGTTCAGGGAATTACTCACTGAAGACATTTTAAATCCTTCTGGTATTGTAGACCACCTCAGGCATCATTTCGTGTCTCCTGCCTTTTTGGGCTGTGGAGCTGCTCGAGATGATAGGCTAGTTTAGGACAACCTGTAGAGTCTTCAGTGTCATAATACAAAATACCCCCACAGCCCACAAATATTTTATTTTTGGGACAGGTTGATAGGTCTGAGCTTCCTGGACAATGTTTCCTGAGAATCTCCCAAATTTATAATCTGCCAGAACATTGGTGATTGATTGAAAATCCCTTTGGTGTTGATGGGTGTTGCTTCTCACCTGGGGAATTTTTGAAAATTCATGGAAATCTGATACATTCCGAAGGAAAACATATCTTTCTTTAGAAAGCTGTTTATGATCTTGGGATAAAAATGACCCTGTCACTGACAGGGATGGTTTAATAATAGCCAGAGAGAAGAGATGGAGGCTTGTGATTCAAAAGGCAAGAGAAGGCAGCTGCAAATAACATTAGGAGGCCACCTTTAACTTAATAAAAAGACAAGTTAGAGCTGCTAGAATGTTGGAATGAGACGACTCTCTTATCATCATATATGCCCTTTAGAGTAGCTTAATTGTCATGACTAAATTCATTGAAGAGTCAGTAATGACATTCCCAATATTCAGGGCCTGGTGGCTGCAGTTGAGTTTGACCAGAGATTTATAAGTCTTGACTATGACTTTGAAACACTATTTGCTATTCTAATTCAGTGGAAATAAATCACAATTCTCTGTTTCTGAGCTCCGAGCAGCATAAGACATGAATTATTGCAGAGCAAGGAAGCTGCCTGAATCTGAGATTTGAGGCAGACTTACACTGTTAACAGCAGCTGTGGAAGAGGTCTTTTTCTCAGTCCTTTTTAAATTTCTGGGATGCTGTCAAATGCAGCCTAATTGTGTGGCTAAACCTTATGCGCAAGCTCCTAAAACACAGGCTTTGATCTGGCAAAGCACTTAAGCCAATGCGTAACTTTAAACAGATGAGTAATCCCACTGAAGCTCTTGCTTGTGTTTAAAATACTTTGTTGGGTTGGGGCCATAGTTGGGGATCTACTTAAATTGTGGGGAAACTAAACAATTTTCATGACTTGGTCCTGGTATAAATAGCAATATTTAGTGGATATTTCCTGGATGTGCTCATACACAATATACAAAGTAAATTATATATAGAGCTGTACAAAAAGTTTAGAAATACTAACTTATGCTTACCTTTAAAAACAGTCCATTAAGCCTATGCCCCAGTGGGGAAGGAGGGACAAGGGGGTGGCCACCATCTTGTGTGTAGCTGGAGCCAGATTGAGTGGCCCTTGGTGAGGCAACTGCTGCTTTCATGCCATGTTGCCTGGCAGTGCCTCACCCACACCCCCCCAGTGGGCTGCGAGGCTGGGCCACAGTGGCAGTGAGGACTGCTGGCTCCCACTGGGGAGCCAGCATTATATTTTTAATTCAGTTTTTATTTTACATCGATTTTTGCGGACAATCCCAGAATTCATGTCTTCCACTAAATTGTGAGTTGAGTAGACCCTTAGCCATAGTTAGGCCCATAATTAGTTTTGTGGGCCTTTTTGTTTAAAACATCACTTCGGTACAACATGTAGCAACATGGGCTCCAGGGGTGGCTGTGACACTGTCTGGTGGCCATGCAATCCTTGCCCTGTTCTGGCTCTAGGATATAACTAAACCTTTAGCTCTCTGGCTATGTACCAAAAACTCCTACCCAGCCTTGGGTCTTAGTCCACTGCTAGCCCTCAGCCCCTTTGCTTGCTGTCTCCAGGCATAGCATGCTCACAGTCTTTCTCTCAGCAACAGGCATCCCACTGCAGAGCTCTTTCCTCTTCAGCCTCCAGGGCCAGACTGACTACCTGGCTCTGCTCTTGACTCATCTCTCCCAGGCCCTGCCCTTTTGTGGAGCCTGCCCGCCTGGTGCTTCCATCTGCGACTGTAGTGCCCCCTGGAACCACTCGAGCCGGGTGCCTGAGGGCGGGTGCCACCTGTGGGGCCCGCTGCTGCTGTGGAGGGAAGCACCAGCTCCTTTCCCCTTCCCCCACCCCCCCAGCCCAGGGACTACTCTGCCCACTGGCAGCTCGCCCTCTACTCTCCTACATCAGAGAGGCAGGTAAGTTGGGTGTGTGCATGACACAGGGGTTTAATTGGCCCTAAATTGAAGCAGTGTTTTTAAAAACCCACTGCTTCAATTTAGGGCCCCCATTTCATCTATACATGCCCATAGTCCCTACTTCCCTGGGGCCAGCTCTCCTGCTGTTTCTCCCTTGCAGTCTTCCCCGACTTGGGGCTCTCTTCTCCCTTAAATTAACAGAGAGCCTGAGGTGCTCTGTTACAAAAAGAGCATGGAAATAAAATATTTTGCTCACACATACATTAGTCCATTTCACTTAGAAGAACTATAAAATGTCTTACAAGCAATGATCCAAATTGTGGCTGTGCTGTTTAGTGCATTGCTAATGGATGTCAAGATTATTATGTAGAATTGCTTACTTCATTAAAAAGTTGACCGTTAAGACTAAACCCTTGAAATTTTACAAAGATTGTTTTATTATAGTTGTTAAAGCTCCTACCATAGTAGTTTCATAGTTTTCTAGTAGCTAGGGTCAGGAGGGACCTGAACAGATCATCTAGCCTGACCCCCTGCCACAGGCAGCAATGAATGCTGGGTTCACAAGACCCCAGACAGGTGAGCATCCAACCTCCTCTTTAATTTGCCCAATTGAATTTGCCGAATCATCCAACCTCCTCTTGAATTTGCTCCCTGGGAAGTTGGTTCCAGATTTTGGCCACACTAACTGTTAAAAATTGCCTTTTGATCTCTAACCTAAGCCTGTTCTCCATCAGCTTATTACCGTTGTTCCTTGTCACCCCAGGTGGTGCTGGGGAGAAAAGGGCTCTACCTATTTGCTGTTGATTTCCCCTGATCAGTTTGTAGGCAGCCACCAGGTCCCCCCTCAGCCTCCTCTTGCTGAGGCTGAACAGGTTCAGGTCCCTCAGTCTCTCCTCATAGGGCCTGTCCTGTTGCCCTCCCACCAAGCAGGTGGCCCTCCTCTGAACCCTCTCCAGGCTGGCCACATCCCTTTTGAAATGCGGCGCCCAGTACTGAACGCAGTACTCCAATTGCGGCCTGACCAAAGTCGCACAGAGGGGGAGTATCACCTCTCTGGACCAGCTTGAGATACACCTTTGGATGCATGATAAGGTGTGGCTGGCCTTGCTGGCTGGGTCTGGCATTGGCGGCTCATGTTCATCTTGGAGTCAATAATGACTCCAACATCCCGTTCCGCCTCTGTGCTTTCAAGGAGGGAACTCCCC
>NW_017729022.1:188582536-188583541 GCF_001723915.1 Gavialis gangeticus | reverse complement strand
CTCCCCAGCCTGCATGTGTGGTGTGGATTCCTTCTCCCAAGGTGCAGCACCCTGCATTTATCTATGTTGAACCCCATCCTATTCTCATCTGCCCACTTTTGTAGTCTGTCTAAATCTATTTGCAGCCTCTCTCTCCCTTCAAGTGTGTCCACCTCGCCCCACATCTTAGTGTCATCAGCAAACTTGGACAGTGTGTTTTCTACCCCCTCGTCCAAGCTGCTGATGAAGATGTTAAACAGTGCAAAAAATTAAGTGTAATCAGTTAAAAATAAATATTATAAAGGTTAGGCATTTATTTAAGGTGGTCAATGGCATTCCTACTAACAATCATAGAATCATAGAAGTAGGGTTGGAAGGGACCTTGTAGATCTTCAAGTCCGATTTCCTGCCTGGGCAGGAGAAAAAACTGGGCTCAAATGATCAAATGATCCTTTTAAAGACCCCCAGGGTAGAAGCCAGCACCACTTCCCTTGGAAGTTGATTCCAGATCCTAGCCGCCCTAACAGTGAAGTAGTTCTTACGGATGTCTAATCTAAACCTACTCTCCAACAGCTTGTGGCTGTTATTCCTTGTTATGCCAGGGGGCGCTAGGGGAAACAAGGTCTCTCCCAAACCCTTCTGGTCCCCTCTAGTGACTTTATAGACAGTCACCAGGTCCCCCCTCAGCCATCTCTTGTGAAGGCTGAACAGGTTCAGGTCCTACAGTCTCTCATTGTAGGGTCTGCCCTGTTGTCCCCAGATCATTCGGGTGGCCCTCTTCTGGACTCTCTCAATGTTGTCCACATCCCTCCTGAAGTGGGGCGCACAGAACTGGATGCACTACTCCAGCTGTGGCCTGACCAGTGTTGCATAGAGGGGGAGGATCACCTCCTTGTCCCTGCTAGAGATGCACCTGTGGATGCATGACAAGGTCCGGTTAGCCCTGCCAACCGTGACCTTGCATTGTCGGCCTATGTTCATCTTGGAGTCAATAATGACTCCAAGATCCCTTTTTGCTTCCGTGCT
>NW_017729022.1:188578748-188582207 GCF_001723915.1 Gavialis gangeticus | reverse complement strand
CTTATCTTGGGCACTGAGTTCCCCTGCTGTCGAGAACCCCAGCGCCTCTCCCTCTAATCTCAACTTGTTGAAGCTGGCCCTCTTGCAGTCTAGGACTACTGCCTTGCTGCTGGCCCTTGACACCCTGCGCTGGATGGTGAATTCCAGCAAGTGATGATCACTATCACCCAGGTGGTCAAGGACCTGGAGGCCCCTTACCAGGTCATCGCCTGTGGCCAGGACCAGGTCCAACAGGGCATTTCCTCTGGTGGGACTGTGCACCTCCTGAATTAAGTGGAGGTCCTGTATCTTGGCCAGGAACGTCCTGGAATGGTCCGACCTGGCTGACTGTTCCTCACAGCAGATGTCCGGGTAATTTAAATCACCCATGACAACTACATCCCTTGCCTTAAGTGCCTCTGTAAGCTGGCCTGAAAATTCCCGGTCCAGCTTCTCCCCTTGGTTGGGCGGTCTGTAGTAGACCCCCACTGTTAGATCCCTCTCCCCACAGCCCCCTTGTATCTTGACCCAGAGCACTTCAGCTTGTCCCTCTGACCCCACTTTGCTGGCAGAGGATGTGTATTGCTCCTTGACATAGAGCGCCACACCCCCGCCTTTCCTTCCTTCTCTGTCCCGCCTGTAAAGCCTGTAGCCCCTAATTCTAACTGCCCAGTTGTGGGATGAATTCTACCAAGTTTCTGTAAGCAAAGAAAATGGATTCCTTCCTCTTTTTTTTTTTTCCCCCCACTACCTTATACTTCTAGGAGCATCCAGGTCAATAAAACATGGAATGGCTTTGGTTGTTGACAGATGTTCAGTTAATGGCATGATGGGATCTGATTCACAATCCCAACAATTATGCATGTCACACACGTGACAGGATGCACATTTTTGGGATTGTGGATCTGACCCCAATTGTGCCCTACTTGCCAGTGAAGGGGTAGCCCAAGATCCCAGACTCCCTTTATACTAGCAAAGGTGCCCACAATTAACTGATTGTTGGCTGGCTCTGGGGACCCACTGGGCCAGTTCAAGGCTTCAGAGCTGGCTGATGATCAGCTGATTGTGAGCTGAACTGGGAATGTACCAGGGCTCAAATGGGCTATGCTGTACTTGATTTTGATTAAGGAGCAGCGTGGATGGAATAAACTGATCAGTGAGACTATTTTGGTCTCAAATCCCAACTTATTGAACACTTAAGCAACACCAAAACTCTAAGTGGTCTATAAAGCTATTCTTACACAGACCTTCCAAGTGATGCACAATGACTCAGCTGACCAGGTATTGTTATGGCATCGGGGTCACAAGTACAGTAGTGGGGTGTTGTTTGCTTTTCCAGCTTCCCAAGTGTTGAGCTTCTTTTTTGGCTATTTAAGTTTTTACAACTTTTTTTCTATATGATTGACAAGCTGCTGTGTATGGTTATGCCACAGGTTCCCACCTATAGCTGTGCCACAGCCCTCCACTGTCTATCCCCCCATTACTTTGTTTCCCACATTCTGTCTTTCAGTTTTCTCATTGTTAGGTAGGTCATTTAAGCAGGTCAACCCAAAGCTGCCCTGTTCTCAGCTAGTGCCATTGGTTATATCAAGGCCTCATAATGCTGTCAGTTATGCCAAGGCCTACAGGTGATGGTATGGTCTCTGCCAACTGACAATCAATTGACTGGAGCAGCATCAGGACTGCACCAGCACTGTCCATTTGTGCCCTGGTGCAGTCTCTGCCTGCTGCCAATTAGCTGGTTATGGGCCAGCAGGGACTACACCAGGGCCCATTAGAGCCCCAGTGTGGTCCATCCAGCCACACATTCATTTTAAGGTGTGATGGAAACCAGGCAGTAAATTATTACACACTTTTTGTCTGTAATAATTTTGTGGCTGGTTTTGCTTTTTATTGTGCCATTTATTGCATGAATGTGTGGCCAGGTTATACTTTAAATTGTGATTAACTGGTTAATTGCACCTTAAGTGAAATGGCTGCCAGGAACCCTTTGACAGAGAAACTTGCTGATTTACTATATTTGCTCAAATATAAGATGACCCTGACTATAAGATGACCACCCAATAATTAGATTCTATATATGGAAAATGTATAAATTTGTTATAATTTTCCAGGTATATAATCTAATTATTAGAGGTTTACCTTGATTTTTGCCCCACTTTGTGCTGCAGCAGGAAAAATAAGCCTGGGAAGGTCAGATGGCTCCCTTACCCTCTGCCCCTAAAACTTCTTTTCCCTCTCCCCACTACCTAATTTCATAGATCTCATGGACATTAGGGGCTGGAAGGGACCTTGTGAGATTGAGTCCAGCCCCTCCTCCATAGGCAGGAAGCTACCTGTGATCAGACCCTGCTCTCCATAAGCACATGGAAGTGAGGGGCAAATTTGAAAACGTTGACAGATGAATTGACACTTTTCTCTTCTTTTTTTTTAAACTGATGCAAGCTTTAGCACAGGTGCTCCATAAATACACTTTTAAGCGGCACTTTTGTACTTACTTACATAGGATACAAACTGTAAATATTATTAGTCCAAGGCCAAGAGCTCATGATTTACCATATAGCTCATTAGCCTGGGCCCCAGAAGAGTCAACAATGTTTCAAGCCATGGTGACCCCATAGCTCAGGTCCTATTCCACCTCATGGAGGGAGGGGCCACACCAATTATATGCAAGAGACAGAAAGGGGGTGTGCAGGTTGGGGATGAGGGGCACCAGTGGGCTGCATTTATGGCAGGGGTCCCTGGGGAGCTCCTGTGTGCTCTGGGTCCCTGTAAACTCATGCTGGGGGTGGGGGGGTTACTCCCTGCCTGAGCCTGGGCTGCAGGGAGCTTCCTGGCAGGGGCGGGGGGGATTCCTGGCCTCCCCCATCCCTCACTCACCTTCAGGCAGAGGCTGCCCTCAATGGGAAGCAGCTGGCGGAGAGGGATGGAGCCTCTGAGGTCTCCCAGGGAGAGGCTGCGGGGCCTGGACTGCATTAGCCGTGAGTCAGGCCCTGTACAGATATACAGACAGACAGACAGCCCGCCCTCCGGCTCCTACGTGGGGGCTGGGAGCCCTGGACACCTGGGTTCTCTCCCTGCTCTGGGAAGGGTGTGGGGCCTGGTGGGGCTGGGACACCTGGGTTCTTTCTCAGAAAGAGGGTTTGGCGGGTGGGGGGCACTCTGGTCACAGCAAGGCCCTGGACGCACCTTCACCTCTGGCAGGTTTGCCCCCTCTCCAGTACCCAGGCCTGGCACAGGGTCCCCATTCCTCATACCTTCCACCCTGGCCCCGAGCATCACAGATTGACCCCTCTTCCCTCCCCGTGGCCCAATCCTGCACACTCGTCCAGAAACCCTGCCTGCTTCTGCTGATGTGTCCTAGCAGAACATAGCGGGCAGGGGGTTAGCAAGCGGGCTGCAGGTCCGGAGTGAGGGTACTTGTAGCCTGCGGGAGGGGGAACAGTAGGAGAAAGGCACTGGGAACGGCAGGCAGCTGCA
>NW_017729022.1:188573534-188578737 GCF_001723915.1 Gavialis gangeticus | reverse complement strand
AATTATATGCAAGAGACAGAAAGGGGGTGATAGAGGGATTTTGGGTGAACTGTTTGGGGGCCTGTTTGGTGATGTTTGCCTGACATTTAAGGCTGATAAAGAAACAGAAATGAACGGCAATGGGGAAAAAAAGGAACAGCTCAGTTGTGGAAGTAAAGAGGAAATAAAAATGTATCTGATGTAGTGGCTCACCATGATGTGAAAAAGAGTTGGCACTGAGTGCAATGGGTAGCACCTCAGGCTTTTGCAAAGGTTTAAGTAATCCGCACAGATTGTGATCAATGTCTTCAGGGCAGAAAAAGAGATTGATGGAGAGTGAAATGGCAGGAGTGGAAGAGAGAAATGCAAAGCCCAAAACAATGGTAGTGGTGGTTAATAACTGGAAGATGGAAAGAGCAATGAAGAGTGAAAATGAAGGTCTGGAGACAGAGGAGAAGTGGATATAGGTGGAAAAGCAGAAGGAAAAGAAAACAGCAAAGGTGAAGGCAGGAACAACAGCAGAGGCAGCAGCAAAGAAGGTGGCAGTGAGACAGATGAGGCCAGAGGGGCGACAGGAATAGAGGAGAGTGGTAAACAGAGCTGGAGAAGCTAGAAAAGGATCATCGAGAGCACGATGAAAGGTTGGCCCACTGGGAGTGGCACAGGAGACCCCATGGATGCTAGCCTGGTGTGGAGACTACGGACAAGGGCTGGTGATAGGGTTCAGAAGTGATCAATGATAAACAGATATGATTTTGTGGAGAAGGTACTGTTCAGGATATTGGGGGTGCAGACATAACACCTCACCAGCATGACTGCTTTCTCCAACTGAAAGACATGGCAACTGGCTTAGTGAAATGAAGAAGGGTATGAAAATTTTTGGGAGAAATATGCAGAGAAAGGGGTGGAGAGGGAAGAATGAAAAGGGTTAAAGTTTGTAGCAGGACAGCAGTCAAGGGAAAAATAGATTATTGTCCAAATGTATACAGATATATTAGAGGCAGAAGACCTAGAAAGGTGTCAGGAAAAATATGTGCAAAGAGCTCTGTGGGTAGAGGAGGGTTTGAGCAGTGTTAATACCAAACAAGTGGAGCCCAGGTGGGGTGTATCACTTCCCGTCAGTGGTCCAGATAGGGCCAGTTTGGGGGTTTGTAATATACCATGGGGAACCGAAGCAATGCAGCAGATCCCACCAAAGTCAGACCCCCCCACAAGGAACCACAAGAATTGGAAAGGGACAGTGAGGTAGAGGAGGAGGGAGAGACTGAGATAGAAACGTTCGAGGAGACTCCATATGGGGAAGAAACAGAGACTGGCACAGAAAAGAAAGTACAGGAAAAAGAAACCTGATAAAGAGAGAGGCAAGATAGAGTCAGAGCCGGAGAGCACCTTCCTGCCATTAACTTCCCTCGGCTCCAGCCCAGAGTGGAGAGCAGGGGGTGGGAAGTGGTGGGGAGGTGGAAAAATGGAAGTCTTCCTAGCTGTAAAAGTGATCAGGCAGCTTGCAAGAGCAACAGGCATGTGAAGGGGGAGGGCAGAGTCAACCACAATGAGCAGCAGCAGGACTAGCCTTAAAGGGACAGGTGCACCCAGTTAATACAAGCACAACTGCACTGATTATAGCTTCAGTTAATGTCAGGAGTGTCTTAACAAGGAAAAGATGGGAACAGATTGTCTGCTTTTACTTGTTCTAACATTGGTTCAATCTGTCTACAAGAATGCGATATACCACTGGAGAGGGTATCACATCAGGACAAGCCAAATGTATTGGTCCCAGCATGGGAGGGCTGTGGAAAGTATAACCTGCCACGGGTGGAATTCAGCTAAATGGAAGGAAAGGAAATGGAAAATCCTTGCCTGCAGGTGCAGAGCTGACAGATGTGGAGGGGTGCCACAGCTGCAATTTAAAAGCACCTGTTCCCTGTGGCTGATGCGGCTCTTGGGGAGTGATGTCATAGACCAGCACCTACAGCCAGATAGGAAAGAGGGAGAGGGGCCATGCAGCGCAGGAGGGGAGCGTACTGTGGATGCAGCAGATCCTGCTGTGCTGGAACTGGTAAGGAATCAAGCTGGATCCCCAGCCTGGAAACCTGGAGGTGTCTCCAGCCATCTGGTGACCCAGGGCCACGTGGAGAGAGATTCCTCATGGACCCCAGCACCCAGGCACTGAGAGAGGAGCACGTGAGTGAGGCAGGCACTGTGGCCTGAGACCCTGGCACGGCAATGACACTGTCATTTTATTTTAATTTTTTTCCTAAAAATGTAGTCAATATTGAGTTAGGAGCTGCAGCTTCCTTAAGGAGGATATGGACTTAACACCATGAATTTGATTAACAGCAAATAATTTGATTTGAGTGGGAGTGAATTAGTTGGAGTATTGATTTTGAAATACCGTAAATTGATTGGGGCTGGGACTTGATTTGTGATGACCATGAATTAATTATGGACTTCATTAATTTAAAAGAACCTGCACATTAATTGATTACTGAGAGCAGATGAATTAAGCAAGGGCAGTGGCAAATTCAGAGATCCTGAATTAATTAAGGACCTGGCACTTCCAAAACTCAGGAGTGGATTTAAGGCACTGGCCCTTTGTGGCCTGAGGGCAAGAGAATACAAATACCATCCAGATCTCAGTTGGCATATGAATGGGGTGAAGGAGAGGAGGAGCCTCAGGAACATCCACAACATGAGCATGCCCATGAGGCGTTGCCTGTAACATCCTAGGACCTTCCTTCTTACTTAAGATCAAGGCATGGCGGGAGAGTTGAGGGAAGTACCCCATAAGCAGGCTGCTCTACAGACCCCATTATGTGGGCTGGAGTGGAGAAGGCCTCCAGAGCCTCAAGGCACCACCTGGCATAACCACTCATAGAAGGATTATAAATGTTTTGAGAAGAAGTGGAGATGAGGACCATCTTGGTGGTCAGGGACAAATGAAAACAAAGTGGTGGAGTGGCAATACTGTTCAAGAATTCAGAGGTGACAGCACATCAGGTGGAAGACATCATTAGTGGCAGACTGCAGAGAATGTTGGTATCAGTTGCGGGAGCAGAATTAGAAGTTTTCAATGTATATGCACCATCAAACTGGGAGGGGAGGAAAACTGCTTAGAAAGCTAGCAGTTTACATGGTTGGAGAGAGACTGCAGATAATAGTAGGGGACTTCAGTTGCATAATAGAAGCAGGTGACAGAACAGGGAAAGGAGGATTTGGAACTTCAAGCAGTTCATCCAGATTATTAACAAATAGAATTTACAAAGAGTCATGAATGATGCAGACAGAAATGACAATTTTATCCAAATCTGGCCACAGAAAGTGGTCTAAAGCTGTGACCAAACACAAGTGCACAGCTGCAGACAGCTTTAAAGAATGGCTGATCTGGTGGAAATCTAACCTCTCATTACATGAGGGGCCAGGTGAAGGTGCTTCAAAATACAGTGTCTTCTGTAACTTCTGCCAGCCTGCCTGCCAGCTTTGAGCTGTTTTCAGAATAGTAGGTGGGGAAAGGGAGTGGAGGAAGTTCAGTCTGGGTTTTTTTCAGCCCCTGCTGGAGGGTAGGGCCATTGTATTGGAGCCCTCCCCGGGGGTGGCTGGGGAGGGCTCCAATCCACCCACACTACAGTCCAGAGCTGTCTGGGGAACCCCTAAAATGAGCTCCCTCTGCTCTCTTTCCCTCTTCTTCCCCCATTCTGAAACGGGGACAGGCTGGGAGAGAGGCAGGGCTGTTGCTAGGGGGCTTGCAGCCAGCAGCTAAATTCCTCTCCCCCTGGAACGAACAGTGAACTTCTGTTTGATCCAGGGATCACTGTAACTCAGAACACTTCCTGCAGTGTTCTCAGTTACAGCGGGGAGCTGCACTTCTGTCTGTACCCTAAGAGGTGTGTCAGCAGGGGAGAAAGTTTTCATTAGAACTGACCCCAGTGGAAAGAAACAATAAAGAACTGACTTTGTCGTTGTATCAAAGGAAATAGAGATACATATGGTTTCTTTCTTACTTATAGCATTTAGTGACACCACATGCTGAAGGCAGAACTGAGGCTTTGTAAGAGCCGGGGAAGGGGACTGTGGAAGTTAAATGTGCAACAGTTGCAAGATAAGGAGCTATGTCAAGCATACATGAGACCAGTATGAGGGGTAGAGAACACTCTTATTTTAAGATAACCAAAGAATGGTGGATGATGGTGAAGAAGAGGACGGGAGGATTCTTCAGGAAGGAAGGCTGAAGAACTGGGGAAAAAAATGAGAGAGCTGCAAGGAAAGATACAGGAACTGCTAAAGGAAGCTGCAGAGGGAAGACAGGTATGAGAAGAACTAAAATAAACAAGGTAATGGATAGAAATCTGGTTTAAAAGAAAGACAAGAGAGAAAAAGTTTTTAGCATAAGCACCCTGGGTGGGAGAAAAATGAAGAATTGGTCCCAATACTTTTCAGGTAGAGTGAAGATGGCAAAAGGAGAATTAAAAGCAGTGTGGGAAGAAGTGGTACACAGGTGGAAAAGCAGGAGGAGAGGGTAGAGGCAACAAGAAGATTTTATGAAGAGCTGTATCACAAGAAGGCAATAGACAGAAAGAAGATAGATTTGCCGTAAGAGATTGAAGAGAAAGTAGAGTAGAAAGCAAAAAAATGGAAGAAAAGATGAGTGTAAAGGAAGTGTAGGAGTGTTTAAGAACCTGTAAAAGAGGAAAATCATTAGGACCAGACGGACTACCTATGGAATTTTATGAGAAGGTTTGGGCATGGGTAGGCAGGGATATAGTGGACATTTTCAAGGAAACAGGGGAGGTGGGGAAAGATTTTACAAGAGACAATATGATCTTACTCTTCAATAATGGGGAGCAGGAACTCCTGAAAAACTGGAGACTGATTACATTCCTTAATATGAACTATAAGTTAATGGCCAAGACACTTTGAGGATGAGGAAAAACCTCCAGAAGATAATACATGAAGATCAAGTTTATGCAGTAGCAGTTGGAAGGATCTCTGAAATGTTCAGAGTGATCAGAAATAAATCGTCTCGCATCCAAAACAAACACAGTTATAGCAAACATAGATTTAGAAAGAGGGTATGGCAGATCAGATCATGATTATGTATTTGAAGTGCTAGGAAAAACGGGGTTGCCAGGAGTGAAGAAAAGGTTTCCCCTTTCAGAACTACAATTTGTGTGGCACAGAATTGCTAGCACAAAGAATAAGAAATACAAGGTCATGAATGGAGTAAAGA
>NW_017729022.1:188568234-188568534 GCF_001723915.1 Gavialis gangeticus | reverse complement strand
TAGAGGGGAAGGATCACCTCCCTGGACCTGTTTGTGAAGCATATGTAGAAGCACGACAAGGTGCTGTTAGCCTTACTGACTGCTTCCTCACATTGGCGGCTCATATTCATCCTGGAGTCAACAATGACTCCAAGATCCCTTTCTGCCACTGTTTTGACAAAAACGGTGTTCCCCAGCCTATAGGTGTGTTGCTGGGTCCTTCTCCCTAGATGCAGTACCCTGCACTTGTCTGCATTGAACTTCATCCTATTCTCATCTGCCCACGTCTGTAACCTGTCTACATCTAGCTGGATTCTGTCC
>NW_017729022.1:188561035-188563234 GCF_001723915.1 Gavialis gangeticus | reverse complement strand
TGAGGATGAGGAAAAACCTCCAGAAGATAATACATGAAGATCAAGTTTATGCAGTAGCAGTTGGAAGGATCTCTGAAATGTTCAGAGTGATCAGAAATAAATCGTCTCGCATCCAAAACAAACACAGTTATAGCAAACATAGATTTAGAAAGAGGGTATGGCAGATCAGATCATGATTATGTATTTGAAGTGCTAGGAAAAACGGGGTTGCCAGGAGTGAAGAAAAGGTTTCCCCTTTCAGAACTACAATTTGTGTGGCACAGAATTGCTAGCACAAAGAATAAGAAATACAAGGTCATGAATGGAGTAAAGATACCAGGAGTGGGAGAGGTAAAATGTGTGTTTTACATGGATGATAGAAATGTAGTTCTTAGAGAGAGACTTTCGATGGAAAGGGTGCTAAAGCATACATTAGAGTATAGAGAAGTGATGGGAGTTAAATAGATTAAAAAGCACCCTAATGGGAGAGGGAAACTGGAGGGACTCAGAGAAGCTGGGCCTTGCCACGTGGAAGCCTGCACCTTTCCACCCTAGAACCTTAGTATCATAGTGCTTAGGGTTGGAAGGGACCTAAACGGATCATCAGATCCGACCCCCTGCCCTGGGCAGGAGCGAGTGCTGGGGTCATAACACCCCAGCCAAATGTCTATCCAGCCTCCTCTTGAAGACCCCCAAGGTAGGAGAGAGCACCACCTCCCTTGGGAGCCCATTCCAGAGCTGGGCAGCCCTAACCATGAAGTAATGCCTCCTGATGTCCAGCCTGAACCTTCTTTGTAACAATTTGTGGCCGTTATTCCTAGTAACCCCCAGTGGTGCATGGGGGAACAAAGTCTCACATAATTTCCACTGCCCCTCCCTGGTGAGTTTGTAAATGGCCACCAGATCCCCTCTCAGCCTTCTCTTGTGGAGGCTGAATAGGTTCAGGCCCTTTAGCCTCTCTTCATAGGGCCTGCCCTGCTGCCCCTTGACCATGCCAGTGGCCCTCCTCTGAACCCTCTCAATACTAGCCACATCCTTCTTGAAGCGTGGTGCCCAGAACTGGACACAGTACTCCAACTGTGGCCTGACCAACACTGCATAGAGGGGAAGGATCACCTCCCTGGACCTGTTTGTGAAGCATATGTAGAAGCACGACAAGGTGCTGTTAGCCTTACTGACTGCTTCCTCACATTGGCGGCTCATATTCATCCTGGAGTCAACAATGACTCCAAGATCCCTTTCTGCCACTGTTTTGACAAAAACGGTGTTCCCCAGCCTATAGGTGTGTTGCTGGGTCCTTCTCCCTAGATGCAGTACCCTGCACTTGTCTGCATTGAACTTCATCCTATTCTCATCTGCCCACGTCTGTAACCTGTCTACATCTAGCTGGATTCTGTCCCCCCCTCCAGCGTGCCCACCTCACCCCACATCTTGGTGTCATCAGCAAATTTGGACAGTGTGCTTTCCACACCCATCTCCAGATCGCTGATAAAGATGGTGATAGTACAGGCCCCAGGACTGAGCCCTGGCAGACTCTACTGCCCACATCCCTCCAGGTTGAAAATGACCCATCCACCACCACACTCGGGGTGCTACCATCTAGCCAATTTGGCACCCATCTGACTGTGTAGGCATCAATGCTGTAGTCACCTAGTTTTTTGAGAGAAGGTGGTGAGAAACCATGTCAAAGGCCCTCTCTTGAAATCCAGGAAGATGACATCCACCTCAACACCCTCGTCCAGGGACTTTGTGACCTGATCATAGAAGGAAAACAGGTTAGTCAGGCAGGATCTGCCCTTAAGCCCATGTTGGTTGTCCCTGAGCATTACCTCCCCTGCTGGGCCCTTGCAGATGTGTTCCTTGACAATTTTCTCAGAGGTCTTCCCAAGGACTGAGATAAGACTGACTGGCATATAATTGCCAGGGTCCTCCTTCCTCCCCTTCTTGTAAATGGGGACCACGCTGGCCCTTTTCCAATCCTCTGGTACCTGTCTAGTGCCCCAGGAGCGCTCATAGAGCTGTGCTGGGGCCCCACTATGACCCCCACCAATTCCCTCAGCACCTTCGGGTGAAGAGCGTCTGGACCTGCTGATTTAAACATGTCCAGCCCCTCCAAAAGTTCCCTAATTAGGTTGTCCCTGACTCTAGGCATGGCGGTGCCTCCCCGGGTTCATCTGTAATCCTAGTAGGGGAGATGTCCCAGTCCCTGTTCAGAAATAT
>NW_017729022.1:188549659-188550860 GCF_001723915.1 Gavialis gangeticus | reverse complement strand
AATTCTGGTTGCTAGCCCTAGCTCCATCTCTGCCTTGGTCTTCCTAACAGCCTCCCTGAAGTCATGAGCAATGGAGGTGTAATCCTCCTTCAAGATAGTCCCTTGCTTCCACTGCTTGTACACCTCTTTTTTTGCCCTCAGGCATTCCTGGATGCCTTTGCCAAGCCATGGGGGCTTTTTAGCACTCCTGCCCCCTTTGGTACACATTGGGACCGACTCTCTTTGAGGTGGGAGGATCGTCTCCTTGAGGAACAACTACCCATCTTGGATTCTCATCTCCTTGAAACTCTGAGACCCCAACGCCTCTCCTACTAATATTCTTAGCTCATTGAAGTTGGCTTTCCTGAAGTCAAGGACTTTTGCCATACTGCTTTCTTTTATCATCCTGCACAGGATAGTCAATTTCAGCAGGCGATGATCACTGTTGCCCAGGTGGTCGAGTACCTGCAGACCCCCACCAGGTCATCGCCTGTGGCAAGGACCAAGTCCAGCAAGGCATGTCCCCTGGTGGACTATGCACCTCCTGGGTTAGGTGGAGGTCCTGTATCCTGGCTAGGAACCTACATGAGTGGTCGGACCTGGCTGACTGCTCCTCCCAGCAGATGTCTGGGTAGTTTAGGTCAACCATGACAACCACATCCCTTGACTTTACAGCCTCCATGAGCTGACCTGAGAATCCAGGTCCAGCTCATCCCCCTGGTGAGGTGGTCTGTAGTAGATGCCCACTATCAAGTTCCTTTCCCCACAACCCCCTTGGATTCTTACCCAGAGCGCCTTGGTTTGCCCCTCCTCTGACCCCATCCTGGTCATTGAGGACATGTATTGCTCTTTGACATAGAGCACAGCACTCCCCCCCTCTCTTTTTTCCCCTTGCTCTGTCTTGCCTGTACAGCTTGTAGCCCTCGATGTCCACTGCCCAGTCATGGGTAGAATCCCACCAGGTCTCCATGAGCCCCATTAGGTCTGGGTTTTTGCTAGCTAGAAGGAGGGTGAGTTCCTCCTGCCTATTCCCCATGCTCCAAGCATTTATGTAGAGGCATTGGAGGCCACCTGTGGATGCACATGCTACCCCCTTGTTCCTAAGCCTGCCCTGGCCCCTGTCACTTACCTGGGTACTACCTGTGTGTCACCTGGCTTGACTGTGAAGTGTCCTCATGTTCCTCTGCGTCCCTGTCCCCTGGCAAACCTAGTTTAAAGCTCA
>NW_017729022.1:188530006-188544659 GCF_001723915.1 Gavialis gangeticus | reverse complement strand
CCTCAGGCATTCCTGGATGCCTTTGCCAAGCCATGGGGGCTTTTTAGCACTCCTGCCCCCTTTGGTACACATTGGGACCGACTCTCTTTGAGGTGGGAGGATCGTCTCCTTGAGGAACAACTACCCATCTTGGATTCTCATCTCCTTGAAACTCTGAGACCCCAACGCCTCTCCTACTAATATTCTTAGCTCATTGAAGTTGGCTTTCCTGAAGTCAAGGACTTTTGCCATACTGCTTTCTT
This sequence comes from Gavialis gangeticus, assembly GCF_001723915.1. Classification (NCBI taxonomy): domain Eukaryota; kingdom Metazoa; phylum Chordata; order Crocodylia; family Gavialidae; genus Gavialis; species Gavialis gangeticus. The sequence continues at coordinate 188,544,417 of NW_017729022.1, read as the reverse complement.
TTATCATCCTGCACAGGATAGTCAATTTCAGCAGGCGATGATCACTGTTGCCCAGGTGGTCGAGTACCTGCAGACCCCCACCAGGTCATCGCCTGTGGCAAGGACCAAGTCCAGCAAGGCATGTCCCCTGGTGGACTATGCACCTCCTGGGTTAGGTGGAGGTCCTGTATCCTGGCTAGGAACCTACATGAGTGGTCGGACCTGGCTGACTGCTCCTCCCAGCAGATGTCTGGGTAGTTTAGGTCAACCATGACAACCACATCCCTTGACTTTACAGCCTCCATGAGCTGACCTGAGAATCCAGGTCCAGCTCATCCCCCTGGTGAGGTGGTCTGTAGTAGATGCCCACTATCAAGTTCCTTTCCCCACAACCCCCTTGGATTCTTACCCAGAGCGCCTTGGTTTGCCCCTCCTCTGACCCCATCCTGGTCATTGAGGACATGTATTGCTCTTTGACATAGAGCACAGCACTCCCCCCCTCTCTTTTTTCCCCTTGCTCTGTCTTGCCTGTACAGCTTGTAGCCCTCGATGTCCACTGCCCAGTCATGGGTAGAATCCCACCAGGTCTCCATGAGCCCCATTAGGTCTGGGTTTTTGCTAGCTAGAAGGAGGGTGAGTTCCTCCTGCCTATTCCCCATGCTCCAAGCATTTATGTAGAGGCATTGGAGGCCACCTGTGGATGCACATGCTACCCCCTTGTTCCTAAGCCTGCCCTGGCCCCTGTCACTTACCTGGGTACTACCTGTGTGTCACCTGGCTTGACTGTGAAGTGTCCTCATGTTCCTCTGCGTCCCTGTCCCCTGGCAAACCTAGTTTAAAGCTCACTGTACAAGATCAGCCAGCCTGGAAGAAAAAACATGCTTACCTTTCGGGGAGAGATGAAGCCTGTCCTGCCTGAGCATGTCCTCTGTGCGGAAATGTGGGTCATGGTCCAAGAACCCCAGGTCCGCCTGGTAACACCAGCTCTGAAACCACTAGTTGACCTCACCGATGCATGCCTTGTGGCGCTGTCCACATCTGCCCACTGGAAGAATACAAGAGAAAACCACCTGCACTCCCATCTGCTTGAGCTTGGCCCCCAGAGCCTTGTAGTCCCTCATGATTTAGTCTGGGCTGGTCTCAGCCGCGTCATTCGTTCCCATGTGGATGAGGACCATGATGTATTGATCAGAGGGTCAGATCATCTCTGTGATGTCCCGAACCCAAGCTCCAGGCAGGCAACAAACCTCATGTGCCATGGAATCAGGACAACAGATGGGCCCCTCTGTTCCTCATAGGATGGAGTTGCTGATGACGAGGACCTGGCATCTCCTGCTTTTGGTGTTCCAGCATTGCTCAGTCTGTGCCGTGCATGGAGTGGCATTGGCTCCTCTGGAGGCATCCTCACCTACCACCTCCTCCATGGCTGCTAGGGCCTCATACCTGTTCCCCAGCTGTACCTGGGGAGCTGACACTGTGGTAACACGAGTAGCCCTGGCTCTAGAGGTGACTGTCTGCCATACTGCTGCATCAGGTCTCTCCTTGTCACTAGTCCGATTCGTTCTAGGGCCCATGGCAGCTTCCATGTGTCATGGTGAAAAAAAGTATTTTTTTTTCAGGACTAAACTTATAAACTTCCTGCTCTAGTACCTAGCAGGCAAATCCCTAAGCCAGAGAGCCAGGACAGCTATACAAGCTTTCCACATTCCCTGCCTACACCAGGACCACACTCACCTGCAGATGTTAGCCTAACCCCACTGCACAGTTTAAAGAAAAAGAAAAAAAAATCAAACTCTTGATGGATGGCCCTGTGCCCTGCAAGAAGAAGCCAGAGTCCGCCACAAACATCACCCTCTTCCCTGCCTGTATAATGCATAGTGCCAGAGATGCAACAAAAGCCTCCAAGCCTGCGGGCTTCTTTGTGCTCAAGCCTCAACTGTCTCGACTGCCCCAACATTAAAAAAGAATTAAAAAAGCCCCACCATCTTCCCCTTCCTCAGAGACACTCTGAGTGCTCCGATTGAAGCACATGCCTAAATCTGGGCTTTGGCATGGCATGCCAAACCCCAAAGGGACTTGGCATGCTATGCCAAGGCAGGCATCTTTCCACCCAGGAGCCTTGCCACTTGTTCGACTGGTTCTGTGGCCCATGGCAGCTTCTATGCATTGTGGTGAAAAACAATCTTTTCATGCACACCCAGGTGGGGCTCTGGGCCCACACCCAGCCTTGGAGATATAAGATCTCTCTCTCTCTCTCTCTCTTTCTATCTATAAGAGAGAGAGAAATTGTAGGGCTAGGATCCCAATGGACACCAAGGGGAAAGGTAATTACAGCATGGGGAAAGGTGATGGCAAGGCCATGGCAAATATTTTGGTTATGGTCTAGAAGGGCATTGTCTGTTTCCAAAAAAGTGGCAGCATTTAAGCCTGTGCTACTGCTGATTATTCTATATATGGGAATTGTATTCTGCCCAACATGGTGACAGATAGGAAAAGTACAGAGGGAAATATGTCTGGTCTTCTGGAATGCCAAAAGAATAAGGTTAGCAAGAGCTGAGCTGTACAAAGCAAGAGAGATTGGCTGATGGAGGCTGTCAGACTTGGGATTGTTCATCTGTGAGAAACATGTTAAGTGTGGTATGCAACGTGGTGACGGACTGGTGCGCATCACCTGATTTCATGCCTCTGCAATTTTGAGGAAATGGGGAGTATATCAGACCTCTTTGAATTGTCCATGGGTGTGGCAACCACTGATCCATTACATCAGGATGGAAGGTTTCTTGCAGAGGTATAAAATAGGGAATGTAGAGCTGGAGGTCTTGAAGGATCATAAGAATTTGATGAAAGTGGTAAGGGAGAGAAACAGAATGATGCCAGTGGGTAACTTCACAAAAGGACAAGTTCAGCAGGTTTGGGAAGCAGTGGCAGATAAATAAAAAGGGAATATGCTGACCTGGCATGGATGGTTATAAGAAATACCTTGCCAGTGAAGGAGATGCAACACAGATGCGGTTTGATGAGCTCATCTAGGTGCCCAAGGAAGAGGTGTGAGGAAGCAGAAAGAATGGAGATGTGTTTTGGGAGTGTACATAAGCAAAGAGGGTGTGGGAGAGGATCTGTCACTTTCTGAGTGTCACCAAAATAAATCTGTTGTTAGCGTGGGAGATTAGTACTCTATGGATTCATACCAAAGGCACTGGAAGAAACATTAGAAAAGACCTTATTAGTATTTTTCAAAACTAGTTTATGGAAAGTAAGAATCCTCCATTTTTAAGGGGTTGGCTTTCGCTAAAAGAGAGTACCTGAACTTAAATACTATATTGACTGGGATAAAAAAGAGATTAGAGAAGAGGAGGAAGAGAAGAAGTGTAGAAAAAAGGACTAGACAAACTTGTTTCATTAAGCTAACAGAGAGGACTGATGGGAGGGGCAGACAGTTTCAGGTGGTTACTGAGGTAAGTTTTTCATGGGGTTCTATATGAAGAAAAAGAGTTTTGTAAGGGGTTTTTCTGTGGGAAGTTGATGAATGTTGTTTAGGGGCTAATACACGTAGCTGTGAATTTTTGGATATGTAATTTTTACAATATGAAACTTTGGTAAAACAAGGATGCTTAATATGTGAGATTTTGTAAATGTAGGGTGGTAAGTGTGTTTTTAATAATTTGTAAAAAAAAAACAAGAAAAAAAACCAAACCTTATAATTATTTTTGCCCATTATGGCCCTTGTGTTCTGTAGTCAAACTCAGCATTGCCTGCCTTTTAATGAACTTTATAGTTGATTTCCATTGCTGAGCACATGCTGTGTTGGCAACAGTTTAACAATAGACATTGTATTTAATATGCTTTTCTTATGTACGATTGTAAGACAAGGAGCTTTCCCCCCCATGCTGATTGGGGTGGGGGGAAACTCATCTTATATTTTAATAAATATGGTAAATAATAAAAATAGGCAAATCCATATCGTCTTAAACAGTAACCAAGTTAATCTTCTCTGACTCCAGTATACTATATGTACCTCAAAACATGACATGCTTTGTTTTCCTTGATCTTTATTAAATATTTGTGTTGTCTCTTTTTTCAATATTTGTTTCTGAATAATCCTTGTGCATCTCATTTATTTTTGTACATTTATGAAGAAAGAAGAAATGGGACCTTTTATGCTGGCATTTGTATAATATAGCAAAAAAAATGCTACTATTTGATAGCCTAGAATGAATTCAGTTAAATTTATTGCTTGCTTGATGATGTTCATTGTATAATTTAGTCTTCCCCTTTTAGCATACCAGAGCAAAGACACAATTCTTCCTATGCCATTAAGGTTTCAGGTTACTATTTTGATCCCCATACTTAAGTATAAAGTAGTCTGTCTCATGATGAGAGCTCAGCATGTTGCTTCATGTTTACACTATCTACCTTTGCCAGTTTTTCCCCCACTTAAGCCTAACAAAGAAAAATAGTCTCATTAAATATCAGGGGCAGAGATGGGTCTGAATTGTAAAATACAGATGTGGATTTTGAATATCTCATAACACTGGTGGAAGGTTTTTTAAATCCAGGGTAATTGATTTTGCTTTTTGTAGAAATGTGTTCAGCTGTGAAATTCACATCACCTGACCCCATCTTCATCAGCATTCAGGAGTGTTTCTAGCTGGAATATTAAGTTTTTATCTCTCACTAGATGTTTGATGGGGAGACCAAATCTCCCATTAAGGCTGTAGTCTTCCATTTCAATAAGGGGAAGTAGTACATTAAGAGAGATATGGGATTGGTTGGTGTCTCAAGTCTGTAGGAGAGGAGGGTTTCATGGAGAAATTGAACTAGAATTTACAAGAAGCACTAAGGGAGCATTTATGAATTGAAATATTCTGGTTGTCAGCCAAAAGACAAAGCCATTTCTAGTTTGGGGTCTTAATTGTACTTTCAGGAGAAGTCTAGATTTTCTGTTGATAGGGAAACACTTCTTTATGGGAAGAAATAAGTTGGTCAGAAATCCAGTTGTCAGTTGAAAAACAGCTTTTGCAAAAAAAAAAATCTATCAGCTCTGTCAGAGACTTTTGATTATTCTTGTCCATTTCAGAGAAACGTAGGCTGGAGTTCCATACTAATTTCAAAAGATGGCACTCACATATGTTCAGAAGTTTTGGTAGTACTGTTCTCCTTACCTGTATTGACCAAAAAACCCCACAATCCTCAGTGCCCTAAAGAGAACTAAGCATTATGTATCTAGCCATATCCCAAAATCTTGATAAATTTCCTCTGTTATATAGCATAATTGAAAATGACATGGTGGGTGAGAACAAACTTTGGGTGAGCAGTAGTATGTTTTAGCCAGATTGGAGCCAAAACTTGAATGGATCTGATCTCCACAGAAATGCAGTCTTACCTCTCAAATTGGTCATTTTCCCCACATGATTTGCTATACATTTTCCTATGCTTTCCTCCAGAAAACAGATTGCAAGGGCTAAATAAGTTTCAACGTAATCATATTTGTCAGGGCTGAAAAGATCTGTAAGAGCACCCAACACCCATACTAGTCAAGGACAGTTTTAAATGCTGCTTACAAGGAGACATAGGAATACAATGTGAAGCACTGAGCAAATGAACATTAATGTTGGCTATAGGAAGTAACCTGACTGCACTGTGATACTCATTATAGGATGCTAATACCCCGTCTGGGGAAGTGGAAACATTTCTGCCCCTTTAATTCCTACATTCCTACTTTAATGTTTGGCCATACCTCTGTGTTTACTAGAAGGCAGAATTGATAATCCAAGTTATGTTTCTCTCTTTGATCTCTTTCAATAAATCGGAATGTGCGAGGATTGGAAAAGCAAAGCTAAGCACTTGCAAACCCCCCCCCCCAACCCGGTTAATTCAGCTACTGTAAAGTTGACGAGAAGAACAACTTAAGGAATTTTGATTTGGATTCTTGTTCCCAGATGAAGTTTATGGTTTTGTTTGATTTTTTTTCCCCTACAAGTTTGAGCAGCTGAAAATCAGGGAGGTGCTAATTAATCTTTCCTGCAGATGCATACATACAATGTGATGATTCAGTAGACATGCTTGCCTGCCCCTAAAATGTTCCTAAATACTTTTCTTTAGATATTGGCTTTATTTAGGTTGTGCTGTTCAGTTCATCACAGCTTAGGAGCAGACAGAAGTGGATCCAAGATTTTGCATAAGCGGTGCGGGCTAAAGGGTGGCTGCACCCTCTGCTCCCAACCTCTTCCCTTCTCCCTCCCCACTCCTAGCATATGCAATGCATCAGGGGGTGTGCAGGGTCATACACCTCCCAGATTTCTTGGGGTCTGTGAAACACATCTGTGGGGCTGCAAAAGGTGTGTGCTGCTGCTGCTCCAGCTCCTCCCATGGTCAGAGGCAGGAAAGCAGCAACAGCAGCAGGCAGCCTGTTGCAGCTCCTGCCACAGCCAGAGGCCACCTGAGTGCCGACAGCAGAGTGCAGCTGGGTAGCAGCATCTTGTCCTGTCCCTACCACTGCCTTAGGTGGGATCCAGCACCACTGTAAGAGGGAGATCCAAAGGGCGTCTGCGCCTCCATTCCTCATTTTTTTAGGGGTCCATGACTAAAAAAACTGTGACAACCACTGGTTTATTTAAAAACTTTCAAACCTTAATAACATGACTAATAGGTGTCTCTGACCCTTCACCTTAATAATTGTTCTTGTGTGACTTTCACTTTTTCAGTGCATTATTTGTGAATGTTTTTACTTATTTTTCTGAAAAGTGGATCAAGGATAGTCTACACTTAAACTGAATTAATTTAATGGTATACATATAATTAGTTTTGTACAATGGTGAAAAGTCTCTTAAATTTGGACTTTTTCTACATGAAGAAAGCTAAATTGCCAATGCCATGTACATCAGGAATTCAACTTGACACTTCTGGAGTTCAGAATTATGTTAACAACAGTAACACGAGTGACAGCAATACTCTGGATTCCAATTTGCATGCTCATACAGAGGTTAGTACAACTTTTGATAAAAGAGACCTTTGCTTTGGATTGGATGCAGTTTTAGAAAATATTGAAGAAGGCCCTTATTTCATAGACATTAGGGCTGGAAGGGACCTTGGAAGATCATCGAGTCCAGCCCCCCGCCCAAGGGGCAGGAAGTCAGCAGGGTCATAGGATCCCAGCAAGATGAACATCCAAATGTCTCTTGAAGGTGTTCAATGTAGGTGCTTGAACCACCTCCAATGGCAGGCTGTTCCAGACCTTGGGGGCTTGGACAGTAAAGAAATTCTTCCTTATGTCCAGCCTGAAATGGTCTTGCAGTAGTTTATAACCATTCCACCTTGTCATCCCTTGGGGCGCTCTGGTGAACAATCATTCCCCCGTAAGAAGTAGTAATCATTCCCTTATTGAAGAAGTTGTTATTAATTTTCCAGGCCAGGCCCGTGGGAACAAAACCAGAAAATTCAGGCAAGTGTGGTATAATGAGTATACATGGCTTGAATACAATGTTCACGATGACAAAACTTTCTGCTTTTATTGTTGAGCATTTGGCAATGGGCCAAACAGAGAAGCAACATTTTGAATGATTGGTTTTAAAATGTGGAAGAATGCAAATGAAAGATTTCACAAACATTCAAAGTGTAAATCCCACATAAATGCCGGTGCTAAATGGAAGGGAAGCCTTCAGTCCTACAAAATGGAGTGCTGCATCCCAACTTGACAGTCAAAATAGAAAAAAAAACAGTGGAGGATAATCAAATTTATTTAGAAATTTGTAAAAGTACTTTATTTTGTGCTTGTCAGGGTATACCTTTGAGGGGACATGATGAGGAATGGATTCTACAAATCAAGGCAATTTGTGGGAATTGATGAAACTGCATAGTACAGACAACAAACTGATTCAATGATTTACAGTTAACAGAGTTAAGTACTTCACTTACCTACATACCTCATATCAGAATGAAATAATTGAGATTATGGCTTCAAGTGCTAGATTCAATCGTAACTGAAGTCAAAGAAGCACAAGTGTTTGCTATTGTTGCAGATGAAACAATGGATCTGTCAAAAAACAAACAAATTGCTCTCATAGTGCATTACATAAACCAGTTATTTGAAATACAAGAGTGGTTTATTGGCTTCTACAAGATGCTGCAAAGGGACAGTGCTTCGCTTGCCACACAATCAAGAGTACATTATGAGCCTTGGGACTTGATATTTCAACTCTAAGAGGTCAATGCTATGATGGAACCACCAGCATGATAGGACCCTATAAAGGTGTGGCCACATGGATACTTAGTGAAAATCCTCTAGCTTATCATGTTCACTACTATGCTCATATATTAAATCTGTGCATAGAGGACACAGTTTCCTGCATTCCAATTGTCCAAAATGCTTTCGGAATTCTCCAGGTTCTACAAACTTTCATTGAAGTAAGTTTAGAGACATGCCTTCTTTGAAAAAATGATGTCAGAAAACTTTTTCTGGGGGGCCAACTAGTCCTAAATCACTCAGTGACACTTGTTAGTACTGTCAAGTCAGAGCTATCAGAGCTATTTTGGAAAATGTTGATGAAATGGTTCAAGTTTTGAATGAAATTGCACGTGGGGTTTCAAAAGTTGGAGCCGAAGCTTGTGCACTTCTAAAATGTGCCAGACTTCAACATTCTGTATGGCATGTTTTTCATGCAAAGTGCTAATTCAAAAAACCACCCATCCAAACTTCTTCAATCAAAAGACCATACATATCATATAGCAATGGCTAAATTCACAGTGTCTATAGCAAAGGAAATGAGAGGTGATGATTTTGCATGCCATAAATTTAATCATGTTAATGAACTGTGCTATTAAAAGAGATATCCTAGTCCTTGTGTGCCTTGCAAACTGGTTATTCCCACAAAACTGGGAGGAGGGGAAAAGTCCTGTTTTGAGAAACCCAAGGACTAGGATAGGAGTGAAATATTGTACAGACTCTGGATACCTTTATTAAGGAAATAGAAAACTGCTTTTCTGAGAGTGACCTATTCATTTTCAAGTCCCTTGCAGATGTTCCGTCTTCTGAGAGCCCATCAGATGAAAGTGTAGGTGCCACACTTACAGTATTGATCAAGATGATCTGAACTTTGAAATCAAGATTTTTTTTCTGAGTGTTCAAAGATGGAAATGCTGATTAAAGTAATGAGGAAAAGGAGCCCACCCACTGTGGCAGTGCACCTTTGGGTTCCTGCCACTTTAAGGGCAGCTTCCCACATTATGCCACCGGTTTATGGGAACAGCAAAGTCATGGCAGGTGAGATTGAGTGTACTGCCCCATAGAGACAGGTGGGCGGGCTGGCGTGAGACCCGGCCCTGAGTATGCCCTGTCACACCCACCTTGAAAAAAGACTACAATTCTTTTGTGAAATGGCACTGTGTGACACCCTTCCAAATCTGTTGAAGCTCTATGTGCTTTACTTAACTATCCCAGTGACTACAGCATCACCTGCGAGAAGCTTTTCTTCCTTGCGGCAACAGAAACCTTACCTGTGGACTACAATAAAAGATGTTCATGTTTCTAATCTCGCAAAGATACAGATTGAGAGAGGACAGTTGTTAACACATTGGACGTTATTATGAAGTTTGCAAGCAGAAAGGGCCGATTCTACAACTTTTTTGACAGCCTTTTTTTGAAAGCATTTACTTTTGTTATTGCTTAATGGTTAATTGTCACAAAAATATGGTCATACATGGATGGAGAATCAGGAGAACGGTCAGGCTGTGAACTTAACCATATATTAAGACAGCTTTCTTATTAAGATTTTTATGCATGCATGAATTAAGCAATCACAGTTTTCTTCATATGTACGTCTCTTTTAGAACAGTCTGTATCTGCTATTATGTAGTGTCATAAAACATGGTATCAAAAGTAGCTCTAGAAATCAAAATTCCTTTATCTCTTGGGGTGCCTATACACAAGCAGGCAAGGCTGCTCTGATGCAATTGCCACACTCCAGCAGTCTCCTGTGTCTTGTTTATCAGCATCCCTGCACTTAAAATGGTAGTGGGGGCACTTGAACTAAAGCTCATTGAATGAGCACCCTTGCCACCATTTTTAAGCGCTGGGACACTGATATATGAGACATGGTAGTGCTTTAATTAGAGTAGCTCTTGGAGCCATTTCAGCCAGGTTGTGCATGGCCTGAGCTCAGCCTAGGACAGCGGCATCAGTGGCAGCATCAGATGGCTCCCCAGTTGACTGGACACAACCAATTGGACACAAAATAAGGAATTGCATTCCATATCCAGATTTGAACTATGTCTGTTTTAATAATGGCTACAATTTCTATCCCACCTGTCATTTTGACACTCCTTTTTATGTGCATCTAGGAATAATACAGAAAAATGGAAACTAGCTTGTGGCTGACTAAATATTTGGACTATTGTATTTGGATCATTGAGTTTAATATCTGGGAGTCTGGAGGTTGCAATGAAGTACAAATTTGTATAAATCAGTTGTCAAAGATATTTTTTTCCCCAAAATAATACTCCAAAATCTGCCTTGAAAAAGTAAAGCTAAGAACTTGTACTCCAAACTTCTCTAATATTCATTCAGCGACCTCAGAGCCAACTAATACTAAATAAACAGATTTCTTTTGAAGCATAAATACTAGTTCACCATTAGAATATGCTGGTACCAGTAGAAAGATAACAGGAGCAGTGTTTGCTTCATTTTGTATTCATATTGTTTTTTGCTGTAGCAGCATTTGGCAGAGTTAAATGTTTGTGTTATGATATTTGTCTTCTCTCACTCTTTCTTTGTTTTCTAATAATTTATTTGCCACCAAAGTATTTTCTTATTCCTCATCTAAGAACTTAAGAACCCTTCCTAGAGGTAATTTTCTGACCAATGCAAAACAAGTATCTTTTTCTGGTGTCTCACCAGTTTCTGAAAATTGACAGTTACAGAGGGTATTTCTTCCTTCCCGGTTCCTGCCCTGTACATTTGTGACAGGCTTGATAGTTTCATTGCCCTTACTTAACAGGGGAACTAATAGCAAGCTTCTATATACAGTAATAAACTTACTACTTTCTGCCTCAGCTGATTTCACTGGGAATATGAGGGACCATAAGGGTCTGACCAGGCTTGGCACTGACTACCTTACAAGTATGGAAAGGCACATAATTAACAACTATTACTTAACTGCAGTTCAATTCTAGTGATTCTGGTAGTGTGAGTTACCTTAACTAACTCGAGATGATTTTCATAGTGTGGCAAACTCTAGGTCTGTGCATTTTATAAAATGACCCATATTTAGAAGAAATACTTCCTGTCGTCCCCTGCCTGGAGAGCATACTTTTGTGACAACTCTGTGGTGCTCCAACTTGTGGGGAGGGGTGTTCCGAACATAGATTCATAGTTTCATAGTACTTAGGGTTGGTAGGGACCTAAAAGGATCATCAGGTCCGACACCCAGACCTAGGCAGGAGCAAGTGCTGGGGTCATAACACCCCAGCCAAATACCTATCCAGACTCCTCTTGAAGACCCCCAAGGTAGGAGAGAGCACCACCTCCCTTGGGAGCCCATTCCAGAGCTGGGCAGCCCTAACCATGAAGTAATGCCTCCTGATGTCCAGCCTGAACCTTCTTTGTAACAATTTGTGGCCGTTATTCCTAGTAACCCCTGGTGGTACCCGAGGGAACAGAGCTTCCCTTAATTTCCGCTGGCCCCCCGGGTGAGTTTGTAAATGGCTACGAGATCCCCTCTCAGCCTTCTCTTGTGGATGCTGAATAGATTTAGGCTCTTTAGCCTCTCTTTGTAGGGCCTGCCCCGCTGTTCCTTGACCATACAAGTGGCCCTCCTCTGGACCCTCTCAATGCTAGCCACATCCCTCTTGAAGTGTGGCACCCAGAACTGGACGCAGTTCTCCAACTGCGGCCTGACCAATGCTCCTTAGAGGGGAAGGATGATCTCCCTGGACCTGTTTGTGAAGCATATGTAGAAGCACGACAAGGTGCGGTTAGCCTTACTGACCGCTTCCTTGCATTGGCGGCTCATGTTCATCATTGAGTCAACAATGACTCCAAGATCCCTTTCTGCCACTGTTTTGACAAAAGGAGTGTTCCCCAGCCTATAGGTGTGTTGCTGGGTCCTTCTCCCTAGATGCAGTACCTTGCACTTGTCTGCATTGAACTCCATCCTGTTCTCACCCGCCCACCTCTGTAACCTGTCTACATCTAGCTGGATTCTGTCCCTCCCCTCCAGCGTGCCCACCTAACCCCACATCTTGGTGTCATCAGCAAATTTGGACAGTGTGCTTTCCACACCCATCTCCAGATCACTGATAAAGATGTTGAATAGTACAGGCCCCAGGACCTAGCCCTGGCAGACTCTACTACCCACATCCCTCCAGGTTGAAAATGACCCATCCACCGCCATTCTCTGGGTGCTACCATCTAGCCAATTTGGCACCCATCTGACTGTGTAGGCATCAATGCTGCAGTCACTTACTTTTTTTATGAGTGGGTGAGAAACCGTGTCAAAGGCCTTCTTGAAGTCCAGGTAGACAACATCCACCTCAATGCCCTGATCCAAGGACTTGGTGACCTGATCATAAAAGGAAACCAGGTTAGGCATGCAGGATCTGCCCTCAATGAACCCATGTTAGTTGCACCTGAGCACTACCTCCCCTGCTGAGCCCTTGCAGATGTGTTCCTTGCTAATTTTCTCAAAGGTCTTCCCAAGGATTGAAGTAAGACTGTCTGGCCTATAATTTCTGAGGTCCTCCTTGTAAATGGGGATCACATCAGGCCTTTTCCAATCCTCTGGTACCTGGCCAGAACCCCATGAGCCCTCATAAAGCCATGCAAGGGGCCCGCTATTACCCCCGCCAGTTCGCTCTGCAGCCTCGGGTGAAGAGCATCTGGACCTGCTGATTTAAACATGTTCAGCCCCTCCAAAAGTTCCCTAACTAGGTTGTCCCTGATGCTAGGGATAGTGGTGCCTCCCCTGGTCTGTCTGTAATATTAGTGGGGTAGATGTCCCAGTTCCTGTTCAGAAATATGGGGGCAAAGAATTCATTAAAGAGGTCAACTTTTTTGTTTGCTGCAATCACCAGATTGCCAAGCCTGTCCTATAGGGTCCCCACATTACCCAGTGCCTTCTTCTTACTCCCTATGTATTTGAAAAAGGACTTTTTATTATCCTTAATTCTGGTTGCTAGCCCTAGCTCCATCTCAGCCTTGGCCTTCCTAACAGCCTCCCTGCAGTCATGAGTAACGGAGGTGTAATCCTCCTTGGTGATAGCCCCTTGCTTCCACTTTTTCTATGCCTCCTTTTTTGCCCTCAGGACCTCCGGGATGCCTTTGCTGAGCTATAGGGGCTTTTTAGCACTCCTGCCCTGCTTGGTATGCATTGGGACTGACTCCCTTTGAGCTGGGAGGATTGTCTCCTTTAGGAACAACCACCTGTCTTGGACTCCCATCTCATTGAAGCTCTGAGACCCCAATGCCTCTCCTACTAATCCTCTAAGCTCATTGAAGTCAGACCTCCTGAAGTCAAGTATTTTGCCTCACTGCTTGCTTTCATTGCCCTGTGCCAGAAAATAAATTCCAGCAGGCAATGATCACTGTCACCCAGGTGGTCAAGTAGCCGGAGACCCCTCACCAGATTGTCACCTGTGGCAAGGACCAAGTCCAGCAAAGCATTTCCCCTGGTGAGACTATGCACCTCCTGGATTAGGTAGAGGTCCTGTATCCTGGCTAGGAACCTATGTGAGTGGTCAGACCTTGCTGACTGCTACTCCCAGCAGATGTCTGGGTAGTTTAGGTCAACCATGACAACCACATCCCTTGACTTTACAGCGTCCATGAGCAGACCTGAGAATTCCAGGTCCAGCTCATCCCCCTGGTGAGGTGGTCTGTAGTAGACGCCCACTATCAAGTCCCTTTCTCTATGACCTCCTTGCATTCTTACCTAGAGTGCCTCAGTTTGCCCTTTGTCTGACCCCATCCTGATCATCGAGGACATGTATTGCTCTTTGACGTAAAGCACAACCCCCCACATCCTTTTTTTCCCTGCTCTGTCTTGCCTGTACAGCCTGTAGCCCTCGATGTCCACTGCCCCGTCATGGGTAGAATCCCACCAGGTCTCCTTGAGCCCCACTAGGTCTGGGTTTTTGGTTGCTAGCAGGAGGGAGAGTTCCTCCTGCTTTTTCCCCATGCTTCGAGCATTTGTGTAGAGGCATTTGAGGCTTCTGGTAGGTGCACGTACTGCCCCCATGTAAGTCCCACCTATGTAAGTCCCTTACTGTGCTATATTTTTGTAGCTTAAGGCATATCTGTCTACGGCCTTAATTAAAGAGTAGAAAAATGCTTTGTAGGTTTGAAGATTCTAACCTGTTAGTTATTGTTGGAGAAGGTCTGCAATAATCTTTCATTTGTAAACATATGATGTTGAGGGAGCTAGCAGGGGTTATTGCAGGGC
>NW_017729022.1:188521281-188525006 GCF_001723915.1 Gavialis gangeticus | reverse complement strand
AGGGCAGACCCTACAATGAGAGACTGTGGGACCTGAACCTGTTCAGCCTTCACAAGAGAAGGCTGAGGGGGGACCTGGTGACCATCTACAAACTCACTAGCGGGGACCAGAAGGGTTTGGGAGAGACCTTGTTTCCCCTAGTGCCCCCTGGCATAACAAGGAATAACGGCCACAAGTTGTTGGAGAGTAGATTTAGATTAGACATCCTTAAGAACTACTTCACTGTCAGGGTGGCTAGGATCTGGAACCAACTCCCAAGGGAAGTGGTGCTGGCTCCTACCCTTTAAGAAGAGGCTTGATGCCTACCTGGCTGGAGTCATTTGAGCCCAGTTTTTCTCCTGCCCAGGCAGGGGGTTGGACTTGAAGATCTACAAGGTCCCTTCTGACCCTACTTCTATGATTCTATGATGTTAAATCACATAGAATTATGTGATACAGTAAAATGTTATGCCCTGTTTCTCTTTCCTAAATCTGTTTTATGTTATCAGCTAGTTATGTACTTGCTTTATATATGATATATATTATAAGCACTCTAGGAGCATGTAAATAGTTCCCAAATACATTAGAAGAAAATGAGCTCCAATTTTAAATAATTACAATTAAAAAATTTAAATAACTTCAGATTCTGATGTTTTGACTTAAAAAAGGTTTGGAAGTGCTTGGACCTGCCTAGATCCTTATGTAGCTGCCATTCAACACTGTGCAACCTAAAGTGCAGCTTGAGTAGTTCACAGGGATGTTTGCATAATTTTATTCATGTGCGTGAGAGCAAGTGTAGTGTGGATCTTTATGGCTGGAGTAGTTTTCTATATCCGAACATTAAGACTTTTTAGTAGGTATGGTTTGGAAAAGATTAATGATGTTTTAAGATTATCTAATAAAATAGAATGATGTAGGCTTCTATTTAGAGTGTGCTTTTTCAAAAGCAATCAGTATGGAATTAACTGTGCTTCAATTAAAGACAGTGGTAATGCCCACTGACTTTTCTGGGAACTGTTAGGTCTATACAAAGGGCTTCTAAAAATCCTGCCCATAATTAAGAGCCTGATCCAAAATATCTTGATGTTAATGGGAGCATTGACTTGATCAGGTACTGTAAACATATATAGAAATTACAAAACCATTATTGAGGACTTCATCCTCAATACGTCCAATGAATGGCACTGAGTACTGACATCAGTGAGAGCTGTAGATACTAGGCAACAAATCAGTTGTGGGCTCAGTAAGTTAGGTTACCTCTGTGGCTTGCAACAAGGCTGTGAGGAAGAAGCAATGGTAGAAAGAAAGATGTATCTTGCCAACAAGACAACTGATTTAACATGCTTCATCAAACTCAGTGTTCTGCAGATATATCATTGTAGGCCACTTCACCTACAACAGTTAGATCGGGGTGGCCAGCCCACAGCATGGGAAGCCTCTCTGTGTGGCATGTGGCAGATCAGAGAGGGAGCAGGGAATATAGTGACAGGTAGGACAGGGAGCAGAAACCTGAGCAAAAGATCAGGCAAGGGAAGGGAATTAGGTCAGCACTCTGGGAGGATGCAGGGCTTACCTTGTGGCACACCTATCAAAAAGGTTGGCCCCCACTGACTGAGACACACGAGGGTAAATTAAAAGAAGATGCATGATGCATATAGTAAACCTGACTGACCTATGATTAGGGTCCTACTCAATTTGTGATTTCATGGATTTTGTGAAATCTCAAAATTGAGTGATGTCTGTGAAATCTGCAGGGGGAAAAAAAACCTAAAAATAAAATGCTGGCTCCCCAGTGGGAGCCAGCAGTACTCATGGCCACTGCAGCCCAGCCACACAGCCTGCTGGGGGGAAGGGGCCTGCAGGCATAAGAGGAGCAGGCAAGATGGCTGCTGCCCTCACCCCTTTCTGCTGATTGACTGAGGGCTGCCTGTCATGCGGCCTTGCCCCTCTCCACCAATCAGTAGCAAGGGGCAGGGCTGCATAGCAGATAGCCCTCAACCAATTAGTGGCGAGGGTGGGGCCATGTGATGGGTGGCTGGTCCCACTATCTGCCTCCAAATTCAGCTGCCTGCTTCCTCAAGTTGGGTAGGTCCCTACCTATGATTTAGAGACCATTGTATATTTAATATCACTGGGAAAATGCTTTTTATACTATGCTATAAGATGTAATTTCATACCGTTCCTGGGAAGCTTAAAGAAAAGAACCAGGCTTGAGATGGCTAACTTGCTTTGAAAAGCCACTTAACTTGCATATGCTCTGTGACTGCCTCAGTGTAAAAAAACAGGTTTTACTTTTTCACTTGTGTAAAGGTGAAACAATGGGTCTGCTGAATTTTGCTCTTAGATAAAAATTACAAAAGGAATTTTAATTCCATTTTATGGAATGGGTCTGTCTTTTCTAACACATACACAAACCTATGCAGTATAAACAACTTAGCTGAACATCTGTCTTTATCTAAATATAAAATGCAGTTAACTTTTTGGCCTGTTTCTGTTCACCCATGCTGATAACTTATTCTGTTGGCCAGATGAAATAAAATTGGTTTTTATACCAGATGTAGCACAGTTTAGGTTTGTATTATGCAGGTGTTCCCCCAGCTGGGGAAGTATGGAAACTTGCCATCTTGCTGAGATGATGGCTTGGTTTAGAAATGTGAGGGCGTTAAAAATAATTCTACATGTTAACAGTGGCTTTTGTCCCTGGTGGGCTCCATATGCCTAGCATCTGACCAGAGCAGCAGCTGTTCTATATTTTAATAGGAGAGTTATAAAGTTAGAAACATGTATGACCACTCCAAATATAAGCAACTGCTTGCAGTCATGGAAACAGGATTCAACAATAAACTCTTATTTGTGAGTCCTCCAAAAAAAATAATCCCAGTACACTATGTTCAGGTGGTCTAGAAAAAGTGAATGAACGTGGCTTTCTGTTTCTATTTATGACTATTTCTGTAAGCCTTGTTTACTCAAAATTCCACTTTTTTCTTTCCTATTTTTTTTTCTGAGAAGACATTAAACTTTTTATATAATCGCACTGTGCTTACAAAGGTGACTATAAAGTCTTTCTGAAAAATAGTTATAGCTCATTCAGTATAGCTATGTGTATCAGGAAGAAGTAACCTAAATGAAAAAATTTCCTGTTAGTATTGGATGGCTCAAGATATTGTTAGCTCCTTCGATGCAAGCAACCAAAATTTGGAATCTTGTAGGTTGTTTCAGCCAAGAAGAGGAATTAGGAATGGAGTCAGATGCCGATCTGTTTATTTACAGTGAATGAATGTCCATTTACCTGAATACAGGAGAAATCAAACCTGAGTGTTTCTTTATTTGCAGCACCAGTGCCAGCTGTGAATTCTCTCAAAGCTTTTGCTTTGGGTCTTGTTACCAGGTTTCTACCAGCTGTACTCTGTACTAGAGCTTCCTTGTTACTGTTTCCATCTTGATTTTTCTCTTACATGAACATGCACAAGCCTGTAGGCCTTGCTGGAGCATGGGTTAGGGCAGCCATTGACAAGTGCACAAAGAAATTACATGGAGGCTGGTTAGCAGCATGAACCAAAGTATGCCTCACTAATAGCACAAGGTGCTATGGGGCTGGGCTGGGGCTGTAATCTGTGTCCCAGGCTGGTATAGGGACAGAGCCTGCTGACACCAAAGCAAGGATAATGGGGGGTGGTGTAGGGGCACAGGAGTCCAAAGTGGCACAGGAGCTTAGGAGGGGAAGGTGGGGAGCCTTAGGCTGGGGG
>NW_017729022.1:188506862-188521138 GCF_001723915.1 Gavialis gangeticus | reverse complement strand
GCGGGGGGGGGGGGGGGGGGGGGGGTGCGGGGAATGCACCAGTGGGGAGGCAGCAGATGCGGCTCTGGCCCCAATCCAGGCTCAGGGCCAGAACCAGAGTAACAGCAGCTGCCTGCTGTGAAACCAACCTGTACACCAATACCAAGATGAGGGACTTTACACCTGTGTTAATGGGGGGCAAAACCCCCAAAGCTTGGTATCAAGTAAATATGGTAAACAGCTTGGAGGCTGTTTAAGTTGCATGGGGGTCTACAGTGGCTACGTGTCAGTCATAGGACTGAGAGACTGTGAAGATATCTTAAATCACTCTAATCACCTTTGGTTTTGCATCCTGTACAGTTTTGACAGATGGGAGAACCTACACTAATATGAATAATAATCTTCATTTAAACTTAGGAAGTAAAATGGCATTTCCCAGAGGATGATACCTGGAAACTTGCCAAGTTCAAAAGGTTAGGATCAAGCTCTGGGCTAGTGGTGACGGACATTAGTGAGTGCTGGAAATGTCAGGTGTCTCATTGCTCATATCTGGGATAGAACTATGGACTGAGATAATCTTAGTGTTGACAATAAAGAGGTATATGGTAGAATGTATGCTGTTTGCTGGTGGTGGGAAAATTGTTGCTTGTTGGGAGTTGGGGGGTAATTTCTTGGAAGTTAGATAAGATCAGGAGGGTCAGCAGAGGTAGCAGGAGCAAGTGGGGAAAATAGTGGAGAAAGGAAGGAGGTTATATCTGTGGCTAGACAGGGCTGGAAGTAGGAGTGGGCAGCAGAGAATGTGTGGGAAAAGGCATTCAGGATATACCATATTTACCCAAATCCAAGATGACCCTGAATTTAAGATGACCCCCCCCCCAATAATTCGAATATAAAAGCCTTAGTTTGTCTGTCCATAATGCTTTATTCACACTCTGATTTGGTTGTCTCAGCACAGAAGCACACAGTGGAGTGCTGCCATGACAGCAGGGGCTGAGGGGCCTGATTGGGGGTAGGGTGGCTAAGGCCAGCAGTGCTGGCCTCCCACTCTGGCCCTGTTCCTTGGAGCCAGGGGCCAGAGCAGCCCCCCGCCCCAACAATAGCTAGCAGGGAGGGGGAGGGAGAGGCGGCAGTGAAAAGGGGAGGGAGGGAGGGAGGAGAGAGGGAGGGGAATGGGAAGGGGAGGAGTGGGGTTGCTGGTGACAGTGCCCCACTGCTAGCTGCTGCAACTGCTGCTGCCCACTGCTGCGACCACCATCTTCCACTTCTCCTCAGCCTTGAGTCCCCACACCATTCCCCGTCTGTGTTTAAGCTCCCCTCCCTCCCGCTGTTCCTGGGAGGAGGCAGTGGCAGCAGTGTGGAGTTGAATGGCAGGGGGTATGGTGGGGGCATATGGGCCTACACCTGAAGTGGCAGGGGGTATGGGGGGGAACCGGACCCAGAACGACAGGGAGAGAGGGGTAGCAGGCCCAGACGCAAAGAGGAGGGTGGGGAAGCTGGACCCCAACCTGAGGTGGCGGAGTGGTGGTGGTGGGGAGGAACGGACCCAGATGGGGGGGGGAGGGGGAGACGACAATGCGGGCTTCTGTCCCTGCCTTCCCCCCCCAACCCCCACTCCTTTGTTATGTTGGACCGGCAATTGGCTAGTTAGGTTCTATATGTAGAAAATGTATAAATCTAATTTTTGGAGGTTTTTCTTAAATTTGTCCCCATCATCACTGTAGCAGGGAAAACAGTGGTAGGGTGGCAGGCAGAGCAGGCGGTATGGGGGCAGGCAGTGGAGAGAAAAGTGGGGGACAGGCAGTAGCGGGGCAGGCAGTAGGCAGAAGGTATGGAGGCAGTGGTGCGGGTTGGGGCCATGCTGCATGCCACAGGCTGGAATAGGGATGGTGCCAGCTGGTACCTAATCAAGGGTTAGGGGTGAGGTAGGGGCATGGGAGGGTGCAGAGGCTGTGCATGGAGGGAAAGTCGGGGAATGGTGTGGTGGCTCAAGGCTGTGCAGGAAAGAAGTGGCACAGGGGGGGAAATCAGGGTAAAGGGAGGCGGAGGCCTGATGTTGCCCGGAATGTAGAGGCAGCAGGGGCGGGAGGCAGACAGCAGCCAGAGCTGCAGCAGCTGCCTATCCCCCTTCCCCCACAAGTGTACGCAATTCCAAGATGAGGCGCTCCTCCCTTCCATGTTGAATGATAATAAATGCCTCATCTTGGAATCAAATAAATACAATATATGGCAGGCCAAAGGGTCTTGTAGTCAGGAGGATTTCAAAGTACTTTGCTGTACAGGTTTGACTGTGGTTTGATTGATTTCCAGAATAGGAGAGTCACCTTCAGTGTCCTAAGGATTAAAAAGCCATCCAAAGAGAAGTCAGTAATTAACTAATACATTTTGCTGACCACTGACCCAAATTTCCTTAGCCAGTCAGTTTGAAAATTCAAAGCAAGAGAGAGAATAAGGCCAAAAAGTAAAAAGTATTTTTAAAAGATAGTTTGTAGCTATCATGGCAAACTTTTAACAGCAGCATTTGTGAAAGGTACTGGATTTAACACCCTCAAATTCTTTTAGGGATGGATTAAGAATAATTGGGGTCCTGTCCTGAAGTGTCAGGGCCTGAGACAAAACGCTTTCCTGGCTGCTGTGCTGCCTTTGCCTGGAATGCTAGCACTTCTTATTAGTCAGCCTATTTCCACAAGCATCTGCTGTGCACCCTTTGGCAGATACAGTATTTGCTCAAAGTCAGTGAAAGCATCAGAGCACATTAGAAAACAGGGTCCTGATTCTGGGCTTTGACTAGGCCTGAACTTCTACTGCATTTTAGAGCTGATTCAATCTACACTTTCTCTGTTCTTTATGACAATACATGGTAGCTTTTAGTTTTTTAGAAAACTAAAAAACAAACAAACTTCAGTTACTTTGGGCCAATGTGGTGTAAATTGTAATGCCACTGTAATCAGTGCATCTGTGCTGATTTCTGTAGTTAAGGTTCTGGCTCATTTACACTCGTGCATTATACAATACCTTAAAAGACAAATTAACCCTGTATAAGAGAGAGATTTATTTATTAAAAAACTCTGTACATCAAAGTATAAACTATTATATTTTAAACAAGAAATGAAGTTTTAAAATATTACAAAACCAGATGTAATTAGTTCTTGAATTACTACAAATTTTATGAACACTGTACATAAGACCAAAAATCTGAATGATAAAAACCAGGAATAGAACCAACTGCTTGAAAATATATGGTATAATTTACTAATGAAGCAAATGTTATAAATCCTTAGTATACAACAAAACTGAAAAGTAGCATGTTATTTTTTTCCAGAAATGCAGTAACCTTCCGAACACAAACTATAGGTAGTATTCTCTTAAACAGTGATATTCATACAGAGATATTTTTCAGTATGATGATTTTCCACTGAGTGTTTCATTCTTAGTAGAAGTTTTCCTATCATGTCCCATTTTTCATGGATAAGATAAAATATAACTGTATGGTATATTTAGAAAAATCTGCATAATATCTGGTGCTTAAGGAACACCCAGTGCAAAATATACTTTTCTTGCCATGTAAATTTACTACAACCAGATTTGGACCAAAAAACCCTGATAATAGAACATATGTATCTAAAGAAATAGTTCTGTATTGACTGCTCTCTTCTCTCATAAGGCAGTTAAAAAGAAGTAAATTTAACCTGTTAAAATAATCTTTAAATTTGTATAGCATTTAATTTTATATTACTTTTTCGTTTTGAGATTGTCAGTGGAGCTGAATTAGAATTTAAAACTATTATAAACATAGATCACTTTTTTAATTGCATGAATTACTTGGCTAGGAAAAGAATGTGAACTTTTACAAAAGTGTAAGCATAAATGTCTCGTATAGAAGTGTAACAGGTGTTTAATCCAAGTATGATAAGAGAGGCAAGATTTTAATCTTTATACAGAAAGTGACAATGCTCACATTATAATATGGAACACGTACTAATTTTGAGTTACAGGTGTAATGTGTGGATTACAGATATCAATTTACTAAATAAATCTAAAAAAAGCAAAATCTATAAATAAAATAGTAAGTGCTTTCTTTGATAATATTCTTTGGCTGTTTTAGGTGCCAGTGAAGGGTCACTGATGACAACTAAAATGCAAAAGGTCCCACTATTATTGTTAATCTTAGCACTGAGCTTGTACGATAGTTCAAACTGTTGACTGTCAGCATCTCCAGATCTACAATATGTTCTCTTGGTCCTGACAGTGACTTCACCAATACGAGCATTGCACTTAGTGCACTTGTTTGCTGAAAGAAAAATGATAGAAACGTATTTTAATTCATACAATTCAAAACCATCAAAGTTGCTCACATTTGTTACTTCAGTATAAAAATCACCCTAAAGTGACTTTGCATAACATCCTTGTTATGTGGAAAAAAGTTGTTGATGGCTGCATATCTGACTACCTTCTAGGGTTAAGGGAGGTCACGGCTCTGGCCTGTAAGGATGATCAAGTGCATGGAATCATGAACAATATCAGTATAAATGGGAGTTCCTGGTATTCAGCTCAGGGACTCTATTGTGGCATTAAAAAAAAAGTTGCTAAGTATAAGGTAAAAAATAGAAGGGGTCCTTGCTTTTAATTGGTATGGTTATTTAAGCAGTTGTAGAGCAACCTGCGAGGCAAAGATTAGAACCTAGGAGCTTGTAAATATTTGACAAAAGGGATACAAAAAATTAAGATACCTTTTCCAAATTTTTTTAAAAAAGTGTAATTTTTTGACATCTTATTCTATGTGTATCTTTTTTGCCCATACAAAACCAACTTGAAATATTCAAATAATATGTAATTTTAAATTCTATGATTTGTTTTCTCAAAATGTTTACAACGTTCTTGAAAAATAAAGATATAAAACATAACTTTTGTTTCAACTGCAACTTATGGTGCTGCTACTGTCCCACTATAATTTTTAGTAATACAAATAGACATCTTAATTTTGTCATGTGGTTCCAGAAGCATGGGCTCAGGCCAAGAACTGACCGTGTGCATGCCTTAATTGTCCTCTGGTTGGAGTTGAGTGTTCCAGAGGTCAGCACGTTAGATCTCAAACTATGGCAGATGTTTTACTTTTTTAAAAGAAAGAAGGGAGAAACACAAACAAAAAATTTATACAAAAATTCCCCTAAGACTTGAAAGCTAAATGATGGTCATCAAAACCAGTTATTCTGGGAAGGGAAGTGAAGGTAGAAGAAGCCTTTCCATAGCCCTCAGTAAATTCTTCCTAATTATAACAGTAGATGTAAAACAAAAATAGTGGTGTTACACAGGAGTAACTGATGTCTGAACTTAGCTTGCTGAACAATTTTCCCAAGGTAACTGGATAGAAAGAACCTACCTTGATTCTCAATCTCAGATTGCATTTGCTAACAGTTACTTGACGTGGAACTTAGGGAGAGATAGCAAACACGGTACCATTTTTCAGAGAACAGCATTTTACAGCTATGAAAGAGCCAGGGCTTTCTGTATTCACACACTGCCAACCCTCTCCTTCAGCCCTTTTCCCCTTTCCCTGGATACTCACTCTCAGGTAGAACTCTCCATTTTCATTTCCAGACTTAATTCGGAAAGTATTAATAGTATTGGGATAAATAGTGGTTGCCTGGATTTGGAAAATATCAGAGGGCACATTTCTGTCTGAGCGGATACTCATATATTTGTATACAATAGAGTAGGGCAGCTCTCGACAAATGGTGTTTGACACCGGGCAAACACAGCGACTAGAAAACAAACAAACATAGATTAAGCATTGTTGATGCACAAACTTACAATATTCAGTTGCATTTAGTTGCACTTGGCAAAACTGGCTAGTAAGGATAACCCTAAAAACTGTATGTGGGTTCTCTTACTTCTCAGATGTCAGGACATAGGGTTCTTGACAAGGATTTCTTGGATAACACCGAAATCCACCATGGTAATTCCAGCACATCTCATCCTCTCTGCATTCATTTGTGGTCTCACACTCATTTATATCTAGATGAGAAAGAAAGGAACCAATCAATTTACAGTACACACAAATAGATGGAATGAAAACTTGGTGTTAAGAAAAAACTTAGGAAATGCTTTACTTTATAAAGCAAACAAAAACGCTTCTGGTTCTGCACTTCCTTCTCTGTGTAGTCTTCTGAAGCCTTGTGTAAGACAATGGAACAAGGGAAACCAAGGTATCTCATCCACTGGAGGTTTATAGGATGGTTGGGAACAGTGAATCCTACATCTGTGCAAGGATTGGGCTAGATCAGTGATTCTCAGCCAGGGTGGCATGGTACCCTGGGGTGCTATGAGATTCTTTTAAAGGTGCTCCAGAATATTATCAGTTGGGCAAATGATTCATAAGATAGACCCAGAGATTTCAAATTGGAGTCTACATGAGATGTATTAATGCATTTGCACATTAGCCTAATTTACTGCACAATATGGGTGCACGTCTACATGTGTGCTCCCTTCCTGTGGAGTAAAAATGGATAATTGCAACTATATTTGATACCTACAAATGCAGATATCTAGTTTAGGCATGGTTAGTTAATGTGCAGTAATGCATGTGTAGATGTGACCCGGCAACAACTTTAGTGTTGGGTCTGCCCAGCCACTAGGGGGCTAACCTGAGCCCAGCTCCAGGGCTCCTTGCTGGCTGCCTTTCCTGCTTCAGGGCTGGGCTGCTCCCTGGCTGCAGGGTATAAAAGCATCCATACATTTTGTGCCTTGGGGCACTCGCACCAGGGAGTCTGAGGGAGCCTGTTCTGTGTTCAGGAGCCCAGCAGGCCCCATGTGCACCCCTGAACAGGCTGTCTCTGCCTGGCCTGACCCCTGTGCAGAGCTCCTGCTTGGCCACAAGTAAGTGTTGCAAAGGGCTGCAGCTTGCTGCACCCCTTGCTCAGGCCTGATATTTCCCCAGGACTGCTGACTGGCTGTCTGGCAGCGGGGCCAGCACCTGTTCCCTGCTGCTGCTCACCTCTAGCAGTGTTTCTTTGCTGCATGGCTCCCAGCCCTTGGCTGTGACCCTCTGCTGAGTGATCCCGAGTGCTGTCCAGGGCCGGCCACACAGGGACAGCTATGCAGGGGCCAGAGAGTAGGTGCAGGATGAGAATGTCATCCTTTCTGTTGAGCTTTGGCCCTGCCTGCATGTGCATGGCTGTGCCAACTGTCTGGGCCCCCAACTGGTCCCAGGAAGAGGCTGTGGTGCTTTGGGGCCATGCCAATATGCAGAGGCAGTTTGTACAGGGTGGGTACTTGAATACCCACAATTTATGATGCCCTGTCCAGTGGCACGCATGAGCAAGGGCACTTCCAGTCCATGCAGTAGTTCCGCATTAGGGTCAAGTCCTTGCGGGCACAATGAATAGCTATGACTGACTACAGTCGTCGGTCTGATCACGCCCACAAGACCGTGGCTTTTATGCGGGAGCTGACCCATATTTTGGCACCCCGGGACCAGGCCACACCTCTGCAAGTGTAACCAGAAGGGCAGCCTGGCCAAGCCCTCACCCTGCCCTGACACATCACCAGAGGAGCCCTCAGGCCTTCACCACGCTGCCCTGTCCTCATACCTGGCTGCTGCACCATTAGCAGCTTGGGGAGCCCTGGCCAGTGGCTGCCTTGCTCTTCGCAGAGTCCAAGACCCCACCACAAGGAGTGGCTGGCAATGTCACTTCTGGCAGTGCCAGCTCCTCCCCAGGGGACAGGGTTCTGACGAGGCGCTGGCCCACCACCTACCATGGGCCATGGACACCAGGCAGAGTGGTTGGTCTGCAGTGGGGAGTGGGGTCTGGAGCCACAGCAGCAGGTGCTGCCAGCAGCCTGGCCTGTCCTACCCTGGGAAGAGGTCCTGGATTGGAAGCACTTACAGCTGCTCTGGCAGCAGGGTAAAGCTGGACACCCTCCTGGGCCCAGTGGCTGCATCCATGACCCCATTGTCCAGCCCCTGCCCATGGCCCCACAGGACCCCAAGGAATTGCTCCTTGGGCACCTCTTGCCCACCAGACCCCTTGGCCCAGCCCCTCCCCTGGGCCTGCTGCCACCCACCTGTGCCTGGCCCAGCCACTCTCCCCCACACCACGCATCTGAAGACTCAGCTATTCACGAGCCTGCCACCAACTGGGGTCACTGCAGCCCCCGGACCCACAGGGGAACATCCCAAGGCTGGGGTGTATCTGCCCCGGGGCTGTCCCCTAGTCCCCCCTTCCCCCTATGGCTCCCCACTCTGGGCTTGAAGACCTGAAATATTATAAATAGTGTTTCCATTTGTAAGCTGTTTTTTATAGTTGGTGGGTGGGGAGTGGGGTGGAGGGGTTCTGTTAGTTAAGCGGGAGGGGATTCTGCTTGCTGAGGGGGGAGGGGTGGGGGTGAAGGTTGAAGGTAATACAAGTTTTTTTGTTTTGAACATGTGCGTGTTCTGAGAGTGGTGCTGGGGGTGGGCAGGGGGTAAGGAGGGTGTGGGTGGCAGGGCAGGTGAGCTAGAGCGAGAAGTGCAGGAGGAGGGGGTTGGCCAGGGCTTCCCGCAGTCACTACCCGGGCTATCGCTGTCGGGTGTGTAGCTCTCCTGGAGCCTGGGGGTAGGGAAGAGACTTACTGGGGGCAGCAGGGCCAGTACCATGCCCAGCAGGAGCACAGGGCACTGGTCGTCACTGGCAGGGATACAGCTGGAGTAGTGGGGTGCTGGGTGTTAATGGCAGGGGCAGGAGCAGCCACAGCATGGATAGGCAGGGTGGGCAAAGTGGGAGCTGCTGCCTGCTGCCCCTGTACTGGGCACATGGCGCCTGGGCAGGGAAGGGGCTAGCCAGGGATCAGAGTTTCCAAGATGGCCGCCAAATGCTGGCAGTGGCCAGAGGCTGGAGCTCCTCACAGTGGCCACAGGGTGACATGGCAGGACTGGTGCGAACTGGCACTAATTTTAGTGCCAGTTGGCTGCATGTGTAGACATCTGCCAAAAATCAGTTATTGCACATTAGGTTAATGCGTGGTAACTTTAATCGTGACTAACTGCACATGCAGATGTGCCTACAGTGTCATAAACATTCTGTCATGTTGTAATCTTTGAGTTCTTTGCAACAGAAGTATTGCTTTATTACTATGAAAGCTCAGAGCTAGCGTCTTCTCAGGGGTGTCTTGAGTCTAATGAAAGGTGCCTTAAGCCTAAAAAGGTTGAGAACCACTGGTCTAGACCAACCTTGAGGTCCCTTCTGACTGTGATTCTATGAGGCTTCGGATGGGTGAATAGTGTGAAATGCCAGTAAACCAACCAGGCCCCTGTCACACACCCTAGTTGGAAAGCACTGCCACTGCATGCCATGGCCATGATTTTGAAGTGTGCCAGTGGGGGTGTGCAATCTGAACTGTATGTCAATATGGCACTGAGGTTGAATTTGAGGCACTTCAAATGCATGTCTGTCCACAGCTTGTGTCTCCGGTGGAAAAACTGAATATATCTATTTATTTGGTCTTGCCTCAAAGGTACTGAGTTATTAATGAGCATAGCCAGCAACAAGGTATCTGCAGCTTGCTGAGCCATTTGCTTCTAGAAGTAAGATTTCTGATGGAGAGGAGAAGGCTGATAGATGGTCATGGCTAATGTTGATCAGGAGGCTTATTTTGAATTGGCTGGATTTGAAAGGTTTGTTTTTTTGCATACAGAAATGAACATTTTAATATGGCTTTAGTTAATTAGTTTTATTTGTGTTTATCTCCAACTTTTTTGTCTGAGAATGTTGTTAGTTTTGTGGATAGTATTTTAATGCAGATATATAATGCAGTAGTAGACTGATTTGGGAAATAAAAAGATTACACCTGGGAAAGAGGTGAGGCCTGTGCTGCAGTGAAAGGGCTAAATGCAGGGGCAGGAAAATGAAGAAGTGGTAGCTCTGTTCTGGCAATGAAGGGTGAACATCTACAGGGAAGTGAATAGGAAGGAAGAGAGGAAATATAGGATGTGAGCCTTGATATCCTGTTTCTGACACATCTGGCTGAAAGTGGCCTCAGTTTTCTTTTTTTGACCTTCCCATCTGCTACCCCTGCTTATTAGCTCTGCCACTTTGCTCTGCCTTCCTGCCTTTCTTGCCTTTGTTTCACAGACTAGGAACAGATTTTCAGGGAGGTTAGATCACATTAAAAGTGGCCACCTGATCTAATTTAGTTCACCCAGGTGTGGAGCTAACACTTAGATTGACCTAACTAGAGATCTAAGTGCAAATTGTACCAAAGCTCAGGTGTAAAAATGGCTGCCCCTATCTAAGTTAACTGTATCTCCGAGGTAGTCAAACTTGGATTGGGTCAGGCAAGACCAGTCTAATTGAAATTGTATGTTTCCCAGCACAGCCCTGTAGCTGGGAAAGCCCAGCTGCTGGCCCCAGCTCCAGGGCTGTGCTTTTCCTGCCTGTCCCCTGGCACTGTGCTACTTTTGGCTCCTTGACCTCTTTTCCCTCCCCCAGATGGACAACCCCCCCACCCCCAAGCCCACCAAACCCCACATCTTACAAACCACTCCTGGTGCAGGGAGCTGATCGAAGTAAATTGGAGTGGGCAGAGGGGCAGGTGGGATTGGAGCGGGGCAGTCTTGCTGGGGGAGAGGGTTGTTTATTTGGGGTTGGGGGGGCTAAAAATAGCCCCTGATGTTGGAAGAGGGGTAAGAGAGCCTCCCCCAACCCCGCAAGCCACCTGTGGACCCTTCTTGCCCCTCTGTTCCCTCTTACAGACCCCACTTGTCTCCCTAATTCCTCCTGCAGACCCTGCTTGTCCCCTGCATACTTTGCTTGTCCCCGATCTTCTGCAGACTCCGCTTGCCCCCTCACTCCCCTAGGCCTTGGGGATTGACTGCAAGGCCTTGACGCTCCTCACTTGCCCCCTGATCCCAATTCACCTTAGATTGAGTGGCTGTTTTTAACTCACTCTAACCTTCCCCTAACTTCACTAAATGTCTGTATGTACCCACAGACTTTCTGCTTTGCTTTCCCATGGCTGTGACACCTAGATGAAACTGAGATCCACTGCACTGTGTGAGATGACTGTGATTTGCTTTTTTCACTCTGCCAGTACAGCCCCATTGATTTGTATGTTAGTGTTCCAAATAACAGGTCATCTCAGTCTTGCATGGTTGGTACAGTAATTAATATGCCACATGGTTTCCAGGAACCTAAGACTCTCTTTTTTTCTCTTTCCTTGAGTTTAATTCCATCATGACCAAAGAAATGCCTATTACATGGAGGAAATGCCTCCCCACTCTATATCATCAAAGACAGTAATGGAGATTTTGGTTCTTGGGGGTGTATATGCATGCATGGAAACTCTGCCTATACCTGTCCCTAATACTCCCCTTGCAGGAGCTAAAGACAAAACATGGAAAACTTTTACTCTGCCTCATTGGGGAGGGTGGGGTGCAGTGTACCCCTAAAATTTGCAAAGAGTAGTGCTGGGGGAGTTGTTACATCAAACAGCAAGGTTTTGAGGGGAGTGACTGGGTGTGTGAAGATTTCACCACTACCTCCTCACCCTTCCTGATAAGAGCTGCATGTGTGAACTTGCTTGGGACTCGAGAGTAACTGCCAGGAGGGTTGGGGGTGGATAGAGCATAAAAATGCAGATAACAGGTGGCTGGGCTATATGGAGGATGAGAATAGTAAGGAAATGATTACTGTGTTTTCTCTGTGGTCAGTGTTAATATTCATGGCTCTTAAAAATAGTAGGACAATTTGATTTCACTGGTATATGAACAGTTAACTGAATTTATAGTCTTTGCCAGGGCATACCAAGGATTTCAAAAGAGCTTTTAAAAATACTAAAAAGCATCCATTATCTTTGAGAAAAAATGAATGGAATAAATTTGAATTTTCTAAATCCAGCCATCCCAGAGGAGATGAATTTAAGGCATTATGCTTTTCCACAACTGAAAAAAGATCTTCAAGATGTTTTATCATACCAAGCTCCCTTTTTTCTTCTTTGTAATTGCTGCTGGGAAGAAAACAGGCAAGACAAACTGCAGGTGGAAAGTAGATTTTTTTTAGGTTGCTTATGGGAAAGAATTGTCACATTAAAATTTAGTTTAGTTATAATTTCAACTGTGCAGTTACTACTGAGACTGCAAAATAGTGATGGAAATTGTATGTTTAAAGTTCATAATATAAGCTACTCTCCTTGGTGATGGAGAATACCTCACTTCCTTCATGTAACATTTGCCCCTGCAGAGCACTTAGTACTCGATAGAAAAGAAGACTGATTTCAGTGCTATTGTTGTTTGCATTTCATAAGCATATTGTGGATATAACATATTTCTAAATTTTTTTACACCTATTTTCTGTTATTGGAGAGAGCAGCTGTCCATCACTTATGGTGTAACTTAGGAACCTTTTAAAACTGTAACAGTTGGTGCAAATCCATGTTTACAGACCTAAAACAACTGGCCAGCTTTCATCTCTGAATATTGGGCCCCTTCTTTATGTGCCTGAAAGTGGATGTGATGGCCTAACTTTAGGCACTCTATTTGAAATTTTTTATCTTGGAATCATAAAACTCTCCAGGGAAAAATAAAAATTTAAAAAATGTAACTAATGTAAATTATGTGATCAGTTATCACACAAATGTCCAATCTCGCTTAGTGTAGTATAAACATCCCTATGGCATGTATTCTTAGTCTTGTTTTAAATGTGGTCATTAATATTGCAGTAGTTAAAATGTTAAGACTAGTGCACTTACCTTGGCATGTTCTACCTCCTACTACTTGGTATCCTTCAGGGCAGACACATGAGAATTTCCCTGGTTCATTGACACATTGATACTGACATATGTAACTTGAAGTTCTGCATTCATCAACATCTGGAGAGCAAAGAAACAGTTGGCTCTTATTGTCTTAAAAATCTACTTTGTACAAAGACTACCCATTAATAGAAATAAAATAAACCCAGTCTAAAAAAAGAAATTCTTCAAAATCTGAAATGGTATTACACTTCAGCACCTTAAAGTTGTCTCCAAAAAAAGAAAATTCAACTGGTATTTTTTTTAGCTATTTCCAAATATGAAACTGTAGTGAAATGCATTTAGGTAAGTAGAGATTATATCAGCACAGTTTCAGAATAGGCTTGAGAAAAGAGAGCCGACATATTTTTGTGTTTCAAACATGATCCTTTTTTTCCGTAAGACATGTATAGATCATTTTGGCGGCTTAGCTCTGGGAGATATTTTACCCTGGTCTGTGTATGTAACTCGCAGTGCAGTTAATATGAAACGTTCTTAGGAAGATGTTAAAGACCATTTTTTGCCTTCAAACACTGTTTACTACATCCCATTTTTATTTGGCTTTTGTAACTTTGCAAGTTGATCAATTGATTGCAAGACCATGTTAGGATGAAATGTTATTTAATCATAATTTCATTTTAATTCTATTTAATAATTCCCATTATTGTGAAAAAGTGAAGTAATAGAATTCAGATGTGGCACAGGACTAGGCTAATGTGCCAGTTTGAGACCTGAGCTCAGTTCTTATTCTTGGGTGTGGAGTTCTTTGTGTAAAACCTTCCCTGGTTTCCTATTAAGAAATAGGGTGCACCGATAAAGATTGTTTGGGTCAATACCAATGGCTGATTATTAACAAGCCATGTCGACCGATACCAATCCGATTGTCAATATGCAAGCCTGGCAGCTTGGAGAGAAGCTTCTGGCTGGTAAGTCTGTTGGGGATAAGGGGCATGGTGGGGAGACTGAGGCCCCTGTCATGAGAGATGGAGTGGGGCTGGGTCAGGGGCAGGCGCTGCCCAACTGGAGTGGAGCAAGGCACAGGATGGAGCTGAGAGTGGCTCCTTTGGGAAGGAAGGGCAGCTCCCGCCGCTGCATGGACCCCAAGGGAGGCATGGGGGGGCACGTGCCTCCTGGATCTGTGCATGGGGCAAGGGTGGGCTACCTGCTGCGTGCTTGGGGCTGAAGTCAGTGCCAGGCTATTTCTGGTGAGGGGGTTGGGCTGGGACTGTGTTTGGTCTGGGTGGCAGGGGCACTGGGAGGGAGGATTTGAGGGGTGGTGCTATGGTGAATTTTGGGGTGGCTGTATCCCACCCTGTAGCCCCCCTCCTAGCACCACCACTGCTTGCCCCAAGCGCAGCCCCAGCCCAACCCCCCGCCCAAAAGAGCCCGGAGCCAGCCTCAGCCCACAGTGGCAGCCTGCCCTCGCCCCGTACACAGATCCCCTCCCTGTGCCACCTGGATGAGCTCCTTGCAGCTCCGTCCCATGCCTCACTCTGCCCTGGCCAGGTAGCACCTGCCCCAGCCCCAGCCCCACTCCC
>NW_017729022.1:188501176-188501862 GCF_001723915.1 Gavialis gangeticus | reverse complement strand
CTTCTCCTCCCCCTCCCACCCCTTCTGCCCCACAGACTTAAGAACTGGATGCTGCTCTCCACACTGCCAAGCTGCACTCCTGGCTGCATACATGCTGCAGCTGTGCCCATCCTTATGGCATTTATCGGCGACATTATCGGCCACATCAGCCAAAAAAGCTGATTGCCAATAATGTCAATTTCACTTCTTTTGGTTCCGACATGATATGGACCAATGTATTGGTGCATCTCTATAAGAAAGTGGTTAAACTTCAGCTGTTTTCCATATAAGGATGTATGAGGACATGAACTTTACCAAACGGTAACCTGGGAGATGAATTTACAACATGCCAACTATACATAACCACCAGTGTGCATGCTCGTACTCTGTGCTAAATGCAAGTTTGCTTACCGCTGCAGTGGGCACCTCTACATGTGCCCCTGACTGCACAGTTGATACTTAGAAAACACTAAATGACTGCACAGTCCCAGCGGCGTATGGGTCGTTTCCGACCCTACATCAGGGGGCAGCAGGGAAGGCCTTATGAGGAGAGGCTACGGGACCTGAACCTGTTCAGCCTCCACAAGAGAAGGCTGAGGGGGGATCTAGTGGCCTGTTACAAACTAGTCAGGGGGGATCAGCAGGCACTGGGGAAGTCCCTGTTTCCCCGAGCACTGCCAGGAGTGACCAGGAATAACTGTCACAAG
>NW_017729022.1:188488612-188501083 GCF_001723915.1 Gavialis gangeticus | reverse complement strand
GATTAGATATCAGGAGGCGCTACTTCACGGTCAGGGCGGCTAGGATCTGGAGCCAACTTCCAAGTGAAGTGGTGCTGGCTCCTACCCTGGGGGTCTTTAAGACAAGGCTAGATGTACACCTTGCTGGGGTCATCTGACCCCAGTACTCTTTCCTGCCATGGCAGGGGGTCGGAGTAGATGATCTACTCAGGTCCCTTCTGATCCTAGAAACTATGAAACTATAACAATAAGCCACAGCGCTGTAGCTTATTGTTATGGCAATGTTACGCTTAGTGCCTGCTGATGCTACATTGCCATAGCAATGAGCTATGTCACTGTGTAATGGATGTTATCTGCACTTTTATGTTTGTCACTACAGTGATATAGTGTCCTTTATAGACACGCCCAGTGAGAGTAAGAGTAAAAAGTAAGCATGTGCACATGGGTAGCTATTCTATCTTAGCTGATGCACTGTAAATTCATACCCTAGCTTACCTTGAAATAACTTGTTCATATGTCTATCGATAAGATCCTCACAGAGGGAGTATCTTTAATGGTTTTGTGGGACAGTTCAGGAGTGCCAAACCAAGACCTATATAGTTTAAAAACTGGTAGTGAGGATATGTGGCCTTAAGGGGGAGATCATCATGTGTTCAAAAGGAGTTTAGAAGACACCTATGTGGAATCTGGGAGAAAAGGTATTATATAATTGTCATGAGACTCATATTGTTTGTGTAGATACATGTATTCATCCATACATCTCAAAAACACAGTCATTTCCTTAGCATCATAAATTTAAGAGAATTTGAGAGAACACAATCTTACACCATGGAAAACTGAACATGCTTAGGTTTGCAGGTATTTATTTTATGGTGACTCTCTTTTAGATCAAGCATAATTCAAGTTAGTTTTAAGAGAAAGCTTTTAGAAGTATGCATCTCTCCCAGTTATTGCCTGAAAAATCTGTAGATGTCATTTTATGGCTGCAACTGAATTGTGAGTACATATCTTAGTGGCATCTTTACCTACCTGAATACTAGTGCAACTAAATGATGAGTACCTGCAATTCACCCAATAGATGCAAAATACAGGTCACAGATTTTATGGATAAATATGGCATCCACAAACTAGGAAGGCCTGATCATGGCTTAACTTGAACAAACCTCATTAATTCACAGAATTGTTTTTCAGAAAAATTACAGGAAGAGAGACATGGTATTTATCATGTTCCAAGAATATTTCTGTTAACACATTATGTAGAAGAGAGCAGATTACCTTCACAGTTGATTCTGTCACTGCTTAACTCAAATCCTGGATTACACTGACAGATGAAAGAACCAAGTATATTGTAACATTGTTGCGCACATGGGTTATTGGCATCACATTCGTTTATGTCTGAAAGGAGACATTACATATCTTTATCCATATTGAGCTCTTTGAATCCGGTAATTAAACTGATTAAGTGGATTAGTTGTAGTTTGGGTGCTTTGTTCTGCAGCCCAGTAAACTATCTCAGTAGACTCTGCAGCTGCTGGAACGATGTCAGATCTGTGCTTTTCATTCCTTGCAGAAAAACTGGAATATTTTTCCAGGAATGAGAGTTATTCTAATGTGTAATGAACTCTTCCAAAATGTTTAGTGCAGCTATTAAACTTCACATTCCAGCATCTTTTTTCAGGTATGAAATGCCAAGTCTATAAATAATTGATATAAGGAACACATACTGATAAGACCTCTCAGCAGGCAGTGGTTAAGATTTATCTGAGCTATTTATTACTTCTAAAATCTGTTCTTTTAAATTCCATTACAATTATAACATGCGCCTTTGAGACAAGTAGAGAGTTTTGCAATGCTCCAAGGCATAGACCATATTGAGGGAAGGCATTTTGCTATGTTAGATTCTTTCCATGATATGCCCATCTTAAGAACATATGTGAGGACACTGCAGTTTGAAAAGAGAAGGAAGGCATTTTCAATGGAAAGTTTGTGAACATGAAATTTCAGTATCTTTATCTGGAGTCTTTAATACTTATTTTTCATATACTGTTGACTTTAACTGCATACAGAGGAACAGTGAAAGAGAAAAGGCTTCCCATTCACTTTTTGATGCATTTTGTAAGAAACCATCATTACTGTAATTCTAATTTTTCTCTATTTTTTCTGTGGAATTTTCAAATGCTTGCGAATTATGTCAGCAATAGCTATCTGCAGATACTAATACAACTGACAAAACTCTTCACTATATTCAAAGAATCTGTTAGAATCAGCTAAAGTTAAAGTCGGGAGTAAAATATTTGGCATCTATGATTTGTGAAAGCTTCTATTTAAAAATGAATAGAATGCTTATATATTGCTTCTTTAGTTAGCTTTTAGCAAAAATGTAGTGAAGTTTATATGAAAACAATATTATTAGAAGCCCTAAGTGACAAGGTGGAAAATTCAATTTGTGAATATTCTTCTCTAGAGAAATTGTTCCACACGTATGTATCCAGTAAAGATGTGATGTATAACAGTTACAGTTGTAACATCTGACATATATTTGTGAAGTTACCTCTTGAGATAGGACAGCTTATACTTCCAGGCTGGTAAAGGTCAATGGATGGAGATGCCTGTAATACATCTGATACTCTTCTGGAGTTATAACAACAATGACCTCTAAAGAAATGTTCTTTAGAAACCAGGGACTGTGCCTCTTCCATCCCCAGTCCTCATCACAGTTCTAAAAGCATTCGATTTCCCTCTCTAGTAGGGGAGGAGAGAGAGAGAGCCCATGGTTTCTAAAGAACATTTCTTCAGAGATTATTGTTGTTACAGCTCCAGAAGAATGCTTAGTGTAATACAGGTGCTCAAAATCAAGGAATATTTTTCTTACGTATTTAAATAATCATTAGTTTAGCTATATTCAGTGACAACAGATTCCTCCCAAACTCTCAGAATCTGAACCCATACAATAACAGATGATATGGAAACATATGTCCCTTCTTCATAGCTTCTTTGGTAAATGGAGTAGATTTTCCCATGTATAGAAATAAATATATTCTTGACCCCTGAAAAATCATCCTGCTTATATGTTTAATTTTTAGAAATAACTTTCCTTTACTAAGTATTTACTATGGAAACAGTCATCTGGAAGTAGCTTGCACCTTGTTAAGCAAACCTCTTTGCAGCCCAATGTCCTCCTTTAGTTATTAGAAGACTTTGAGTCAATAATAATAATCTTGTTGATTTTGTCAAACTCTGTTGCAATCAACTATCAGAACTCCCTCAGAAATTTACTTACAAAAGTCTGAATATGATTCCCTAACTCCTTGAGTTTTAGGTTTCAAATTACTTCTCAAAGGTTCGTATCTGAGATGGAAAGACCTGTATTCTGTTATCAGTACATTAATCATGTGCTACAGAGAATAAATACATAGAATCACTTCTTCTAGTTTCCAGATATAGGGCCTGATTATTACTTGGACTGGTGTAAATCAGGAGTAACTCCATCAAAGCCAGTGAAGCATTAATATAAAACCAACACTGTTGAAAGGAAAATTTGGCTTAAGATTAAATAATGAATTTCACTGCCTGATGTTCAAAGAACCAAACTTATGGCATACAGAAGCCAGCTTGCCAATACAATAATCCATTTTCAAAGCAAATTTCCATGTTTGTGTCCAAGAAATTTATGTTCCCCAAGATTTACTTGGGCCAGTTCCAGAAAAGCTTCTAAGTCTAGAAAGAGGTATGACAGATTTTCAAATATTCTATTTAGTAACTTATGATGATGAAAGATAGTTTAAAAACACAACAGTATGCCAGTATTTGTTTTTCTAAACCAGACAGAATCATATATAAAGATACCCAGGAAAGTGCTTACCTACACAAGTGTGGTTGTTTGATGCTAATTGAAATCCTGGATTGCACTGGCAATAATAGGACCCAGGAGTGTTCACACATCTATGGTGACAATATGGAGGGAGGGTGCATTCATCGATGTCTGAATTACCACAAGAGCAAAACAGTAAAAAATGTTAGCACAGATTAATCACAACAGTTTATTGCTGCCAGCTTCTGTCCAAATGAAATGCAAAGTTTATTAGATCTGAATAAGGAAGTAAAAAAGAAAGGAGCTAATATAAAGCTAGAGTATACTCTTGCTAAATTTAATGGGAGCAGCACTGTTCCCTTTCCATTCATGGAGTAATTTTTGTTCAAATCTTCCTATGGTCATTGTTCAGCCAATGTGGTGTCAATAGATATAAAGGCCTTCCTTTATTTGGTGGCTAAGGTATAGTATGGTATTGAAATCTATTAATTTTTGTTGACTATCACATGCCTTATTTTGGTTCTGAAACCCAGAGCAAGCTTCCTGATCACTTCTTAACCAGACCTAATGACAACCAGGATACTAAATGTGGTTCATATACTCCTTTTCTGTGCAAAAGCAGAGTAACAAATTAATGCTTAATCTCTTTTGGTCTCTTTAGAGAACCTAAATCCTTCTCTGTTCTATGTGCAAGAATGTATAAGGATGACAGGGGTATGTGATCTGTCTACATAGACAACAGAGATTAGGCATGAAAAAGAAGTGGGGTGCTAGAGTTCTATGGAGACGTGGGCTCCATAACCCCACAGCTATACCTCTTGGCTATTCCCCTCTCTTAAACTCTCTTACATTCTTCCTGAAGTAAGTACCACTAAGCTACCAGCTGCAAGCCGGTAGCTGTTTTCTTCAACTGTGTGAAGGAAAATCAGATTGCATGACTGAAGTCAGTGCTATCTCAGGCAGTATTACCTCGCTCATGCAGGTTAACCATAGTTTAAGGAATGCTGCCTTTCCGAGTTCCAGCATTCCTCAGGTACAGTGGAGCGTGCAAACTACATAAAGTGCACAACAGCTCTGTCTTAATCTTTTTGCACTTTAGATGGTGTGCATGGAGCTGCTGGAGTTCCTGCCTCACCTCATGTGGATCTGCAAAACACTTTCTCCTACTAGCTAAATTGGCCATGCATGCATGTGCACAATCTTCCTTAGGCTGCGCCCTTGAGCGTAGTCAGAAAAAACCACGCAGCATCTTGTGCATGAACAGAATGTCAGTTTTTTTCACAGCGGCTTGGCTTTCAGTCAAATAAACCCTGGTTTTCACTGAAATGAAGAAAGGAACTTCCCATTTCCATGCCAAATTTTGAATTTCCTACCTCCAGCTGTTTCCACTGTAGATGTGCTTTAGAAGGAAGCCAAGAGTTTTTATAATGGGAAAGCATTACTTTTTTCACTTAATATTAAATATTAGTTAACCCTCTTCACAGAAACTTGTATTTATATTCTGAGGCCAGATCCTAATCAGTGTTTAGGCAGTGAAAAGTGAAAAAATGGGCTTAGGTTGAAAACCCGTTTGCAGCCTTCACTATTGTGATGGTTTACATTACAACTGTTTTATAGCAGAGAGAATTCATGAAGTAGAAGAGGGAAGGACGAGAAGACCCAGCAGATCCTTTCCATCTCTGGTTTTTAGAGAACCTCATTGTAGCAGGACATGGTGGTGTGGTTGCTGTTTTGGGGGGAGAAGCTGCCTGAGAGGTAGCTTCCAGGTGGTGTGGGGGCTGATTGGGGTTTACCTGACTGGCAGAGGGCCAGGCTGGGACTAGATTAGCCCAGTGCCTGAGCCGGTCAGGGGGCCTAGCCCTGACAGCCTGAGGAGAGGAGCTCTCTGCAGCATGGCAGAAGGACTCCTGAAGGGCCCAAGAAGGCAGGGGAAGCAGAATGACTCTGCAGGCTTGGGAGCCAGAAAATATTCCCTGTGGGGCAGAGAAGAAATGGTTTATGCAAAAAAAGTGCCTTTGTTTTATGTTGGTATTATTGCTGGAGTTACAAGCCTTTAGCCCTGCTGGAGAGAGGCCCAGGACTTACAGAGAATTCTCCAGCCCAGAGAAGGGGCTGAGCGGGGATACAGAGGGTTCCCCAGCCCACGGAGAGGGGGCTGAGTGGGGTATAGAGGGCAAGGGGATAGAGCCTACAGCCCAGAGAAGGGGCTGAGTGAGGCATAGAGGGCTCCCCAGCCCAGAGGAGGGGCTGAACAAGGGAACAGAGCCCACCAGCCCAGAGAAGGGGCTAAGCAGTGTACAAAGGGCTTCCCAGCTCAGAGAAGGGACTGAGCCAGGAAACCGAACAGAGGACCTGCCAGCCAGGGAGAGTCGAAGCGAGGGATTAGAAGGTGTACAGTCTCCAAGAGGGACTGCGTGAGGGGTCTGAGGACCCAGAGAAACAAGGTGGAGAGACCCAGAGGGTCTGAGAGTCCTGAGAGGGGCTAAGAAAAGCTAACATCTGAAATGATAACACCCGTGAGGCTTGGGGGGTGATGTAGCACAGGAATGCAGCCGCACAATTTGGCCATAAGACTATAGATGTCCTGCAGGGGCACTGCCAGGATGAGAGAGCCTATTTAGCATTGAAAGTAGTAGGGCCTGGGAGGGACTCATTGAGGAGTTGATTGGATTCAGGCTCTATGTCTAAAGCCCATGGGTAGCCTCCCTTACTTAACCTCAATAACAGTAAGGCATGGTGGGTGAGCAATTAAGGGAGGGCAACATTAGAGAGGGAGCTGGGCAGGAGCCACAGCAGTAGCTGTACCAGGGGGCCTCAAGGCCACCCGTGGGGCATGAATCTGCTACACTCATTCTCACAAACATGCAATGGCTATTTAAAGCCCTGATGATACAAATTTAGGCATGGGATTAGTATCACTGAATCTTTGAGTTCTGTGGAGCTACTCGTATGTCTGAATGTTTGCAAGACAGGATTCTAATTCATGGGGATTTTGTTTGTTGGAATAGGGTACATCTTTTGTGTGTACATGTGATTCTGTAACAGGCTATAAGATGCTTTAGGTTAGTAAGATCTGATCAATACAGCCAAATGTGTGTTTGAAGCAATGTTGCTGAAAGTGTTACCTTGCATTTGCAGCCCCCATTTTTCAGAAAATAACATCTTTGCTATATCTGAACACGACTTTAAAAAAAAAACAAATTAAAGTATAAAAAGATCACTCAGGTTTCTAGATTAAATTAAAAGTAAAAAAGAAAGAATTAGAACTAGGTTTCCACCTCTGCCCCCATTTCTAGCCCCCCCCTTCCTAACCAGCCTTCAAGCCAAAAAAAATCTGGAGCAATTTCACTCCAACTTCAGAGGAACATTTCCTCCCTGTTGAGAGTCTATAGCAAGATTTAGTCCCAAAGGAATATTTTTGGCTGAGGTATTACAAAGCCTCAAAAGATGGGTTTCATTTTGAAGTGCTGACACTACAGACTGTAGCATTATTTTTATGATATATTCTATTTTGACCTACATTAGTGATATATCCTTCTTCACTTCATCAGCCCGTCTTGGTTTAGACAGATGTAGGAGAAATTTCTCCTTCTAAAGATGTTAATTATACATAAATCACGAAAAAACTAAGTTGTGCCATACGGATTTCTTACTGTCAGGGTTGCAATATGTTTCCTATTAAACCTCTAAGTAGTACTCTAGCTCAGCTGATATTAAAAGGAGTAACTAACTGCACAATGGAATACATTATGCCTACTCTTACATTCTAGTGAAAATGTAACATTTTTACATGTATCAACAACCTGTCAAAAGTATTCCCCTACCTACATTCCCAACTACTCATCCTACTCCTCCACATAAGACTAACAAGTATTGGAAGGAGCTCTGTTTACAGAAATCTGTTTGTCAAGCACCCGATCCAAAGCCCACTGAAGTGATTAAGAGCCTTTCCATTGATTTCCATGGGCTCTGGTTCAGACCCTGAAAGAAAAGGTGTACAGCCTTCTTTTTTTACCAAGCATTTAAATAGTAATAAAACCAAACAGATACTGATATTACCCATTCTTCCCTCCCAGTAATCCCTCTAAGGGGACTGCTTGAATATTAGCAAGCCTTCTAAACACAGATTAGGGAATTTGCAAAACTTTCAACTGCAAAACTGCTGATCTGTGAAACACTGGAGAACACCTTTTTTGTCTTGTCTCTGTTATTTTGAGGGCTTGAAAATGCTTTTCCCTCACCTTGTCTGATACAAATGTTGCATCTTGTAGAGGTTGTATTGGGTTCATCATGTTTGATTTGATTGCACACTTGTTCTCATACATGTGATAAATGCAGAGCCTAAGACTGATCCCTTATGAAAGGGCAACTTCCACGGAAGTCAAGATTTAAGAGGTGCTCAGTAAGAACTGCAGGTTCAGAAAGATGGCATCTTTGCATATCTTTTCAGGCCACTATCTTTCAGAATATTCCTGAAGGAGATTGGAGTGTGTAAGATATAACTGAACAATGTGGTTTACTATATCACTATATTGGCAGAAGTGCTGCAGTCTGATTGCACAAATACTGTTCTTTTATGTATTTGGGCTTATAATGATCCCAGTGGTGTCAGTAGATCATTCTCCAGCCCCTACTCCTGGCACTAAGAGCTAAAGACAGTGGTTAATGTGTGATAAATTTGATACCTCTGGGCCCAGAGCTTCCACTGGTTTGTTTTATGCAAATAAATAAGTGCGACTGAATTCTGTTGTGAAAGTAAGCTCTTCAGACTGGGTCTTTCTATGTGTTTCTACAGTGTGCCTAGGCCTGGAATGCTGGATTCCACTGAAGTCAATGGAAGGACTCTCATCCACTTACAAGGGGCTCGTGACTGTATCTGGGGCCACTGGGTACTACCCA
Source organism: Gavialis gangeticus (assembly GCF_001723915.1). NCBI lineage: Eukaryota > Metazoa > Chordata > Crocodylia > Gavialidae > Gavialis > Gavialis gangeticus. The sequence continues at coordinate 188,492,394 of NW_017729022.1, read as the reverse complement.
GTACAAGTAAGGCAGAACATAAATAGCTAAGTAATTTTTTGTTGGAAGCTCAATTCAAAGTTCAGAATACAGTATGCTTAAAATAATTGCTAGCTCTATCCACTAGAAATTATTTACTTGTTCTCCCACAATCTATCAAAACTACGTGGCAAGGTATTTATGAAGTCTGAAAATTAACCTAGATAGCCAAAGAACATGGTTTATGCTAGTACACTTACCAATGCATTGTTCTCCTCGTTTCTGGAAACCAGGGAGACACTGGCATCTGAAGGACCCTCTTAAATTGACACATGCTTGATCTGCCCTGCAATTATGGGCTCCTGTTGCACATTCATCTATGTCTTTATAAAACAGCAAACAGAAAATTAGTTATAAACTTTGACTCAGGTGCTCACAGTTGAAGATCTGTATTCATCACATCCATCCCAAAGGTGTTTTTTTTTTTCTTTCCATAGCTTATTCCATTTACAAAACACAAGCACATTTTTGGGGACAAAAACACAAAGCTTTCTAGTAGTCCTTAACTCTCACCTATACCTGGAAATATTTCTAATATATATAATTTTTCCAAAACCATATATTTTAGGCAGGGTTAGTAGCACTGCTTATTATTAAGGTTGCCTTATAGAATCAAAGAAAGTTAGGGTTGGATGGTACCTCAGGAGGTCATGTAGTCCACCTCCTGCTCAAAGCAGGACCACTCCCAACTAGATCATCAACTAGATCATTCCTGCCAAAGCTTTGTTTTCCCAGGTTTTGAAAACCTTCAAGGATGGAGCTTCCACCACCTCTTTGGGTAATCTGTTTCAGTATTTTACTACCCTTCAAGTGAGAAAATTCTTCCTAACATCTAACCTAAACTTCTCTTGCTGCAACTTGAGACCGTTGTTCCTTGGTCTGTCATCTGCCACCACCGAGAACAGTCTAGTTCCATCCTCTTTCAAACCTCTCTTCATGCAGTTGAAGCCTGCATGTAGTTGAAGGCTCAGGCTTTTCTTCTCTAGGCTAAATAAGCCCAGTTCCCTCAGTCTTTCCTTATAAGTCATGTCCCCCAGCCACCTCACCATTGTTTTTGGCCTCCACTGAACTCCCTCCAATATCTCCACATCCTTTCTGCAGTGGGGGGCCCAAAACTGAACAGAATACTCCAGATGTGGCCTCACCAGTGCTGAATGGAGGGAAATAATCACTTCCCTTGACCTACTGGCAACACCCCTACCAATGCAGTCTAGTATACTGTTAGCCTTCTTGGCAACAAGGGCAGACTGCTGGCTCATATTCAGCTTACTGTCCACTGTAACCCCCAGGTCCTTTTATGCAGAGCCATTGCCCAGGCAGTCAGCCCCCAGCCTGTACTGATGCATGGGATTGCTCCGTCCTAAGTGCAGGACTTTACACTTGTCCTTTTTGAACCTCATGAGAATTCTTTTGCCCAATCCTCCAATTTGTCTAAGTCACTCTGAATAGTGTAGGATTGCACAGGTAACTACAATTCAGAAATTTCCTAACCACTGTCTGTTTGCAACTTTATTTTAAAAACTACATTAAAGGAATATTATAAAAATCAGTGACACATTTTAATGCACTTTTCCAACTAGACTGAATGGATATGTACATGTCTGCATGTGAGTGTGTGTAGGTATATATATATATACATATATATAGATAGATAGATAGATATCTATATCTATATAAAAGTGACAATGATTGGTATTTAATGATAACACTTGAAAATTGTTTCTGCTACAAAAACAAATTACAATTTGTTTTATCATTTAAAAATCCAGCTTGTTTTTTGCTGTAACCTGACACATCACAATGAAAGGTTTTTGTAATTTTGACATTTTGGAGAATGTAGGCTGAACAAACAAATTCCTTAAGATGTATGATCTCTAGTTTACAAATTTCAGCTGAACTCTCTATTTGTACAGGCATTAGGGATCTTCGAAATTCACCAGTGGCACATTCTGGGTGGTGTTTTGGAAAAAAATATACATTCTTTCACATAAAAATAAAAACAATTTTGATCATGCAATGCAATAAAAAATAAACCTTCAACAGTTTAAATTAATTCAGAGTGTTTGCCTTTTCCCAAATGTCCAAATATTTTAGACATACTTCTTTTATTTGACAGCTCAGATTCTAGTGCTGTCCTGTCCTCTGCATGTCTGAAAGGTTCAGTTCTGCAGCTGCCATACTTATACAGAACTAGCTGGCTTCACTCTTCTGCACTGTCAGAAGAAAAGTTCATTCTCAGTTGTAGAGCAAGATTTAAAAGACCTATAATAAGCTAATATAGAACAGACATATAATTAAGGACTTGATCTAATACACAGTGGGTGCATCTACTAGTATACTTTACTGTGGAGTAGACAAATTAGCTCAACAGTAGGGTATCTTCATCTACAAGTGGGCTGGATTAGGGCACAGTAAACTAATTAACTCCACTGAAAATCATGTGTAAATGCTGACCACAGGACTAAATTGTGGCCGGTCAGCCCAGCCAGCTGGGGGTCTGCTTTGCCCTGACTCAAATTGCTGCTGTCCTGGGCATGTGTGTAGATGCTGTGCCTGTGAGTAGTTTACTCCAGCTCAAACAGCTCTGGAGTTTATTGCTTTGCATTAATTGCACATGTAGATGCACCCAGTGAAATCTATTGCAGTTTTTCCAATGACTGTAGTGTGCTTGGTATGAACTCCTACTTCCTACAAAATAGGGAAGAAAGATGCTTACAATGTTCATATTGTTTCATCTCCTGGATTGTGTTCTTGGAACAAAGCATATTTAGCCTCTGAGTGCTTGTCAACATGGACACATTTAGAAAGTTAATCTGATTATTTTTAAATGGATTATTAAACTGAATTGAACCCTTTTGTGGATATTCATATTGAAAATTAAAGTAGCTTTAATTCAGTTGAACTTATTTCACTTTGGAAAAGTGAACTACTACTTTCAAAAGAAGTAAGCTAAAGTCAGCAGGGCCACTTCCATTCTGAATAAAAGAGTATCTATACAGGAGCTCAGTGATCCACTTCAAAGTCACACCATCAGTTAATCTGGGTCAATTTTCCTGAATATTTCTGTGTAGGCAACACCTCACTGGGACTAAATGGTTAAGGGTCTCACTGCTTCAGAGCAAGCAATATTCTAAGTAGCAGGCCTCTCCAGGGCAATAAAACTTCCACCTACTAGGCACTCCAAAGGCATATGACAATACAAAAGAGGAAATAAATGTTTATTTAATTTGTTCTTTGTGAACTGCTTGGTCTTTGATGAAAACTTCGGTACAACTGACTTTTATTAAGGACTTTTAAACTTTAACTCATCACATAATGTACTACTGCTTCCTTCTCAGAGATACATTTTTTTAATTGTTAGGCTATTTTAACATCATTAAAATAAGTTTTTTCATTCACTGTTGCTTTATTGGATTGTTAGATACAGTTTAGTCTCAGAAGTGGGGACTATATCTCAAATGGCTTCTTATTCTCTGCTAGAAACTTGGTAAGTGCATTTTTCCTAAGCTCTTACTACAGTCTGCCAGATGATAACTCTTGGAGACAGTGCCTTGCTTCATCTGGGAATAACAATTTTGCCTTTGCACGTGATACAAGTATCCTTGTACCTCCAAAAATGCTAACCTAACCCTATCATTTGGTTGGGGATGTCACTACATCACAGATAAGCTTTACTTCTATACAGTTCGTTTCTATACAGATCTAATGTATGCTTAGGTCTTTTTGTTTCCAGATTACTTCACTTGCGCTGTTCCTCCCCCCTC
>NW_017729022.1:188487015-188488451 GCF_001723915.1 Gavialis gangeticus | reverse complement strand
CCCCCCCCCCCCCCCCCGCCACATCTATTTTCCTTGGTTTTTATTTTTAATGATAACTTTTTGTTAGGACAAATGGAATAGAAGATCCAAATCACTATTAAACATAGAAAGGAGAGTGTATGATCTGAGAGGGTCATTAAATGTTATAAATCAATCATATTTCCAGTGATTTTCATTGCATTTTTTCCATGCAAGAGGAATGCATGTATCCTCATAATGTCTCTTTGTAAAGAATGTTAACTTATTTCATAAGTCTTGTGACGGTTTGAGATGTTATACTCGTGGAATCCACTCTGTGGTGCACGTGCCCTATGTAATTTAAACTAGATTATTTCTTAACAGCAGTGTTCATTATGGCGCAACTCTGCCCTACATGCCCTTCAGAGCACTGTAGATGAGGGTACAAAGGCAAAGTAGCTTCAACAAAAACTTTCTTCCTTCAAAATAAGAACCTTGAGAATAGGGCTCCAAATTAGTGGTGAAGAAGGGAGTTCATGGGATCTGTGCAGAAAACATTTACTATAAACTACATAACTGTTCCCTCTTCTTTTTCTTCTTTCTGCAACTTTGCTCATATAAATTCTACTCTAACTGATTAACAAACAGTTATCTTCAGTTGGGTCCTATTAACCTAGTAGAAGAGGGGGGCTGTCACCTGAAAAAAAGCACTGGGTGTTGCCTTTCAAATATCTTAACAACATGGGTTGTGAAAATGCATTGTAATCCTGTAGAATTAATAGTGGAGGTTGCTGCTAAGTGTACTCTGACAGTCTAGGTTTCTTCAGAGGAAGCAAATAAGACAGGATAGTCAGAACTGAAGCTGATAGCTCAGAGAGCTGTTGCTGAACCACCTAGATGGACAATGCTTCCTCTTAGTAGACAGATAGATAGATTTCCTATTTTGTGAGAGATGTTTGAACCTCAGGCAAGTAGCCACACTCTAAAGAAGTTGTTTTACCAGCATTTGCACCGTTGAGTGCAAAGATGCTGGATTTCATAGATTTCATAGACATTAGGGCTGGAAGGGACCTTGGAAGATCAGAGAGTCCAGCCCCCTGCCCCAGGGGCAGGAAGTCAGCTGGGGTCATGGGATCCCAGCAAGATAAGCATCCAAATTTCTCTTGAAGGTGTTCAAAGTAGGTGCTTGAACCACCTCTGATGGCAGGCTATTCCAGACCTTGGGGGCTCGGACAGTAAAGAAATTCTTCCTTATGTCCAGCCTGAAACGGTCTTGTAATAGTTTATAACTGTTTGACCTCGTCATCCCTTGGGGCGCTCTGGTGAACAAACGTTCCCCCAGATCCTGGTGAACACTCTGGATAAACTTATAGGTGGCCATCAGATCACCCCTGAGCCTGCGATTTTCCAGGCTAAAGAGTCCCATAGCTCTTAGCCTGTCATTGTAAGGTCTGTTTTCCTGACCTCTGATCATGTGC
>NW_017729022.1:188481069-188482015 GCF_001723915.1 Gavialis gangeticus | reverse complement strand
TGAAGGCTCATGTTTGTCTTGTGGTCAATCATGACCCCCAAGACCCTTTTGTCTGTAGTGCTAGCCAGCGTAGCACTGCCAAGCCTATAAGCATGCTGCAGGTTTTTCTTCCCAAGGCAGAGAACCTTTCACTTTTCGATGTTAAACACCATCAGGTTCTCATCCACCCATTTCATGAGCCTGTCAAGATCTGCCAGGATCACCCTCCTGTCCTCAGATGCGGATGCTTTACCACAGAGTTTTGTGTCGTCAGCGAACTTGGCTAGTCTGCTTCTGACACTAATGTCTACATCATTAATGAAGATGTTAAATAGTATAGGCCCTAGGACAGAGCCTTGAGGGACCCCACTGGTCACAGTGCACCACGATGATTGACTTCCATCAACAACCACCCTCTGGGTCCGACCATGGAGTCAATTCCTCAGCCAGCAGATCATGGTGGATCCAAGGCTGCAGTTGGCCAGTTTTGCCAAGAGGTGATCATGGGATACCAGATCAAAGGCTTTTCTGAAGTCAAGATATACAACATCAATCTCTTCTCCCTTGTTCAGGTGATAGGTCACCTGGTTGTAAAAGGAAATAAGATTCGTCAAGCAAGACCTACGCGCAACAAACCCGTGCTGGCTATCCCTCAGGATGTTGGCATCGGCCAGTCTGTTAAGAATGGCCTCTTTGATAATCTTTTCTAAGACCTTCCCCGGGATAGAGGTAGGCTGATGGGCCTGTAGTTTGCCAGATCCACCTTCCTCCCTTTCTTGAATATAGGCACTACATTGGCCTTCTTCCAATCTTCGGACTGATGAAAGACCGACGCAAAGTACCCATTTAGTAGATTGGCTTTTTTCTGGGCGTTGGTTGTCAGGTGTACCGTCTGGTTTAGCAGGGGTCCAATGTTGCCCTTGCTTTTTCTCTGGCTCCCCACTTATCTAAAAAAGGACTTTTTATT
>NW_017729022.1:188450642-188480693 GCF_001723915.1 Gavialis gangeticus | reverse complement strand
TCCCTGGTTGCCAGTACCAGGTCGAGCAGCGCTTTACCTCTTGTTGGCCCGTAGACTCCTTGTGTCAGATAGAGGTCATCCACACACGAGAGGAAGCTTTGTGACTGGTTGGATTTAGCTGAGCGCTCTTCCCACGAGAGTCAGGGTAGTTGAAGTCTCCCATGACAGCCGTGGAACTGGAGCATGCGGCCTCAGCCAATTTCCTGGCAAACTCCTGGTCAAGCTCTTGACTTTGGGTGGGAGGTCTGTAATAGATTGCCACCATTGTGTCCTCTGTGTCATGTTCCCCACGCATTTTTGGTGGGAGGGTGTCCAGTCGTCCACCCTAGTCACCCATGTTGGATTGGGGTGATGTGTAGTTCTCCTTGAAATAGAGAGCTACACCCCCGCCCCTTTTGTCCACTTGATCTCTCCTGTACAGGGTATAGCTGTCTATACCCATGGTCCAGTCATGGGTGGATTCCCACCAGGTCTCTGTTATGCCTATGACATCGTAATTATTTTTGTTAAGCGGGAGAACAAGTTCCTCCTGTATATTCCCCAAGCTCCTGGCATTCGTGTACAGGTAGGCAAGTGTCCCCTTGGGGGCTCTTGCCTTGCCCACAGATTGTACCAGGGCTGGGGCTGGGGTGGGCTCCCTTAAGTGCCTTGGCCTGCTGGCTTTGCAAGGGTTGCTCAGTGGACCAGCAGTGGCGGTATTCCCCCCCTGTCTCCCGGTGGGGATGTGGGTGCTGTATTTGGTTCTGTTTTTGATAAGCTATGTTGGGGAGAAGTGAAAAGGTGGGAAGGTTGGCAAGTTCATCAGGCTAGAGAACTGGTGACATTATGATAAAACAGACTGTATCTTGCTAAGAACTCAGGACGTCAGCAGAATTGGCAGAAAGGCATAGGACAGTCTTGGTATCTGCAGAGGAAGAAAGGCATCTTTCAAAGAACCTGGGCTTACATCTACTTTGAAGCAGAACATCTGCCACTTGTTGAGGTGCAAAGGGGACAGGGCTACCTTTGAGAACCCCTTCCTGAGGTAGATGTAGATGACGTGGGATTTAGTGAAAATTCCCTGCAGAATTGGTATGCTAAGGTGCTGTATAGAGTAGGTAAGTGGGTAGCAATGTATATTATATGACAAAGTTTGGGCAAAGAGGGTCTAGCAAAAGAAACTTTACTGCATATTGTTAGTGGTTCTATTTACCAGTTTAAAGATAACTGGGCTTTGAATGGGAAAGGGACAAACAGTTGTACTGTTGTGTCTGTTGGATAGATATATTGATCACAAGCAACCTTGAGGAGGCTAAAGGTAAGATCTGGAATCTGATAGATGTGAATGCTACCATGTGGCTTATAATTTTGAGGTAAATCTTCACTGGTATTCTGGGATTTGTCCAGAGTTTTCTGATATGCTATAACACTGAAACTGCTGCTGAATTAAGTATGCTGTCATTGACCTTGAATTGACCATCACTTCCTGGTGAACTGTATAGTCTGAGAAAAGGGCAGGATGGATTTTTCTATGTTGATTTTAAGCCACAGGAAATAAAGGAGGATCAAATGAACAAGCTGATTACTTGCTGTGGCAATTTTCCCCACATAGGCTTTTTATCCAGCATTCACTGTCTGCAAAACAATGCAATCACTAGTGACAAAGACCCAAAGGAGTTTCATGAGGCTCTTGAAGTCAGAACTCTGTCAGAACTCTTCTACTGTGAACCCCAGAGCTACATGGATAAAGATGTGAAATAAGTCTCTTGAAGATCAGGAGCTATGAATCAATCTATAGAATCTCTTCTGCCACTATGACAGGATACCAATAGAAACCTCTTCCACTGAACTTTCAGACCAATGCTCCAAAACAGAGTAAGGAATTCCATTCTGATTTAACAATCTTTTGCAAGGTGGGTCCCAGACAATGACTGGATAAGATACCCCCTGTCTATATGAGGAATCATCAATCCAAAGTTATCATTTTTTAACCTGTGAAAAATAAGGAAGATGGCTTCCAAATGTGGAGTGACATAAAAGAAAAAAAGACCTGGAAGTAGCAGGATCAGGACCTTGAATGCTTGGTCAAAAGCTATTTTTTGCCAAACTCAGTAGGTAGAAAAATGGAAGCAAAAGTTTGATGGCCATGGGCTCTCCTCCTTGGAGTTCTAATGGTCAGTATTTGACAACAGTATTGGGACAGAGTGGTCCTGGGTCTGACTGTAAACTGCATCCAGCTAGAGGGCTTGGTGGCAATGTGGTGGGGCTAGCTGTGGCGGGGTAGCTTCTGTAAAATACCACGATGCATTCTTCTTCTTTTTCATGCATTCAATAATAACAATCATGGCATTTTTCTTTGAAGCAGACTAGGTAGAGGCTTCTACAATATCGCCAGATTTAGAGCAAAAATCAAGGTGAAAGAACTGGTATTGAGAGACTTCCCGTTTGCAGATGATGCGGCCTTGGTTATCCACAATGAATCTTCCCTATGAAATCTCTTGAGCAGATTTTCTGGGTCATGCAAGAACTTCAGGATGGCAATTAGTCTCAAGAAGACCGTGATCATGTACCAAGTGGTGGAAGAACCAATACCTGACATCACTTTGAAGGATAAATCTCTTGGCGACATTGACAGTTTTCGCTACTTGGGTTCTATGATCAGCAGAAATCTCGACCTTCAGATTGAACTGACAAACAGAATTAGAAAAGCACCTAAGACTTTCAGGCTATTACAGAAATGTGCAGGGAATAAAAGCAAACTATCAGCTAATGTGAAGATACAAATCTATGAGACTTGTATGCTGTCATCCCTGCTTTATTGTTCAGAAACATGGACTACATATGCTGGGCACATCAAGAGACTGAACAGCTCCCACATGAAATGTCTGAGTAAGATCCTGAAAATAAAGTGGGAACACAGAATACCAAACACAGAGGTAATGAAGCATGCAAGGCTGACATGCTCAGCAACCACTATCAAGAAGAGGAGGTTGTGATGTCAGCCATGTTGGGTGAATGGGAGAAGACCGTATCCCCAAGAATATTTTGTATAGCGAATTTGAGATGACCAGGGAAATAAAAGAAGTATGTTTATATGAACACATGAACAGGAAACCTGAGACCTGTGTTTAAAATGGATAGGATATTTCTTGCTGCTCTTTTTCCAGTTCTCCCAGAAGTTTCTGAGGAGGTAGAGAAATGAAGTTTACAGGAGAAAAAATCATGGGAGGTGGGAAGTTGAGCCATAGTTCACCAGTGTCATAGGAAGGTGAGACAAATTTGCTCTGGGTTCTCTGAAGTGGCAGAAAGGTCAGTTTGGACTTTTCTAGCAGGAACAATGTGGATACATTTGCACTACTAGATAGGATCAGCCTTCAGGCTGCCTTCAAGCCTGTGTCCATTGATTACCTAAGCTCAACCACAGAAAGACTGGAAGTTTTGCTGAACTGCATGATCTGAACTTGAGCCTGCCTCAGCCTCCCCACTGCAAGGAGTTCAGATTTTGCTCAGGTCTTTCTTGGTTATCCCTCAATATGAGAATGATGTCTGCCAGGAGGGAGGCAGGATTAGGGGGATTATTGGTGAGTTTTAGATGGCTGAAGAATCCATTCTGTGGTCTGCAAGTTTTTCCACAGATATAAGTGGTGCCTTGGGGGGAGGGGAAGGAAGGCACAGCTGTGGGCCAGGATGTAGTGTGCTTTCCTTCCTCCTCTGCCATTTCTCAGCTTCCTGAGCAAGATGGCTCTCTTCAAAGCGGACTGTAGCTTGATGTAAGGTGCAGCACCATTGACACCAGTTACCAGCCAGGACTTTCCAATTTGTAAGGTTGATGCCACCCTTCTTAAGGTATGCTTTCAGGGTGTCTTTGTAGTGCTTCCTCAGTCCTCTGCAGGTCCTCTTAACATGACTGAGTTAAGAGGACAGGACTTGCTTTGGGAGATGAGTGTCAGCCATCCACGCACAGTGGCCAGCCCAGTAGAGTTGATCTTTCATGATCTTTGCCTCAATGCTGGTTATCTTAGCTGCAGAGAGCATGCTGGCATTGGTGCAGTGGTCTTCCCATCTAATGTGAAGGATGTTCCTGAGGCAATGCTGGTGGAACCGTTCCAGGCACTTAAGGTGGCTTTGATATGTCACCCATGTCTCACACCTGTAGAGGAGCATGGAATAACCACTGCATTGTAGACCAGGATCTTAGTTTCCATCTGCAGATCTTGGTCAGCAAAGACATGGTAAAGCAGCTTTCTGAAGGATATGCTGGCTCAATGAATCCTATGTTTGATTTCTACATCAAGACAGACTGACTGGGAGAGGTGCTGCCAAGGTATGGGATATGCTTGATGTTTTCCAGGGGTTCTCCACCAATGGTAGTTTGTGTGGGGAGAGGGGAAGCTTGTGCTGGGGCAGGCTGATGGAGCACCTTGGTCTTTTCAATATTAAGGGATAGTCCCGGGCTATGGTAGGCACCTGAAAAAAGGCAAAGGGTGGATTGCAGCATGCGTGAGGATGACTGAAGGTCTGTCATGCCAGTCTTGGTAACTTTCGTTTTGCTCTGGAGGCACCACAGGTTGAAAAACTTACCATCCATTTGATATTCAGCCCCAATTCCGGGAGGAAAGCGGTCATGGATGAGAATTAAAATCACAGCAAGATAGATGGAGAAGAGGGTTGGGGCGATGACACAGCCCTGCTTGACACTAATATGGATGGTAAATGGGTCTGTCTCTGATCCACTGCAAAGGACTCTGGTGGTCATCCCATTACGGAGTAGTCTGAGGATGCTGATGAACTTCTGTGGACAACCAAACCTAGCCAGCACATTCCATAAGGCTTCACAATTGGAGTCAAAGGCCTTGGTTAGGTCAACGAATGCCATAAACAACTCCTGGTATTACTCTACATATCTTGCAGATCTGTCATGCAACAAAAATGATGTCAGTGGTACCCAGCGATGGTCTAAAGCCATACTGGGGTTCTCGAAGGACATCTTTGGCAAGAGAGAGGAGGTGATTTAAAAGGATGTGAGTAAGAATCTTCCCAGCAATGGAGAGGAGGGCAATGTCTTGGTAGTTCCCACACACTGACTTGTGCCTTTTCTTGAAGATGGTTATGTTGGCATTCTTTGCGATGTGGAGCTTCCTTGTGAACACACTGTGGCAGAGCATTTGCAGTGCCTGACACTTTACGGGCTGAGTCAAGCAGCTAGCAGGCACTTGATTGCAGCGGCCATTTTGAGACCCTAGTATATAAAGGCTGCAGTCTGCTGCTACCAGCCCAGGCAGAAACACTGCCTAGATGAGCTGCAGCAGGAACAACCCAGGAGGTAAGGGCAAGAGCTTATGATGACTAGGAGGCTCTTGGTCCTGGGCATGACCTAAAATGATACCCTGCCATGGATGGGTGGTTTGGTGGGGCTCCTAGTAGAGTGGGAGCCCCCAGGAAATGCCAGGCCAGTTACCACCCTGGTGAAAGACAGATCAGGGCACCTTAACCCCTAGCCCCCACAATACTGTGGGTACATGGGGGGCAGGCATGGCTGCAGCCACCTGAGCCCAGAGATGGCGCACGACCCAGGTAGGGCCAGGCATGGCTGTGGCCACTGAGCCTCCACAGGGGAGAGAAACCCCTGAACCCCAAAGGAGGGGGTTAGATGTGTAACCCCAGAATAGGGGCGGCAGTAAGGGCCCAGAAGAGGGTTGAGTAGTGCTGAGGGCCAGCCTGAAGGGCAGCCAAGGGGGTGTGCTGAGTAGGGCTGTGGGACAGCCTGAAGGGCAGCACATGGGCCAACCCCTGCAGAGCAATTTGAGAGAAGTGTGGAGCCCCAGAAAGGGGGAACAGAGGGCTGGGAGCCCAGTGTGTGGGGCCGGGGGCCCAGTGTCTGTTTGTGTATGTCTATGTAAAGCTGCCCTGGGAGGGGCCAGCACAAGCTTGGCCCAGGTCAGGAACTTGGCTGGCCACTACCCAAGTGAGGGTCATGGGAGAGGCCCAAAAGGCTGTACTTCTGCCACCCAAGGCATGATCCACATAAAGCCTATGGCCTACAGGAGCTGCTCCAAGAGGGAGCAGGGCGGGACAAGCTGTTGATTCGAGAAAGAGGCCCTAGTGAGAGGAGGGCAGAGTGAATGTGTGGGTGAAAGATGCCTGACAGTGAGGGCTAAGCTTCGCCCGGCTCTAGGCCAGGAGCATTATGACACCATGGATGCCATCTGCAAGGCATGGGCTGCGGTGTAGGGGAGGTTCAGAGCTGCAGATAGCACCCTCTGGCATCGGGGCATGTAGTGGGCAGTCTACTGCATTTTACTACCCTTTTTGAGAACAGCAAAGTTGCGGCAGGTGAGATTGGGCAGACTGCCCCATAGACAAGTGGGCGGGTGGGCATGAGACCCGGCCTCGAGAGCTGCCCCCGTCACACTCATATTTTGATGAGAAGTTGGTGAAGTTTTTGTGCTAGTGTTGTTCCACCAGGTTTGAAGACCTCTGCAGGAACATCATCTGGTCCTGGTGCCTTATTATTCTTGGTCTGAATAACGGCATGCGAGACTTCCTTGAAGGATGGGGGAATCAGCAAGAGATTCATTACTGGGTGTTGAGGGATGGAGTCAATGGTGGCAGCTGAGACCTCAGATTCACAGTTGAGTAGAATCATGAAGTGCACCTTCCAGCATTGTTTGGATACATTATCCGTGGAGAAGGGTGGAGCTGTACTGGGATCACAAGGGTGTTGGACCATTGGAACATGGTCTGTGGATGGCTTTTATTGCTTGAAAGAAATGTTTCATCTTATGTGGATCAGCAAAACTCTGGATCTCTATGGCCTTCACTTGCCACCACCAGTTCTTGATGTCCTGTAGCCTCTAAATTACAGCTTTAAGCCAGTTGTAAGCCTCTTGTTTTTGCTAGTTGGAGGGGTTCATGTTGCCAACTGCAGAACACAGTATCTTCTGATGGATAAGTGCTAAGATTTCGTCATTATTCCCATCAAACCAATCTTGGTGATGGTAAGTAGAGTATTTAATTGAATCAGCGCATGCCTTGTGAATAATGTTCTTAAGTTCCTCCCAGTGTGCTTGATGTCATCAGGTATGTCAGAGAGCCTCTAAGTAAGGCATTGCTGAAGATCCTCATATCTAGCTTGGTCTTGAAGTGCCTTGAGGTTAAATCTCATCCGCATTCCTTTTGGTTGTTTATGGTGTTGTGGTGCAAGCTGCGTGTCCATGATTGATCTGACTAAATGGTGGTCATCTGCACCTCTCAGGACTCGGGTAATATGGACATCAGTATGATCATGGGCTCTGACAATAATAAAGTCAAGAAGATGCCAGTGATTGAAGTGTAGGTGTTTCCAAATGGTCTTACATTTGTCATTCTGTCTGAAGATAGTATTTGTAAGTTGAGATGTTGCTCAGGTGGTGTAGGTCTCAAGCACAAGAAGTTTGCCAGTAGGAATTCCACAACTTCTTAAGAACATAAAAGCATAAGAACTTCCATTTACTGGGTCCGATGGTAGGTCCATTTTGCTCAGTATCTTGTGTCAGTGACAGAGAGTGGATGCTGAAATAGACAGTGAACAGTGTATGACCAGAGTTTTTACCACTGTTCCTCTCTCATTTGCAGCCTCCAGCTAATCTAGGCTTCAGAAGGTCTAGAAAGTTCTGATTCAGAGGCTGTACTCCTAACTCTCATGTTCAATAGCTACTGAGGCACCTTTCCTCCAAGACTTCGCCCAATACTTTTTTAAATCTAAAACGATCAGCTTTCATAATGTCTTGTAGTAATGAGTTCCACACTTTGATTACATGTTGTGTGAATAATAACTTAGTTTTGTTAGTTTTGTTCCTGACTTGCTATACCATTCTTTCACTCTACACAGCATTACATTATCGTGGTATTACCAACATTTCTCTGAGTCTCACAATGATGATTGGTCCATAGCCTCATCTGAATGATGTTGAGCTTTTAAGTTATTCTCCCAGTTAGTTCCCAGCATTTGAAAATAAGCTAAGTCCCAGATCTTCATTCCAGAACCCTGACAACTTGTTTATCTAGTGCAGATCAGATTTTTTCCATCCATCAGATTTCTAGCCTGTTAATCATAACTATTATAAATTATGTTGTCTGAAGGCTTCTGATTTTGTGCCATTGATTTGGAAGTCAACTCCTAAACTTCCTCATATTAAGGGTAATAAATACTAGGATCAAGGCATCAATTATATAGGAACAAACTATACAAATTATTTTCTTGGGCTCTGCCACCTTTTTCTTTCTAGACAAAACCTCTACAGTTGAACAGGAATTGCAGTGTGGACACTGGTAGTGTTGGAGTGATGCTGTATATATGAGGTGCAGAAAAGATGAGATTTTTGTGGCTGGTAACTTTTATTCGACCAGCTGCATGATTGGGATAGACAAGATTTTGAATGCAATGCATTCATGTATTTTTGGCCTTGATCTAGCAAAGACATTTTTGGTCTTTCCTTGTCCAATATAGCTGTATAGCAATGTGTATGGAAGCATACGCATTACAGAAAAAGAAAAAATAAAACAAGGCAGTCCAATGCACATAATTCTCCTCCAGGGAGAGGCTGAGGAAACAAACAGGACAGATATTTGCCATGTTGCTTAAGGCACTACTAGAAGGCACTGTGATACCACACTGATGAGCACAGCATAAAAACCAACACAGTGTCATAATCATATTAAATTTTCATTCCTTGTGGATGCTATTTTTTTTTGTGAAAAATACCTGAAGCTATCACCAATCTCTTTTTTGGTGACTGGCAACTGCATTTTTCTATGCCCTTTTTACATGTCATATACACATTCCACATCAAAACATATCAATAACACATAGTAAATACTGTCTTATACTTTGCAGATATTCTCCATTTTGTAATTGGAGCTAGCACTTTAGTTGGTATAAATCTTAGGACGAATGGCTGTAGATCTGTGGTAAATAGCTAAAATTCTTGTATCATGTTTAGCAGATGAGTGTAGTGCATACGCTCTGATTTTTTAGCTTATTGCACCTATTGCAGCTTTATCTACAACTTGTAATTTTTCAACAGCTACCTTCTTCTTTCCCAGACTTAATGTAGGACACATTATGCCCAAAGACTTGTTTAACCTCTTTTCCAACTATACAGTTAGTTCAATAAAAGATATCACCAGGTTTCAATGGACAGTGATGTGGCAACTAACCAACTCCTCACCAGAAAAGATACCAGGAAAGTAAAAACCTGGATTCCCCTTTGAACCTTCCTTGCAGTTATACAGTTAAGATTCATCCAGCAAAACCTTGGATGAAAATCTGAGCATCATATTTTGGACATTAAATCCTGGCAGCATGCCAGAGGAAGCAAGCTCCACTGTAAAGCGCCCTTTACTAAACTTGTCTCCAGACATCAAGAGTGGATATCTAGGGGCCAACTGGCTGACGTCAGCCATGGCCCCTGGCAGATGTTGCATTTTAAAGTGTAATTAATGTGTTAATGGAGCAATAAATTGTGACATGCCACATGTCCAAACAATTTATTACCCAGTAACAAGCTGCAAATATGGTTATACAGCCTCAAAGATGTTATTTAAGTGCAGAATTTTTCAGTCATTTGTAAAACACTTTAATTTGAATGAGTGGTATGTTACACATGATGATAGCGTTTGGCCAGGTCCCCCAGCATCTCAGGGTGGACTGCTCTCTTCCTGCAAGAGGACTCTCTGTGACTCATGCTGAACTCTGTTGCCCAGGGTGCCTCAGCAGATGTCATGACTCACAACACCGCCTCACTTCCCCAAATCAGCCTTCAAGGCTGCTTCTTCAAGGAGCTATCTAGCACTTTTTCCCTGTGAAAACACAGTGTAAATAAACACTTGATATGACATGCTTTACTTGTATACATTAGGAATGTGTTGAGGAGAGAGAAAAAGCACAAGCACACAAGATGGGGAGAGAGGAAAAGTACATACCCAAAAGCACCTCATAAGGTACCTGGAGTATCCTGCCACTCCTCCCTCCCCTTCCCCCTGCCCTTTGTATGGGTTTTCCCTGCTCTGTGCAAGGGTGATTGACTCCCTTACCCAGGGGGAGCTCTGCTTGTGAGTTTAGAGCTCACTTCTCACTAACAGTAAAGGGGTGGTGGAGGAGTGGTGGGGAGCTGAATGACAGCCCGTGCCAGCAGCTCTCTAGCTGCTCTTGCTGGTGAGTGCTAGCAAAGTCAGTTTCCAGGACACTTTTTCCCACTCTCTAGATAGCTTGCCCTGTGAACATGAAGCATGTTTCCATCATAGAAACTTAGGGTTGGAAGAGACCTGAGGAGGTCATCTAGTTCAACCCCTTGCTCAAAGCAGGACCATTCCCAACTAGATTATCACAACCACATCTTTGTCTAGCCGGGGTTGGAAAACCTCCAAGGATGGAGCTTCCACCACTTATCTGGGTAATCTGTTCCAATCTTTTACTACCCTTCTAGTGAAAAATTCTTCCTAATATTTAACCTAAACTTTCCTTGCTGCAACTTGAGACCACTGCTCCTTGTTCTGTCATCTGCTACCACTAAGAACAGTCCTGCTACCTCCTCTTTAGAACCACCCTTCAGGTAGTTGAAGATTATTAAATCCCACCTTGGTCTCCTCTTCTCCAGACTAAACAAGCTCAGTTTCCTCAGCCTCTTCTCAGAAGTCATGTGCCCTAGCCCCTGAATCATTTTTGTTGCCCTCCACTGGACTCTCTCTGATTTGCCCACATCCTTTCTGTCGTGGGGTGCCCAAAACTGAACACAGTACTCCAGATGTGGCCTCGCCAGTGCTGAATAGAGGGGAATAATCACTTCCCTTGACCTACTGGCAACACCCCTACCAATGCAGTCCAGTATGCTTTTAGCCTTCTTGGCAACAAGGGCAAACTGCTGGCTCATATTCAGCTTATTGTCCACTGTAACCCCCAGGTCCTTTTCTGCAGAGCTACTGCCCAGCCAGTCAGCCCCCAGCCTGTACTGATGCATGGGATTGCTCCGTCCTAAGTGCAGGACTTTGCACTTGTCCTTGCTGAACTTCATGAGATTTCTTTGGGCCCAATCCTCCAATTTGTCTAAGTCACTCTGAATCCTAGCCCTACCATCCAGCATATCTACATTACATTATATTGCGTATTCCATTGAATACATCATATTGCTTATGTGGGCAGCAGTGAGGGAGGGAGTGGGGCTGAGGCAGCCTGGGGCTAGGGGACGGGCAGGCAGGACTGAGCTGCGAGTGGTTTGTCTGGGGGGCATGGCTTCTGCTGCTACGTGCACCCCAGGAGAAACGGGGGGCACATGCTCCTGGATCTGCATGGGGCAGAGCACGCTGCTGCTGCATGATGGGGCTGGGGCAGCACCAGGCTCTTCCCAGTGGGGATGGGGGGCCCTGGCTAGGCTGCGCTCATGGAGGGCAGTGGCAGAACTGGGAGGGGGCTACAGTGGGGGGGCTGCAGTTCCCCCAAAATTCGATGCAGCCCCCGTGATGCCCCCCTCTCAGCACTGCCACCATCCACCGGGAAAAGCCCAGTGCAGCCCTGGCCCTAGCCCGCAGAAGCAGCCTTCCTTGCCCCGCATAGATCCAAAGGCATGCACCCCCCCATGCCTTTCAGGGGTGCGTGCAGTGGTGGGAGCTGCCTCCCCTCTCCCATCCCACATCTCCCGGACAAGCCGCAGCTCTGTCCCATGCCCTGCCCCACCCTGCTGGGCAGCGCCCTGCCCATTCCCCCCGCGGGCTCTTTCCCCTCCCCCCACAGACTCACCTGCTGGGGAGATGCAGGTGTGCACGCATGCATGCGCGAACCCCCCCCCTTTTTTTTCTTTCTCCGCCTATGTGTATATGTGTTTGTTTTAGATGATTACAAACTGTTTGGTAGTTTTTTTGACTTCCTAGAATTTGTATGAGAATGCGTAGTTATGTTTCCATGTTCTGTTTATAGTTTTTACAACCTCATAAAATTACATTACAGGAATATTAAAGTTGCAAAGTCAAGTACTCCAAAATTAGGAAATGCCAAATTAAGGTTCCCCTGTGCAACCTTAATTTCACTTCATTAGGTGAACATGTAATACAGTATTTAATTGTATAATTACATTATATTTTTTCAGAGAGGCCTGCACTTAGTCAAACTTTACCATATTCAGAACAGGGTCAGGTTGTATAATTTTTCTTTACAAGCAGAATGTAGTTAGGCTCTTAGTATTACAATGATGGGTGCTGTATAAAAATCTTAGAAAGATGTAATGGGTCAAAAAGTGAAAGGGAAATAAAAATAACTGAAATTAATTAAATTAAAGTTTAGGGTAATGGTGTCTCACAAATTCCAGTTAAACCAGAATGCTCTTTCAGAAATGTTTATGAAAGTCCACAGCTGTAATATGGTAAGCAGTGCCATCAGACCCTGGTGACTCATCATAACATAAATACTGTCTTTTGCAGTAATCTCCAAGTCTCTTTAAAAATCTGTTTTAGGAAGCTTTCATGTATATAACTATCTGTAGATTAAGAAAGTGCTTGCTGATTTGCATTGCTACTGTTTGAAGTTTACAGGATGCTGAAAAAATAATGTGAGAACCATTAAGGGCAGAAGTTTGCCTCTTACATTCTTGCAAAATATAAATCAACTTGCATTTCATAGTTTTAATTCCACAAGCCTCACTAATAGCTATACCCAGTGATTCCCTCATTTTCCAAAAATGTACCCACGCTCCCTCTTGAAATGATTTACACAATTATGTCTTTCCATTGCTGACTTTGGCAGCCTCTTCCATATTTCAATCGCTAGTTGTGTACAGAAATTTTTCCTGCATTGCTTTTTGCTGTAGTTTTAGTTATAACTTTTCTCAAGTCTAATCTAGAACTTCTTGTTATAGAGTTACTTAATTTTTCACACTCCTCACTGGAATCCATCCTGTCAGTCTCTTATCTATGTCCACATGATCCTCTTCTAGTCCCTTTTTCTGAACTACATGCCTGGCTCTATTCCTTCCATGCTCTGATTCATTTTTTCCCAACCCCCCAGACTCATGCTGCTTGCTCACTTATGCAACATGTTAATTTTTTCAGTTTTCTTCCAATAAATTGGAATCAGACTTGCACACAATATTTCAATGTGCATTTCACCAATGCTTCAAAGTTCTGTGCAAAGAAAAGGAAAAAAATAAATCTATAACTATTCTTTATCTTTATCTAGCCAAAGGTTTAGTCTCTCTCCTCTTTTAACTAGTACCTAGTACCAGATATTGAGTCTATAATTACAGAACACTATCCTCAGCTAACCCAGATATGTGCTACACTTGGTATAAAGTCCTATATTTGCTTTTGCTAACTAGTCTCCATATTTTGGCCTTCATTACACTGATTTCTGTGACCTACCTCTTACACGTACATTTATCTCTTTAGATTATTTTGAATGTATTCCAGGTTTGTCAGTTAACTGTAAAAAAATCAACACATTTACTTGTTCTTTATATACAACAAGGTAAAGACACTTTCAGAATGACACCTGTGAAACCCCAATTCTTACATCTCTTTTGTCTTAGTAGTTACTATGCACCAGATTGTGACTATAATTGCACCAATATAAATTTAGAGTAACTCAACGAACTTCATTGAACCACTTGCCACTGATTTTAGTGGAGCTCTTCTGGATTTGTATTAGAAGCCAATGGTAGATACACATATAAAAACCAGGAATTATTGAGGGAAAAAAAAGAATGGGCAATTATTCTGGATTTATTCTAGCATAAATAAAATCAGAATCTTACTAAGTTTGTGCTACCATTAAAAACACTGCCTTATATAATGTCACCCTGATATTGCTATGTTCAGTGCAGACTATATTTATACCAAATGCTGAGGTAACTTTATATAGCTCAGGGGTTCCATTGCACTTTTCACTTTCAATCCATTTCATTAACCCTTTCACTATACTTTTATTGTCTTTGCAAGATAATCCTTCAAATAATATCACTTTCAAATAGTGAAAAACAGCTGTTTAATGGAAGGTACTTAAAGGTAAATTAATTCATCACAATTCATTAATTTATGCTAACTTTAGTTTACAAAATATATATATATATATTCCCTTTCTCTTATTTTTACAACTGAGGCACAGCTCACTACCACTTAGTTTCCCAGATCCTCCCTGAACCTTCCTTGCATACAGAAACATTAGTAACCATTCAAACGCTCTGTTTCCCTCCCCAGCCTTAGCGAGCTATCAACAATTTTGTCAAAGACTTTTCCTATTTCTCTTGCTCCTTCCTTCAACATTTGGGATATTATTCAACTGGGCTTAGTGCCCAGACAATAGTTGACTCGCTGGTTTTGGAAGCCTGATTTCCTTAATGGTGAGGACCAAGAGAAAACTCCTACATCACATCAGATCACCAGGTACAAAAAAGTTAGTGTTTTTAGTTGCCTATCAGTTTTGAAGTCATAGAACCTATTAATGTTTCAGTACTGCTCCATCATACGCAGTCTACACTAATTAATACTTTTGCTTTTTTTGGCCTTTTAGTGATATGTGTCAGATGGATGCTCCTAGCAACTGAAAATTCTATATTTAGAAGACAGTCTGCACAAACACTTTTTTACATAAGCAAAATATATGCATCTATGTGAGCCCAAGCTTGCATTTGTCCAAGCACCACAGGTAATTGTGAGCAAACAGCTGCTTAAGTGTTTAGTTACCTGGAGGTTTTTAATATAGGAATGCAAGTTTTTGCATGTTCAAATATATACACCTCTACATTTTGTGTAACAAGGGTCCTTGTAAACTTCTCATGCTCTACAGCAAATTAGAACATATGACATGTAACTTCAGAAGAGTAGAGATGAAATAAAACTCCCAGATGTAATGCCTTCATGTAGTCTCCAATAATAGGAAGAATTACCCCATAATAATGAATGTAGGAACATGAAGGCAAAATTGTCCCTTCTCTGTGCACTCAGCAGAGATAAATGAAAGAGTGATCTTTAACAGTCAAGATTGGCTTGCAGTACTTTGTCACAATTATGTATTGTTTTTGGTATGTCCAAATGGAATTGACTTATCATAACATAGCTAAATAGAGTGAGCCATAGCTTTCAACACTAGACCATCTACCACATTTGTTCGGGAGTAGCAGGCAGCTGAAAGGAACACAGTGAATGAAGTTTAGAACCAATGTGGCACATCCTTCCTGTTACCATCGGGCAGTATTTATGGTGCCATCTTTCTTCACTAAAGGAATATGCCAGGCAGTTGAAAAGTGTAGTAGACAAGGCAAAGTGCTCTTGATTTTATATCACCTAACACAAGCACTATGTCACTGAACATTTGCTATTAGAATATGTACAGAACTATTTTCTTTTTGATGGCCTTTTGATTAAGATAATGTTAAAATTAAACTCTTCTTAAATTAAGCACAAGGCTGTTCCAGCCATTCAGAGGGAAGAGTACAGCTTCTCTTAATGCAAGAATAGCAATGTTAACTATTATTATTCAACAAGATAAATGTACCACATGGTAACAATGATTTACAATTGTTTTAAAGGCTTTATTTTTGGGGCTTCTTATTTCCAGTGCACTTGTAAACTGGACTGTATTTACTTCTAAGTTAGAATCTAACAGCACAGTGCAATGGATCAGTGAACCTCAGAAAGTCTCACTGGCTTGTATGCTAATACTAGTTATCAAAATGGTAAACTAACTGATTTACATTGTAATAGTTTATTTTTACATCCCACAGAGCATTTCCTGCTGTTGCTTCTTGTGCTAGAAGACTGCAGTTTAGGCAGGCACAAACCAAAAAAGCACAAGTAAGGCTCATCCACCCATGATGACCAATACTGTTGGACTGAATTCAAAAACAACAAGGGTGGATAAAACTATTCCATTATTGCAGATGAAAGAGCTTTTCCCGACATCTGGCATAGCATCTTCAGAAACTGATAGGAAATATTTCCACAAATTCAGATTAACAGTATTTGTGTGAGTGTTCCAAAGTATTCTTTTAACATGAAGAAATAGCTTACAAGCTAAACTTCCTATTTGAAAAATTAGGGATCTAGTTTGTCTTCTCTAACTAAATCACTCAGTTATGAAAGGAGATGATCACTTAACCTGAGGCAAGATGTTTTGTTTAGTTAAGTTAATGGAAAGGATAGCTAGTAGTCGATGTAAAGCTGTCCCCTTGCTTGAAAGAAAACTAAACAACTGTTTGTGAATTAGGAATATCTTCTAATAGTTTCCAGAATTATCTGAACTATGTATTTTTCCTTAATTACATACACTTTAACAGTTCCAAGTTCCCTACTCATTTCCATTTTGTTTATTTCTCTCCTTGGAAACCACATAAGCATTTTCTTTTACTGGGCTTGACTAAACAAAATATTGCTGTTACAACTTGCAGTATTAGGCAGACAACTGCACAAACTCTTAGTGTGGGCTTCAATTAGGATGTTGAAAAAAATCACATATTAAAATCTTCCTTTTCACTAGCAGCTGCAATCTTTTTCCAAAGCAAAAAACAAACAAAAGCCAAGTGCTTCTGTATGGTACACTTCGAAATAAAAATCTATGCATGTTTTGGGGGCAGAAAAGAATTACATAGAGAATTTAGTTACTGCACAAGTTGCCTTCTGACATCTTCCTTGGAATGCTATTTATAAAAAAATCAATGTAAAGAAAAATTCATTTGCATGAAAATCTGTATATGCTGTAAACCATGGGTTTTACAAAAATACATAGGAAAGCAAGCTTTTTATCACCAAACTTTTTGGTGATACCATCTGTAAATCTTCTCCAGCTGTATCCCAATCCAATTTAAAATGCTTTTTGAACTCCCCATTATAAAATAGGTTCCCTGTCTTTCTTCTGCCAGTTCAAGTTATGCTTTGGGAATCTTCTGGTTGCAAGAATTGTAACAAGATCTTAGAGCAGTGACCCAACAAGGGGTTACTACCACTGGGGGTCATGTGATCCTGATGAAAACCTAGTTGTAAAAACTGAGCTTGCACTCAGTTTTGAGGAATTGGGGAGTGTGAGCCTGGAAAGATTGGGGACTGTTGTCTTAAAATATACCACAGAGATTGCTGGGTTTCGGTTTCTTTAAGTAGTATTCCTTACCTTTAGGTGCTATGCCATAAATAATATATATGAGGACTATAATGACCAACTTCTGCAATATAAAACAGTTGTATCATAGCCATTACAAAGCTCAGTCTATGATCAACTTGAATCCTAGCCTTCCCTAAACTTACCAATGAGTAAAAAATCTATTCTGTAGATAAACTGAGTAAAATGTGGGGTTCAGGTATTCCTCATTTTGCCTATCCCAGTCATCATCCAGAAACAGATCAACAGATGGAAGAAGACAGGGACTGGACAGTTTATAAAGGATGGACAAAATGAATTGTGCATTACAAGCACTGCAAAATGTCTGAAACACCTCTGACATTTTTCTCTGAAGCAGAACTATGTCACTTCTGGTAAACTTGATTTTAAAGTCTTTAAAAATAAAACTCAACGCCTGGGTACTAACTCAGAAACAATAATAAATATATAAATTTTTAGTTGTTTCATACAGTACTGCCCAGTGGTAGTAAGTAAGTTATCTAATGGGCAAATAACTTTTCTACACGGAGAAGCAATATAAAATTACTTGTGTCTATATGTAAAACATTGCAATATTCCAGGTTCTATTCACTATACTACTTTAAAAGAAAGATTCCCCTTTGAAGTACACATTTGTGGGTGTGGTTCCATACTTGATCTTTTTTTTTGTTATACTGCAACTTCACTGTCTGTCACTGTTTGTCAACCAGTACTCTACAAAACAAAGGAGTAAACACTAGTAGCTCTTCATCCTAGAACAGGGGTGGGCAATTGTGTCAGCTGGAGGGCCATTTAATGACTTTTAGTGAGCTATTGAGGACTGCAAGTGTAGCCCTGTCCCTTGACAGGTGCCTTGTCCCCTAATCTCCACTTTGGGACTGGAAGTCCCACCCCTAACCTTTGCCATCAGAACATGCCCCCTCCCTCCCTTGCCTCCTTTTGGGAGGGCGGTTGCCATTTTGGAATCAGAAAAAAAATCATATACTAAAAATCAAACATCTGCAGTATAGCATATTTTAATTTTATTTCAAAAATATTTTTGTTTTGATTTATGTGTTTGCACAGTGTATATAAAGATAATTGCATAATAGCTTAAAATATAGTCTTACTCTTGTATATTGTATATGGGGGTAGGGGTGGGGTGTGTCAGATTTGGGTGTGTGTGTGGGGACTTGTGGGTGCGTGTGGGAATGTGTGTGAGTGGATGTGGGGTTTGTGGGCCCCCATGACACAACCCTTGCCTCTGGCAGCAGTGGCATCAGGAGGCCCTTGGGGGGCTCCTGGCCCATGGCAAGACGCAGAACCCCCCCCACTTCTTGGTGGCACATGGCTCTGGCTGAATCCTGGGAGCTGCACGCAGTGGCACAGAACCTGCCCAGCTCAGCTTGTTGGCATGCGCCTTCAGACGGGACTAGATCAGCTCTGTGTCAGCATGTGGGACTCCCAGCACTGCAGGCAGGATCCACGCGCCATCAAGCTGGGTCAGTTCTGTGCTTCCACATGGGGCTTTCAGCACTCCAGTGGGGAGCCGCACGTGGAGGCACAGAGCCCACCCAGCCCAATGGCATGCAGTCTGGGAGCTGTGGGGAGCTGGGTGCCATCGGGCCAAGCAGGCTCCATGCCTCCACATGCAGCTCCCCACTGGAGTGCTGGAAGCCCCATGTGGAGGCATGGAGTCAGCCTGACCTGGCCCGATGGCATGCAGCTCTTGCCTGCAGGGCCAGGGGCCCCATGTGCTGGCACAGAGCCAGCCTGGCCTAGCTCGAAAGCGCAAACCAGTGCAGACAGAAGTGCAGCTTTGTATGAAGTGTTCTACTTCATGAAGTGGGGGGGGGGGGTGTGTGGGGGAGGAGAGCAGGCTCCAATACACCCACCCAACCCTCTAGCAGGGGCTAAAAAACCCCAGCCTAACTCACTCCTTTTCTTTCCCCACCTCCCCATGCAATGAGGGTTCAGATTTTCATTCAATTGGCCATTTTTGAAGCAGTCTCCAGCCATACACTTGTATTTGGTCATGGCTATAGACTGCTTTCTGTGACCAGATTGGGTGAACATTATTACTTCCGTCTGTACCTGCATTACATTTCTAACAGGAGAATCACCATTCTCCCAGTAGAAATGATAAGCATACAACCATTCATTCAATTTCTCCCATGAGAAACATGCCTCTTCTGGGAGAATTATCTTCCAGGTGCTAACATGGATGTTTACCATTGCAAAAGAAACTCTTTGGCAAGAATGTCCCCCCTCCCAGTGTGGTCCAAGAGGGGAGGGGTGCAGTGGAACAATGCTCATCTCCTCCTCAGACCTGTGACTGTTGATTTGGGGAACAGGGTGCAGGGTTTACCCTGTTGCTGCACTGGTCTGGGATGGGACTGGTGCAGAGGGACAAGGCCCTTTACCTGCTCCCCTGGTCTGAGGAGCAGGGGGTTCATCCATCGACTACCTCTGCTGTGGTCTAGCAACTGGGAGCAGAACAGAGGAGCAGCTCATCCTTGCTCCTTGTGAGGTGTGAGGAGTGAGTGAGGTGTTTTCCCTGTCTTACCCTCCATGGGCAGGATGTAAGGGCCCAGGGCCTGAGAACCATGATGGGGAGAGCTCTTCCTACTATTACTGATGGCGCCATGGATTTTGAAAATACCACCTGTGCAACCCAGCTGGCTTCCAAAGCTTACAGAGTAGGAAGCTGGAAGGTCTTCCCATCCTAGTTCCTGGCTCCACAGGCTTTATATCATTGGTTCCCAACCTCGGGGCGCGACCCAAATCAGGGTCATGGGGTGTCCTCAGTAGGGTTGTGAAGGGCCCACGCACGCACACGGCCTGAGAGCAGCAGGCAGGTGGGGTGTGGCTGCTGCACACAAAGGAGATAATAGCAGCTCCCCCACCTCCAGGTCATCGCCACATTCCACTTGCAGCAGCCCCCACGGTGCCGGGTTGGGATATCCTGTTGGTGGCCAATTTAGGGTCACAGCAAAAAAAGTTTGAGAACCACTGCTTTAAATGCTGCATGTGCTGTACAGTTGGGCAGCACATGGGACAATTTAAAAGTCAGGAATCCCTGAAACAGGGTCAAGGAGGCTCTTTGGGGCCCTGCTTACCCATCATCCCATGTGCAGCCCAGATTTAAAAAGCTGTGGGATGCCTCTCACCATACTGCCCCCTTCCCAGATGGGAGAGGACAGGCTATCAAGTAAGGGGCTCCCCTAAGTGTGGGGATAACCTAAAGAGCAGCCCTCTAGCACTATCTGGATGGAGAGCTTCCCCATGTAGCTCTCCAGCTAGTAGGTTAGAGCACATGTATGCTCCTGCTTCTGGTCTAGAAATTAATGCCTGTCTATGGCTACTGTAGAGCAGTGGTTCTCAAACTTTTCAGATGAAAAGCACCCTTTGTTAGACTCAAAGCACTGCTTGAAAAATGCCATTTCTTACCTTTCACTTGTTTCTTGACTATTTAAAAATAACAAAGCAAAGACCTCAAAAAGACCACAACAGGTCAGAATGTTTTTGACACTAGGGATTCCAATTTGAAATCCCTGGGTTTATCTTGCGACTCATATGTAGGTGTACAGATAACAACAGTGCTAAAACTATATGGCACACTTAGAAGGATTTTAAGGCACCCCAGGATGCCATAATATCCCAGGCTAAGAATCACTGCTGTAAAGTATGAAGAGGCAGGATTTGGGAATACCCCCAAAAGAGGGGGAAGGAGAGGAACTAAGAAGTACATAAAGATTATCCTCAGGGAGGAGACTAGGAATGGGGACTTTACTACTTATTTTCCTAAAAAAAACTATCATTCAGCATTTACAATTATTGTGACTTTATTTGTAATATAGTTCCACCAAAAATATCCAGTGTAGGTAGAGATACTACTATGTTAGTGTACAGATATACTGGAAAAGAGAATACTCTGTCCTGAATAGCTTACAATATAAACAGATAAAACAGATGAGAAGAATTATTATCCCCATTTCACAGAGAGATTGACCTACTCTATGATGTCCAGCAAAGTTAGATAGAGAACCTACATCTCCTGAGAAACTGTTTTCCTGTTCTTCAAAAAAAAAAAGTTTTAATTTTCATGGGATAGGAAATGTTCCTATTCTACATACTACAATATGTACTACAGACTACAATACTACAGACTGTCAACTTTTTTTGCTAAAAATGAGAGAGAGAAAAAGAAATGGGCTTTCTTTCTGTACAAAAGTTTAACTTTTAGCAAAAAAAGAATGAAAGAAAGGAAAAGAAAATACAGAATATTTAGCCAAAACCTGAAAATATTTCATTTAAGAAATGTTGCTGGGGTGTCTCAGGGGTATTGTAATTCAGGAAATTCATGCTTCTGTTCACTTCTGTAGGCTGCACTCCCTGGTCAGATTACATCTCTGGATCACAATATCCCCTTCTGGTGAAGGGAGGCAGTAACAAGGGAAGTCCGGTGCATCAGGGAAGATGTGGACAGATAGGGCTCCTATAGACATGCAGGGAGCTGGCTCCAATGCGCTGTAAATCCAGCACAGAAATAAGGAGCACAAAAATAAATGCACTTCAGCATAATCTAGTATCACGTGTACCAGAGTCCCCATGCTGAGAAAAATCAGCAGGGTGCTTTGAACTAAAGCTTGTTCAATGAGATTTAGTTTAAAGAGCCCTGCCACCATTTTTCAGTGCAGGGGACGCTTGGACACTTTTAATTAGCATGGCTTGCTAATTAAAGTGCTCCTTCGCCCCTGCCCTTTCCCCTCCGGAGCACATGTACAAATGTCCATAGAGACTTTTGAGGCTCTTCTTGGCACTTCTCATTACTTACATATGGTATTGATTATTAATGGTAGATCACTGCAAATAGAAAATTCTTACTTATCACAGTGGAGGAATAGATGTGTTGAGAACAAATTTCAGTCTGAACCTAGCTTAATTTGTTTAGTAGTGATGTCTAAAACATGGCATAACCTGCCAGTATGTTTCTTCCACTTATTGAATTGAGATAGTATAGTTTTGTATAGCTTTAAGAGTTATTCCTATCAATAATGTTACTCATTTGCTTAAGGCTTTTCAGGCTGAGCCCCAGAGTGTACGATCACTTACTATTTAAAAAAAAAAAAAAAAGATAGTCATCTGTGAAACAATAAAAAATGAGAAACATATTACCAATGTGTTTTTATTGTTTTCCTTTCTTCCCTGCATTAACTTCATTTGGTGAATGAGGTCTTTTAGGAGCTGAAACTATAGTCCCCAGGCTGAGGACATTTACGTTCAAGCTGAATTAAATACAACTATCAGAAGTAGAAGCCTTATCTGAATGATGATATTGTTTTTAGCACTAATCATCCTATCTGTTGGCAGTACCAACATTGTACACCCTCTACAACTCCCTGTGTAAATAAGCAGATTCCTGATGCCATTCCAGCTTCAGAAATGCCTTTGAAGGCATTTTTCAGCTAGTTAGCCATGAATTTTTTGTACATGTTTGTCTACTACTTTAGTGTGTTTCTGTGGGTGCACAGGTATTATGTTTTGCAAGAAATATTTTTAGCATATATTTAATTGGCTTATTTGGGAGAAACTGACCCATTTATGAACTTCTTTAGGAGTCAAAAAATAGAATGAATAATATAGTCAACTGATTTTTTTCTGTCACGTGTAACTGACAATGTAGTAAAATCCAATTAAACAAATGATGCTTTATTAAAGACACAGTGTTAGTAGAGGTTTGTCCAAAAGGTAGATGGTGGGCATGAGAGACAGACAGATGATGATATTTAGGTTACACTGTTCAAGTAAAATGAAAGCAAATGCAAAACTCAAGAATGCTACAGACAAACTGGTTTGGCTGTCCTGTACAGAGAATGTTATATAATATAGAATGTTGAAATAAAAGTGGAGGCAAACATGCAATTAAAACCTGAGTGGTAAAGACCAAATGTTTAAAGATACTGGGGCACCTAACTTCATCAGAATCAGTAGGACTAAGCACCTTTACAAAACCGGCCACTAAATAATTGCTCAAAGTTGCACAGAAAGCTATGACAACACTGGGGATAAAATGCATGTCCTGATCATTCTTCTTCTCATTTTACAATACAGTCAATGTTTACAGAATCCTTCCCAAGCTACTATAAGTTTGAAATAAAACAAACGCCTACGGTAGATGATTAGAAAAGTTCCAGTTGTAAATATTAAAATTAAATCTATTACTTGCCTGAATGAATTTGAAGTGCGAGATGCTGCATATTTGAGACTGTGAATTGCAAGTCAGGACTTGTGATCTCTCAAAGATTTGGCAGTTGAAAATACTGTACCTCTCTCCTATTAGTTCTCTTTCCATTGTTCTATACCTGCTAGAATTTTAACTTTGAAGTGTTTTTTTTTAACATGATCCATGTTTTACTTCTGTGCATTTACACAATTATATAAGCAAGCATGTAAATTCATCCAGAATTTAACAAGGAGCTAAATCTTCCCCTTCCTTATGTCTTGTGTTCAGGAAGAGAAAAAGGGCTGAGAAAAGTGGGAGTATAATTTTTAAAGGATCCTCCTAAGGGAGTGAGGCCAGGAAGCACCTTAAAGCCCCATTTTTTAGAAACCCCCACAATCTGCAGGTATCATGGAAGTGACCTTGGGTCCACTATCAGCTCACTGGGAACACAGCTGGCTCCCCAGAGGAAGCAGCTGCTTATCTCACCTCTCTGCTTACCACAAGCTCAAGAATCAACAGTTTCAGATTTTTACCATATTAAAACTTTGACAGGTTCTTGAAGATTGGATAGGAATTAGAGATTGTGCTGCTGCTACTTCTCAAATCCCCATGACTTCTCTTTCGTGTGTGCGCGCGCAGTGGGGCAAGGGGTGTGCGGCCTTGTTCTCCCCTTTCCACAGGGCAGAACAGCAGGAAGCAGGGCAGGTAACATATTTGTTTGCAAAAAACTTAATTCTACTTAAATGAGGTAGGACGGGGTCTTTTGATTATAAGCCCTTGCGTATCTGTGGGAGCAAAGCAAGGACAGATTAGGTTAACATATGGTACAGGTCTGTAGTTTGACATTTTTTCCTAAAACTTTCCCATATACAATAAAGGACACAATCAGTTGCTTGTTTGAGTTATATGAATTATGGTCTATAGTTTGTATAAACTTAGAGAGACATCTGTCACATTAGTTAGATGTGGTTTTCAGCCTTTTTAGAATCAAGGTGCTCCTCATTACACTCAAGGTACTCCTCCATAACCTTTGTGAATTGAACTGCACCCCATTTCAAAAACTAATTTATTTATTACAGTGTTTACCTGCTTGTAGAAATGTCAGGCAGTAGGGACAGGGAAGTGGTCAAGCAGGAAGAGCCTGAACTTGTCCTTTATCTGCTTCGCTTCTCATAGCTGGAGCCTGAGCCTGCCTTCATTTGCTTATCACTTCACACTTCCTGAATCATCTTTCAAAGGATCTTACAGCACCCCAGGGTGCCATAACAACCTGCCTGAGAATCACTGATTTAGATCAGTCATCTCCCAAGAGATCTTTGTTGAAGAAAGCTATTCGTTAATCAAAGATATTGCAAAGGAAACTTAATTGCTATGGGCCTGACCCAGCTTAAGGTGAGAGTCTTGATTTCAACTGGATAAGGACCTAAAGGGATAAACAAGATTCTTTTTAAATTCCTAAATGATCCACTCTCTTTAGTTTTGCAAAGTTAAATGTGGAGTTCATTAGAGATTGGCAAGAGCCACAAAAATTTAGTGTAATGTCACCAAAATCTAATTAAAATCCATTGTAGGTAAACTCTCCAGAGACCTATAACATTTTATTTTCATTTTGACAATACTAACCCCACAATTCTCTTTGTTTTTTCCCCTTCCTATTCTTCTTTTCTCTTCACCTTTATACTCCTCTTATTTTTTTCAGTGTATTACTCCTCTGGGTTGTGCTCTTCTAAATTCTTCAGGACAGTGAATGTGTCTTACTCTCTTTGTAAAGAGCCAAGCAAGTTTATGGCACCCCATTTGTTATATATATTAATCATAACTAACTGAATTTTTCCCATAACCCAAATGTGGTCATTTGCCCAAAGACATTCCTCTCCTTGGATGTATTTCTATTTATAAGGTGTATTTTAATTTATATCACAGGCTGAAGGAAAGACTTTCTGCTTGATACCACTTCTGCCAAATGAAACCCACAGAGAGTCTGTGGCCAAAGAAACTCTGTATAAAAGTTGTCTGGGCTCTGTAATTTTGTTCACATGGGTGCATGGTAGAAAGTATTAGCTGCCAGCAAAAACAAACAAAAATAGAGCCATCACTATGCAAATCCCAAGATGATATTAAAATCTATGTGACACAGGTAAGTGAGAACTGAAAAGAGAACATGCTCCAGTAAAATGCAGTTCTGTGACAATGGCAGCTTTGCAAGATGGTCAGGAAAGAATAAGAACTTTCTCTGATAGTCCACTCCACCCTACACAAGCTAATAAAATTCCACAAAGAGTAATTTTCAACTGAATTAGAGAAAATTGTTGTTTTTGAAACTCTTTGTGGTTGTGACAAAGTGTAGGCGCTTGAGGGAGCATGTTAATGTTAAATATGCAGTATAGCAGGGAAAAGCTCAGAATTAACTCTTAATGCTGTAGTGAGTTGTTGGCATTGGTAGTTCCTTGGCAACAGATTGCTGTTTCTTGCTTCAGGCCGTGTTTGCTAGCTTGTCCCACTAGGTACATCTGCAGACCAACTGGCTACGGTTATGGGATGTTCATCATACAAACCAGTCTTTGTGTTCCTTGACCTAATGTCTCATCCTAGACCTGTTCCTTTCACCACAAGAATTCCCATTAAACTCCCTTTTGCAAGCAAGGTAGATGGACAGGTTCTCAATGACCAAGTGGGCCAGTATTTATGTTATTGGTTTTGTGCGTACAGAGATGCTTTTCCTACTCCTGATTCCACAGAGAATGGCAAGTAATGGTAGCTCTGCTCCTATTACAATGGAAAATGAGTAGTACTGATGCCCTTTTCCTTATTCATCTTTTTTGGGAGGTGCTGAACCTGCTATGTAGTCAAAAAGCCCCATTCTTTCAGAATCAGTATTTCTGAGTTACACACAACCATATTTAAAAAGTCTATATGGATGACTGTCTGTACTGCTTGGCCACAGAATAACTTGCCTACACCTTAGTTCTCCTGAGAGATGCATCAAGCTGTTCAGCACATCACTCAGCATAACTTATTCCAGAGTCCAGTAACTACAGCATCTAGCTCTCAAGGGATAGTTATAAATGACTGCTTAACACCTAATCCAGTACCTACGTAGCAGCTACTGAAGTACTGAAGTATCAGGGATCAGCCTACAGGGAATCGCAAGGAGGCTCTGTTCTTCTGGATAAAGGCCAACACTTGTTAGCTAAATATATTTTGCTCATATAAAAATGCATTCTGTATGGGGTGAGAAGAGATTTTTCATTTAAAGTTTAGAAACTTTCATTGAAGCTATTAGAAAAAGCTATCAGAGACACCTAGATGTTTTTCATAAAGCTGTATATTCTTCAGATGCCTTCCAGATGGGGTTAATCCAAAAGTGACCATTTACTCAGCTTTGCAGCTCAGCCAGAAAGCCTGTATCCTGCTTGTTCCAGTGCTAGATGGCAAAGATAACTAATGGATTTTTACATCAAAGTGAATTTTCCAGTGTGTGATTAGGGAAGAGATGAATTGAGAGGGGAGATTACTTTTGTCCAAGTCATATGTACAAAAAAGAACAATACATAAATAAAGTGCAAAGCAGTGACAGGCACTTATGCATGCTTAACTAAAAAAAGGAAAACTGGATATATTTGATACGAGTGCTATAATCATGTAACTGTATTTACAAATAGCAATATAATAGAGTCATGTTGTAAGAGTCATGTTGTAGCCATGATGGTCCATAAATTATGAGGCAAGCTTGCACAGGTTTAAAGAAAATATTGCTGTGTAGTCTGGTTTCTTTTTTCTCTAGGTTGTGGATTTTCCATTGTAAGTAGCCTGTTGCCTCTCACAAAAATAACATTATATTTAAAAGACCCTATCAAGTTAAAGTAATGTTACAAACTGTAATGTTATAAAGAATGACTGATATAATTATAATGATTGCTAATTCATGAGTAATTTGATTTATTGATTGCTATTTATGCTTTTTAATTTCTCAGCCTCCCTCAGGAGGGACAATGAAAAAAGACTTTCATGTTTATCGGCTTAGCTTCCACTCTACTTGGTAGCATAACTCTGTTGCTGTTGTAGTGTTGTAGCACTAGGAGGGGTAGTCATGAACCAGAATCCCATGGTTATAGGGCTTGCACAAACAGAACATAAAGTTAGTCCTTGCCTCAGGGAGATAACAGTGCGAGTATGGGACATAAGAGAGATGGATCCTCATGACAGAGTATTACAAGGAAACAGTAGTTGGTGTTAGTCAGCATGATCAGCTATGATCTTACCAAGCAAATGACCTAACTTTTGCCAAAATTGTTGCAAGTACCACAAAGACGGAGTGTGTTAAGGAGGGGTTTGAAGGAGGAAAATGAAGAGTATACACTTAACATGTCTGTCCAGTGCTGTGTAATAATTTTTTAATGAAATGTGCAATCAATTCCAAAACTTCAGGTTATAAGTGTTAGGGGCTTGAAGAGACCTTACAGATCATTGAGTCCAGCCCCCCTGCACTTGAGCAGGAAAGACCTCTAGGCCTCTAATCATGTGCATGTCCCTCCTTTGGACTCTCTTGAGCTTTTCGACATCCTTCCTGAAGTGTGATGCCTGAACTGAATGCAGTACTCCAGCTCTGGTATCACCAAGGCCGAGTAGAGCAGGAGAATGACATCCTTAGCCTTGCTCGAGATTCTTCGGTAGATGCATTCCAGTGTTTGATTAGCTCTGCCAGCTATGGCCTCTCAGTGGGGGCTCATGCTCATTTTGTGGTCTGTCACACACCCAGGTCTCGTTCAGTTGTGGTGCTGGCAAGTGTAGCACTGCCAAGCCTGTAAGTGTGTCGCAGATTATTTCTCCTCAGATGGAGCACTTTACAAAGCTCCATATTAAACGTCAGCAGGTTAAGGTCTGCCCACCTCGCAAGCTTGTCCAAGTTGGCCTGTATTGCCAGCCTGTCCTTGAACATGACCATAGTCCCCCACAGGTTAGTGTCATCAGTGAACTTTGCCAGTTTGCTTTTAATACCTGAATTCAAATCACTGATGAACATGTTGAAAAGCACTGGTCCAAGTACTGAACCCTTAGGGATGCCACTGTCACCTTCTGCCATGTTGACTCAGTTCTGTCAATCAATACTCTCTGGGTCGAACCTTGGAGCCAGTTACCTAACCACCAGACTGTAAAGTAGTCGAGGCCATATTTTCATGGCAGACCAGGTCGAAGGCCTTTTTGAAGTCCAAGTATATGACATCAACCTTATTTGCTCCATTCAGGTGGTGAGTTACCTGATCATAGAAGGAAATGAGGTTGGTCTGGTATGACCTGCCCGTAACAAAGCCATGTTGGGTATCCTTTAGAATACTGCCTTCTGTTAGCTTAGCAATCACGGATTCTTTGATCATTTTCTCCAGGATTTTACCAAGGATTGAGGTCAAATTGATTGATCTGTAATTCCCTGGGTCCTCCCCTTTCTTCTTTTCTTAAAGATGAGCACCACATTGGCCTTCTTACAGTCTTCTAGGACCTCTCCATAGCACCACAAGTCTTCAGATAACTTTGCCATTAGTCACACAATAATGCTGGCCAGTTCTTTTAGCACTCTCGGGTGTAGTTCATCTGGTCCTGCTGATTTGTAGATATTTAGCCTTTGTAGGTGCTCCCCCACAAAATCTTTGCCAACTGTCTAGATCAGGCTTGATCAGCCCGCCAAGGCATTCTCTGAGGCCTGCAGTGCTGCAATGGGAAACAAAAGTAAACACTGTTTACTTTTGTTCCCACCCCTTGTTCCTCCCCCAGCCCCTCAGCAGCTTCCTAATGGGTGCTGAAGGGCTGGGGAAGGGACAAGATTCCCACACGCACCGCGTCAGCTTGACGTTGCCAATGTGGTGCGTGTGGGAAGAGGAGTAGCCATGTGCCTCTCGGGACAGGATGAGCCCAGCCAGAGCAGCAGGGGCTCCGCTGCACTTTCCCCTACCTGCGCCGGTCAGTCCTGAGCAGCACATGGCTCTGCCACCACCTCTGCTGGCTGGTGCCGACCCG
The DNA here is from genome assembly GCF_001723915.1 of Gavialis gangeticus. Classification (NCBI taxonomy): domain Eukaryota; kingdom Metazoa; phylum Chordata; order Crocodylia; family Gavialidae; genus Gavialis; species Gavialis gangeticus. The sequence continues at coordinate 188,451,384 of NW_017729022.1, read as the reverse complement.
TGTGGGTCTGTCCCATCTGGAGCAGCATGCAGCTGAAGCTGGCTTCCCACGTGCTGCTGGGGATGGGAGGAGCCTGGCCAGCTTGGCACCAGCCAGCAGAAGTGGCGGCAGAGCCATGTGCTGCTTGGGACTGACTGGTGCAGGCAGGGGGAAAATGCAGCTGAGCCTCTACCACTCCAGCCGGGCTTGTCCCATCCCAAGCAGCACATGGCTCCGCCGCCACTTCTGCTGGCTGGTGTCGACCTGGCTGGCCTCCTCCCATCCCCAGCAGCATGTGGGAAGCCAGCATGGGGGGGCCTCGGCAAGCAAAGTCCTGGCGTGACCTCTGCCGGACGAGGCAGCAGGAGCCAGTGTCTGCTGGACCCTGCACTCCGGGCTTACAGTGCTGAGGCCGCCAGGACTGCATGCACAGGGTGGCCAGGCGCCACAGTGAGCGGGGCTGTGCGGGTGGGTGGGTAAGAGGCTGTGGTGCAGCGGCCGCCTTGCGCCAGCCCCCCTCAGGCAGCGCCAGCTTGTGGCCTCGCTGCTCGGGGGATGGAGATGTGGAGCTATTTATTTCTTCCCATCAGTCTCTGGGGCAGTAACTGGCTGGATGCAGAATGGGTCCCTCCTGCTCCTGCCCACCAGCAGCTACCTTGAACCTTGCAGTAACAGGCAGGTGCAGTAGGACTATACAGGCAGGGTCTCTCTGGCCCAAGGACAGAGGGTGTTTGAATATGGCTTGCTGTCCCAGTGGGTGATA
>NW_017729022.1:188445002-188450631 GCF_001723915.1 Gavialis gangeticus | reverse complement strand
GATCTGGCCCCACATTCAAAAAGGTTGGACACCCCTGATGTAGATGTTTTAGATGTTAATGGGAAGAGCCTTATTTATTTGGGGGGACAATATGTGAGCTAATGGGAGAAAAAAGAGTGATACATGAAACCCCTAACTGGCTTAGGCAAAACTGAAATTGCCTTTAGAGCACAGAACTGGCTGGTCATACCAGTTATCACTGTACAGTATAACAGTATCCCCAGCACACCTCTGCCTGTTTTTGAAAATGAAGTTAACATGCTGATAGTCTAAATGACTTTTATTCTAGAGAGAATGAAATGAAATAGTACTGGTGGAAGAATGAGTGGTGCACAAAAACTGTGCTAGGGTGATGGGAAGAAAGGAAATCTTGGCATGAGGAAGGGATGATTTAGGGTCTACACAGAACCCCTGATAGAGGGAGAGTGGAACACTGTATTATACAGAGCCCCTGGCAATGGGGAAGACTGTGCTCCAAGTACTCTGGTATGGAAGACAGAAATAGAGAACCTTGGGTGAGTGGCAGGAATAGGAAAGAGAGAATGGGAACACAGTTCCCCTGGCTTGGGGTACAGAATGGGGAACTCTGATTTGGAGGAAGGCAAGAAATGAAAATGTATGCAGAGCACCTGGCATAAAGGAGGCAGTGCAGGTGACTGTGGGGAGCCTCTAAACTTGAAAATGATGGGAGGGTGGCCCAGAGGAAATCTCAGTAGATGCAGGCAGCCCCCAGCTTGTGCAATTTAACTGGCCTGTAGAAGCTACAAAGTGTGCACTTCCAGATTCCCATAACCGAGCAAAATGCTAGAATACTTGGACTGCAAGCACTACATGGGAGTGAGAAGGGGAAAAATCTTTTCTATGAAATTAAAAAAGTTCCCTGGGGACATTTATATTGGTCTCATAAAAGCTAATTTTAGAAACCTAACTCTAGGCTAAATTTGACCTTCCCAGTTAGTGAAATTACATAGAAATCTCACAGGACCTCATTTTCAGTGGTGCTGAGCCCTCAACTCCAGCTGATATTAACAGGAGTTTGTGTTTATCAGCTCTGAAAAATTAGGCTTCTAGCACGTCCCCTCTGAGTGACCATTTCCATGATGTATACTAAGAGAAGCAAAAGGGCCAGTAGCTTGTATTTTAGGCTAACATGACAGAAGTCCTGGGCAAGTCATTTAAACCAATTTTTCAAATTTAAGTCCCTGAAATTAGGCACTTAATCCACTTTTAAGCCATTAAGTAAAGGGGCCTAGTTTTCTGAAATTCTAAGCACCAGTGCCATGCTCTCTTTTTTGGGTGGCCACAGTTACTTCCTTGGCTGTACTGTCTGCTTCCAGGCTCTCTAGAGCAGGGATTCTCAATCCCCAGGCCATGGCGGGTCAGCTGCCGGTTCACAGCATGGTCGGCTGTCAGACTGGAAGTGGCCATGGACTGGCAAACCGCCGCCCCCCCCCCCAGAACTGGGCAGAGAGGCTGCGGCTCCTTTTGCAGGACCCGTGGCAATGCAGGACAGTGGCTGTGGCAGCGCTGGGGGGTGGGGGTATCCTTACCTGTCTTCTGGCCAGAAATTCCAGCTGTGGTTGGCTGTGACTACAGGGCCATGGTTTGCTGGGCCATGGCCACTTCTGCAGCCTAAAAACTTCGGGAACCCCTACTCTAGAGGAAAAATGGTAGGTGGTTTCGCTGCTGTGCCCTGTATACTTTCCTCCATTAGGAGCTGGCTCTCCACCAATAGAAAGAAACAGGTGCCAAAAGTGTAATCCCAGAACAGGTAATTCACCTGAAAGGATTAATAAAAATATAGGATAAGACTAGTCCATATAAGTGAGGAAAGACATTACACCTGTAAAAATGGCAGACGTCAGAAGGATTTTGGATAAAGACAAAAATCTGGTCAAATTAATATAATTTCTTGCTGAACTGTAGATATCACTAGTAATTAAAGAAAGTAGATTTGGAACCCTTTCTACAGATGTAGGAGGGCAGCAACATTAATTCAAGTGTTTGTTTTAATTACTCAGATGTTAGCCCATTCAATATGGAACAACCGCAAGATTAAATCCTAGCTATTTGTTGAACATTTTATGAGGCATAGCCTATCTAGACTTGTTCTTATGAAAGAACTCAGTGGACATGTTTACATGTGACCCTATGGCACCGTTGTTACTGCACCGTCATTTAGTACTTTCTTCTGGAAGTACAGTAACAGCCTGCATTGTGCGGTGCGTGCTGCACATGGTTATTTTGAGCTGCTATACTGCTGGAAGGATGTGCTATACTGAGGAAGCGTGTCACCATGGTGACATAGCTGCCGCATCATGGTTTTTGCTTGTGGACTCTATGTTGCCATAGCACGTTGCTACAGTGATGTAGCATCACCTGTAGATACACCCAGTACTAAGAGACTATTTAGAATGTATACTAAATAATATTACTATTTTTAACCCCTGTGATAAAATATCAATGGAGACAACATAGTCACTTTAACACTTTATTTTATATTCCCATAAAATAAACTTAAGAACGATTACCAAATGTTCCATTGCTCTGATGGCCAATACCCTTTCATCCTGCTGCTGTGCACCTGACTATGAATATAGTCTTCATTAAATTAATATAAGGCCAGATATTTGAAGGTATCTGGGCACATAAAGATGCAGATAGGTACCTACTGACATTTTCACAAGGTCCAAGGCACCTAATTCTCACTGACAGTTTTGAAAATCTTGAGGTACTTATCTGCTTTTTCATGTATTTACATACTTTTAAAAAAGCCCGAGTTGTACTTTCTTTAAAGAATTAGCAACATCAACCTTGAAGCACAAGCTCAAATAGTTTCCCTTGTCAATTGCTTGTACTCAGTAATTGCAAGTGGAGTCAAGAAAGAAAAAGTGAACATAAAGAAACAGGGAAGACCAAGAAAATGGTAGGTAAAACACTGAAAAGGAATAACAGTTGAGGTAAAGAGATGAATGTTGATATCTGACACAATTTTTGCCTCTAAAATACACTCTGGTAACATAATTCTATTGTTAGTTAACAGTGCTGTTTTCTTAGGCTTGGGGTACTCTCTCTCATAAACTTTGGTATTTTCCCTTCTCGCACCTGAATGCTTTAGTACAGGGGTAGGCAACCTTTTCCAGCTGTTGGCTGGAATGACCCACCCTGAGTCAGAGGTGGGTAGATGGGTGCTAGGACCCAATCACAGCTGGCATTTGTCCCCTCAGTGGCATGAGAAAAGAGCCCACAGCCAAAGCCTCCCACTACAGAACACTGCCAAATGTCCAAGTCTGTGAGCTGGATCCAGTGGTGCTGTGGTTCATGGGTTGTCAATTCCTGCATCTACTGTCACACCTTCAGACTCACTAGACAAACTTTACAGTGAACATATTTTGAATATTGAAGTTAAGTTTTAACAGCTAACTAAAGCCGCAGTTCAGGAAAGCATTCCTATCTAGGCCAGCACTTAAACAAGTGCTTAACTTTAAGCATGTACCATAAGTCCCTTTGAGGTCAAAGGGATTTAAGCATGTACTTAAAAAGTTGAGTGTTGTCCTGAATGGGTGCCAAAAAATAAGTAGTAATTCAATTTATTCAAGTATGCACTGAAATATTTCCAATGCCTTACAAAGAATTTGGTTGAAACTGGCCATCAGTATTGCTTAACTTTCATATAGCACTTTGTATGTACCAAGTACTATGCAGATACTAACAAATGACATTTCACATCATCTCTTTCTAGTACATGGGTAAGCATTCTTAATGCTGTTTTTCTAGATGAGGAAAATGAGAAAGAAAAGCGCAGTGACTCACCAGAAGACAGAAGGATCACGGCTAGAATCATTAATAGACCTCAGGGCTTCCTGACTCCTCACTTATGCATACCATTACTTTCCACTGAAATTATGTTAATGAAATTCATTGTTGCCCTGTCATGTTGCCTTATGAAAAACTACTTTCTCCTATGGGAAAATAAATACTACATGTACATATGTATATGTGATCATAATAAATTGGTAGCATGATCATCATATTTGGGGCACTCATCCTTTACTTTGGCCTCTGCATTCTATTGCAATACATATATTATTGATTATTATTTGTATTAATTTGCTAAGAAAGACAGTTGAAACAACAGTACAAATGAGTTAAAAATATTGAGAGAGAAGTAATATATATACACTGAGTATTGGGACTGTGAAACTTATGCGTAAGATTCATTAGACCAAATGATCTCTTCTTGTTCAGCAAATTTGTTTTGCCTATTAGTATACCTGAGTAATGAATGATATTCTCAGCCATTTAAGAGTAACAGAATATATATTATCTTTCCTCTGTTTGGCTTTTAAATACAAGATTCGTATTTCTTAGAGTAAAAATGTTCTGTAAGCAGTATTTGAGGTTCTTGCAATAATACATTTATGAAGTTTGAGTCAAAAGTTGATAGACTTAGATATCACAAAAGCAAAAAGAAGTCATTTTCATCATAGGTTATCTTTAAGAAATTAGTAGTTTTTAAGGTTTAAAGACTTCTTTTGATAAATAATGTTTAAAGTAAATTACAAAGTCTGTGAAAGAAACACAGTGTGAAAGTGGAGCTTTTTCTTTAAGAAAAAAATCTATTAATAAAAACTAGCTTGCAGTTAACATGCCCTGAAAACAGTGATGGAGGCATGGGCCTAACTGCCAGCTTCTGAGGGTTATTCTTTTTCCATCCTGTGGAGACATTGAGTGAGATTCTCCAGCTAGACCCAGCATCCATGGCCATTCAGCTTGAAATTTAATGGGTAAAGCCTCCTCTCAACTGCCATTTTTCATATTTTTAGACACTGGAGATCCTTTTCTCTGGCTGAACCTCAGATTAAGGATGAACACTAAAACTGGGAAAATCCCAGTTAGTATTTTTGATCTCTTTAATATTTTTCTTAGCTTACTGTCATATGAATTTGACCCCACCCAAAGGAAGAGAGACTATGCAGTGGCTCGTTAAATCATAGATTAGGTGTGTATTTGGAGACCAGGAGGCTCATGCATCTTCTATGAGCAAGCAGTTGCTAAGACCATTTTTCAGTTGGCCTGGACACAAGAAATAATACAAAAAAAATACAAATGCAGAGAAAAATGATATACAAAGAAGGCACTTCACCTCCATGTGTATGTTAAACACAGGAATAACTATGCTTAGAGCATATTTTATTAAGCTAAGAGAAGCATCAGGGGCTTAAGCTGTAGGAAAAGGCTAGCTTTTTGTTCTATGTGTCTATTTTTAGAAAAGTGGAACCCTAATTAGGACCTGTATTGCTGTCATACAAATAATAATACTTCTAGCCTGCAGTCTGAATTCTGCAAGCTAAATACATAAAACCAAAAGATGGTGTAGTTTAGCTTTGTGCAATCATTACAATAGTACATTCTGACTTTTGGTGACAACAGAGATAGCTATCCAATTCCTACTTATTGACATGAACACACATTAAATTACATTTGGTAACCAAGGGCATTTACACACGCACTTCAGGCATGATGGAGGAGAACTTTAATTAGAGTGGCTCTACTCTATTAATTGATTCGTCAAGTCTGCACCGACATGCTGTAATTACAGTGCATTGGAGCAGCCTTGCTGCATGTG
>NW_017729022.1:188438531-188444991 GCF_001723915.1 Gavialis gangeticus | reverse complement strand
CATTGGAGCAGCCTTGCTGCATGTGTATAGGCACCCTAATGCTTTTATATATATTCAATGGCTAGTACATCAGCTTGTCAACTTTATAGGAAATGTTTATGTTTTGCCAGTTTTCCCTAACTTCTTCATGCCATGTTAGATCTACAAAAAAAATCATACTGATTTGCTGGCTATAAAACTTAGGGAAAAAGTAATGCTAACCTGAGTTTCTTTGACCGTAAGGGGGAAGAAGTCCTTTATGACCACATAAACCTGGTGTGAACGAGACTAACGGATCAGGGGTTCAGATCACAGAGCGGAGGTTGAGGGGAACTGTGTCTGATTCATGCATAGCTGTCCGTAAGATGCAGAAATTGTCAGATTGTATCAGACTTGAGGTCTTTTTAGTCCTCTGTCCTACCTCCAAACTGGTCAGCACCAGATTCTTCAGAGAAAAGATACAAGAATCCCACAGTAGGCAAATGTGAATACTCTGCTTACTAACATTGTTAACCATTAGTAGGGACCTACCCAATTTGTGCTGGCTGCCTCTGGATTTCATGGTTCCAGAGTAGCATCAGGCACCATTTTCACAGCAGAGTGCAGCATGCCCAACCTTTGATTGGCCAGGGGGCCCTAGAAGTTCCACCTCTCCCCAGAGATTGACAGATGGCTATCTGGGTGGGAACTCCAGGGCCCCCAGCCAATCAGAGGTGCGTGTGTGGGGGCTCCTGCCCCTCCCCAGAGATTGATAGATGGCTATCTATCAATCTCTGGGGATGGGTAGGACTTTCAGACCCCTTGGCCAATCAGAAATGTGTGTATGTTGAGGGGAGAGGGTTCTGGCGCTTTGCCGCAAAAATCTCCCCCCTTCCTCCCCTGTCCCTTTTGCCACATACTTCAGGACACCATACCTTCCCACCTCTGTTTTCACCTCTCTGCCCTGCTTGTTTCCTTCCACTTGCTGGCCATTTTCTTGCTTTTTTGTGGTCCTCATGCTTTTTACAGGGATGGGCTTTTTCACAGGGGACCTACCAAATTTATGGTTTCTGTGAAAACTGTGAAATTGCAAATTTGGTAGGTCCCTAACTACTAGAGATCAGAATGAGAAAACTATGTTAAAGCCTGAACATCACAAAATTATCCTTATCAAAATTCCTTTTTTGCTTATCCATATATCTAATTTTTTTTTAAAATCCTGGTTTCACCAAGTTATTTGTGTGTTGTAGCAATAAAAGAAAAGGTGGGTTTTTTTGGTTTTATCACCTTTCAGTTTCAATGAATTTGCCCTTTCTGTTGAGACAGGGTTATAATCCTGTTCTGCATTCTCTAGATAATTATCTATTATCTTGTCATGTCCTCTCTTATTAGCCATCTTCCACAATTTTTCCATCACTCTGCATCTCTTAATTAATATCGCTTCCCTTCTCAGAACATTTAATTGTACACTTTCACATTTGAGGCAGAGTGGCTAGTAATATATGCATTAAAAGCATTTCAGTAGGTTAGAAACTAATGCAAGTAAACTCTTTCTCCATCAAGAACACAATGGTCCTCTTTCTTTACTACCAGAGCTATAGCCCTTAGGAAGCTACAAGGGTGGGGAAGAGAGACTAGTAACCTAAAGCTGTGCCTAGGGTTAGAGGTTGAGGGTGTTGCTGGGTGGGTCTCTTTGGCTGGTTTCTGGCTTGTTTTATTACATGGCTCTTCTTTCAGTTATTTTAAAGGTGCCTAGAGCCTTACAAATCTAAACAAATACTTAGGAAGAATATTTGTTGCTGGTGGATACTGAAATCCTAAACTACTGAAATTCCAGGAGAGAGGAGGGGGAGAATTGAAAGAGTGAAACAACGTTTCCATAAAGACTTATTCTGGAATAAGTTTATAGCCTTTCATAACTGTATGGCATTAATATTTCTGATATGTTGCTTCTTTTGCCATTCAACAAACTCCTTATCTGTTCTGCACAACCTGGATAACGGACCAAGTTACTAGATCAGATGCACAAGGTCCCAGCATGTAGGGCTGGGAGGGGGTGGTGCAGGGCCCCACAGCCCAGTCCTGGTGGGGAGGGATGGATCCTGGTGCACGGGGATAGACAGAGGTGATGCAGGGACCTACAGCCTGTCCCAAGCACATGGGCCTAGGCAAAGTTGATGTAGGGCCCCAGGGCCCGATTCAGGCACGTGGACCCAATCAAGGTACGCAGTCTGATCTAGACTGCGGACCAGCCCCATGCCACTTGTTTGGCCTGTGGGGCCAAAACATTGAATACCAATGAAGCAGGCTTAGATTTGAGTTTAATTTATTGCTGCCCTTACGTCCAGTGACAGGTAAAGGGCCTCCAACCAGGGATTGTTCAAGTGCATCATGCTCTGGCCTCTTATTCCCATTTTGTCCCTGCACTAGATGAACCAGGGAGAAAGGTACAGGAAGTGGCCCTACAACTCCTGGGAGCATGTTTAACAAGGGTCTTAGAGCAATTTTTATCTTGAATAGAGCAAAGGGAGTGAAGTGTGGCAGAAAATCTATCCCAGTGGTTCCAGATCAGGCCATGGAGGGCTGGAAAGATATGGGTCCAAGGAACATGCAAGTCCTATCAACTCAAAAGGATGACCAGAGGAAGAGGGAAGAATGCTGTTTCCATAGTCCTTGGTAAATGTGAATTAATAGTTTAGATTCTGTGTCCTTTAAGGGGCACTGGGGCAGTGTAGTATTTTCTTTTTTAGATAGTTTACTCTTTCCAAACATTACTGACATTCAAAATTGATTGACTTTAAGATTGCATCTTAATAAAGGACTGGTTCTTCTATATAGTTATTTGTCCCTTTCTGTAATGCTGCATAAACAACAGCGCATAGAAATTGTTTGCAACTCTAAGCAGCTTCAAACATGACAGCAACAGAGTTAAGGCTCTCTATTGTTTAAGATGACTCAGTTCTACCTTTTTAAGAATTTAATTGAGATCTTTTTCTTGATAAAACTCTTAGGACTTGTGAAGGATTAGAAGGATGTAAAATGCAAGAGCTTTTGGTCATAGCTGTATTGGCAAAGTTTCTTTGGGTAGATGTGATACCTTTTATTAGACCAACTGAGTAGTTTGTTCCAACTACTCAGTTGGTCTAATAAAAGATATGATATCTACCCAAAGAACCTTGCCTGCAAATAAAACTTGGTAATGAGGGTCCTAAGTACTAGCATATTTTTAAAACATGAATGTATTAAGTCTGGATTCATTTCAAACCTCTGAAAATTACTGCATTTAGGACACTTGGTAAAAAGCAACTTTTTTCTTTATTTTTTTTTGAAGAAATTTGTTTGTGTCCCAGGTCAAATTAGCCAGATCAGCCAGATCAGTTCCAAATCCTTTGAATCCCTGGCATGTGCGCCAAGCATGGCACGCAAAGCCATTTTCCTCAGCATGCGTTGGGGCTGGGGCCGGGGCCGGGGCCAGGGCCAGCAGCAGCTGTTTGCAGCTGGCCCAGATTCTGGGTAGCTGCTGATAGCCATGAAGCCCAGGCTGCTTGCAGAAGGGCTTCCATCCTCCCAGCCACCTGCTGGGAGCGGTGCAGGCTCCGTGGCTATCAGAAGCTACTCAGAACTTGGGCTGGCTGCAAACAGCTGCTACCTCCCTGTCCCAGCCCCGGCCCCAGGCTCCAGGGAGGCAGCAGATGCTCCCCGCTGTGCTGCCCTTGCTGCCACTTCTGCAGAGCAGCGTTGGAACCTGGCATGGCAGGACACAGTGGGGGGTGCAGAAAGCTGCCTGCTGCTCTGAGCTCCCCACTGCCCTGGCCACATTTCTCCTGCAGGCAGGGGCAGCAGTGACAGACACAACCCTGCTTGCTGCCCATGCTGCTCCTGTGTACACAAGGGAAGTGTGACCCGGCAGCATGCAGCAGCAGGTAGCTTCTCTGTGCAGCCCCTCTGTGCACTGCTACTCTGGGTCACACATGCTGCGCTCCCCAGGGGTGCAGGGGAGGGCAGCAGGGCTGGGAGGCAGCAGCTGTTTGTAGCTGGCCCAGGTTCTGGGTAGCTTCTGATAGCCACGGAGCCTGGGCTGGGGGGCAGGGATATGAGCGGGGCAGGGGGGCATGAACAGGGCATCCTGCCATGTACCCCCTGCCCTCGTTTTGTTTTTCTGGCATGCCGGCACTTCGGCACCTTCCAAGGTAGGCATTGTGGTTTTTTTCGGCACTGTGGCCAAAAAACATTGCCTACCCCTGGCCTAGGGCTTCGGATACTTCCAAATCTTTTGGCAGGCATCCTATATGCAGGCCTGTCTCTAGTGAACATTTAGTACCAGAACTGCTTAACTTAAAGACTTTGGAATGCATTTTGCCAAGGGAAATTCTAATTCTCTTTTATGCCTCAAGGTTCTTCTTTTGTTAGTGCTATAATATACAAAATAAGAGCATAGCACGTTTCCTTACTGTACTTTTTCAGCTACAAAACTACTTATTTTACTATATAATTATATATAAACACAAATTAGGCATTCCCTCACTATACTTACAATAGAACCAACTTTTAACATGATTTGGGATCAACAACATGGCAACAAATAAAATGCCAAAATGTGAATGACTAGACAAGGTATTTGTATAATAATTGTGTGTTCAGCAAACTATTTTATAAGTCTGTAATTTGCAAATCCCCCTGCCCTATATTTTAGTTGGGTTACAATTTAAATTAAAGAAGGTATAACAAGGTTCTTAAACCTCCAACATGTTTGCTCAGGTTAACCATTATTATACTATCAAATTATAGTAAATATTTTTCTAAAACAATGATTTTGTGACTAATGAAAGGAAATATGTAGTGAGTAACATGTTCTTAGAATTGATATAAAAAAGAAGTCACTTAAACTTTGCTTGACAACAGAGTTAAACTTTCATTCTTTTAATCACTGACCACATTCTAATGCTCAGAAGTCAGGCAACCTAGCCTATATATTATTCTCATCTCTCCAGTCTCAGTCTGAGATCCTTGAATTAGTGAGTAGAGTCCAAGTGAACTGTAAGGCCAGAAGTGGGTATTTTGAAGAGTTTGCTGCTCCAGCCTCACTCTACATTACATATATAATTTTGGAATTCATGGATAATGGTGGAAAAGCTGAAAAAATCAGCTCATATTATAAGAGAGACAGAAAATTATGGTACTGATATTCTCTGTGTGAATGCAGATAGATGGTCAGCAACAGATTATATCAAATGGAAAGGAATTAAGAAATTATGTCCTCAGGGATTCCAGCTGGTGGAAGAGAAGCTGTTTTGATCAAGAGTGATACTGCACAAAGAGCTACAAACAGTTAACAGCAACTTAAAACCATCCAATACAAATCCATCGTCTAACCGCTTAGCAAAACAACACGGTCAACCCTGATACAATACAAAACCTAACACCCTAACCTGCAATAAAGCAGGGGGACCATGGTGGCCAAAGTCCTGTTTCTGTGAAGGTCATTACTATATGCTCAGGAGATCCCAGGGAGAGGGCCAAACCTTGTTATACAGAGGAAGGCATAAAACCACCACATCCATACTATGGGGTAAAAATTCCTTCCTGACCCCAAATATGGTGATCGGTCTGACCCTGAGTGGAGGGTCAAAACCCTCTAGTCAGGAAACTCCATGTTGAAGTTCCAGCAGGAGCACTGGCACTCCTCAGTCAAACTCCCCAGCCTTGATTACAGCTGATATCCAATGACTTTGAGGAAGGCTTATAAAAAAAATCCCCTGATACACTGGGCAACAGAAGGGGATGAGCTGAAAATTCCCTCCTGGCCCCATGTGGCAACCAGCAAAGCCCAGAAGCAAGGGAAATACTTGTAGTAATACACAGGCATAGCTATGCCTAAATCATCCCTGATCAGTGGCTGTCCAGCCTCTTCTTGAACACCTCCAGTGATGAAGAGTCCACAACTTTCTTAGGCAGTCTATTCTTCTGTTGAACTGTTTTAACAGTGAAGTAGTTTTCTCTGATATCCAATCTAAACCTATTTTGCTGCAACTTCAAGCCACCGCTCCATGTTCTATTCTCTGCAGCAAGAGACAAAAAGTGTTTTCCCTATGCTTTATGGCAGCCCTTCAAGTATTGAAGACTGCTATGATGTCCCCTCTTAAGTATCTTTTCCATAAGCTAAACATGTCTACCTCCTTCAGCCTCTCCTCATATTGCTTTTCAAGCCCTTTATCATGTTCGTTGCCTACCTCTGGACCAGTCTAACTTTGTGTCCTCTTTAAAACGTGGAGCCCAGTACTGCCCACAAGTCTCTAGATGAGGACTAAATGGTGCCAAGCAGAGGGGCACTATCACCTCCCATGTCTTGCACCTAATGCTTCTATTGACGCATTCCAAATGCGCTTGCCTGTTGTGCAGCTGCATCACACTGCAGATTTATATTGAGTTTGTAATATACCAAGACTGCCAGATCCTTCTCCATAGTGCTGCCATCCAGCCACATCACCCATTTTGTGTTTGT
>NW_017729022.1:188430483-188433531 GCF_001723915.1 Gavialis gangeticus | reverse complement strand
ACGCATTCCAAATGCGCTTGCCTGTTGTGCAGCTGCATCACACTGCAGATTTATATTGAGTTTGTAATATACCAAGACTGCCAGATCCTTCTCCATAGTGCTGCCATCCAGCCACATCACCCATTTTGTGTTTGTACTTTTGATTACTCTTCCCGAGGTGTAGAACCTTGCATCTGTCTGTATTGGATTTCATCCTGTTAGCTCTAGCCCGACCTTCCAATGTGTCGATATCTGGCTGAATTGTGTTCCTGTCCTCCAATGTGTTCACAGCCCTTCCCAGTTTCATGCCAGAATCCAAATTATTAATAAGTATGTTGAACAGCAGTGGACTCAGGACAGACCCTGTGGGACTCTACTTGAAAGCTCCTGCCATTTTGACAGATTCATTTAGAGTTACATTCTGCTTGCAAAATAATACATGCAAAATTCCAGATATATGTGAAGAGGATAGTCCTTCATTACCATGCTCCCTAGAAATGATGTGATAAAAACAAAGACAATTTCTGTACTTTCCCACAACAAAGACATTATTTAGCAGAGTCTGATACCTGAGAGAGTAGGAACTGACTGTGTCCTCATCAATGATATGAATGTGCAAATGAGGACAAACAACCACAGATGAGGCAACACTAATGCCACACTTGGAATAGAAATGGAGAATGGCTCAAGGAATTTCATTAACAAAATAATCTTGTAGCAGAAACACTTTCCCCCCCCGAAAGCGGTTCACAAAACAACAGATACAGCAAGAAAAGAAAGAAAGAAAAAGAATGAAGTAGATCACATTTACATTTTCAGAAACTTTTGTCCAGCTCTTCAGGATGTTCATATGTATTGAAGGGGAGACACAAGCATCAACTATTGTCAGGGCATGTTTACCATGAAAATTAAGTTAAAGAAATTACTTGCAAGGAAAACAACCATGAAAATCTATATATCCAGACCTGGGTCCTCCAACAAGAATGGAATGTGAACTTCAGCCCTTAGATTTTCACCTTGCTTGACTTGGGATTCTCTAAGCATAGGAAAGAACAGTTGGTCTGCAAGACCACATGGGATGCTATTGCAAAAAAAACCAAAACCAGGCAAAGCTGAACCCCCTAATTGCTAATGGACAAAACATTAGCAAATAGACTACAGAAAAAAAAAAATAGGTGAAACATTTAGCAAGGAAAGACAATCAGGCATTAAAAATGGCTTGGAAAATAGGTCTAACAGCAAAAAGACATACAAAAACTCTATTTGTGGATTGCTAAAGTAGAGGTGTACTGATACATCTGTCCGTACCATATTGGCACCGATAAAAGGATAATTGATGTCATTGGCAATTAGCTGTTCTGGCTGATGTGGCCCATACCCTGGCTAGGCTGTGCCTGCGCCTGCGGCTGTCCTAGCTCCACTTCCTCCCTCACAGCAGGGACGTTGATCTGCGCCCCCATGATCCTTCCCTTCCCCCCCGCTTTTACACCTCAACAGACTTACCAGCCAGATGCTGTTCTCTAAGTTACTGGGCTGTATATTGTCTATCAGAACAGTATCGGTCAATATGGCTTGTTAATAACTGTCTATCAGTATCGGTCCAAAAAATCTTTATTGGTGCACCACTAACAAAAAGGCATACAGTCGACCTCAGTTGCAGCTACAGTAGACCAGTAAGTAAGAATATTTGTGTCTGTTTCTATCTCCAAAGAACCTATAATAGTGATCTCAAGAGGGTGCCACGGCACCACAGGGTGCTGCACAATCCTTTGAAGGGTGCTGCAGGAAGTGTGAAAAGTGATGTGTGAGGAGATAAGCAGATAAGGGCAGACTCAGGCTCTTTCTGCCTGGCCATTCTCTATTCCCCCACTGCCTGGCCTCTTGTCAACGAGGTAAGCACAACAATAAATAAATTTGTTTTTGAAATGTGGTGTGGGTCAATTCACAAAAATTATGAGGGGTCCTCAAGTCTAATGAGGAGTGCGCCTTAAGTCTAAAAAGATTGAGAACCACAGATATAACAAAAGAACTCCACCCATCTTCTTTATATTATACGTTCAATGACCTCTGCCTGAAACAAACTTTAAATTCAGCTTTCACAACATACACAAGATGGAAGAACTCTAGCTTAACTGCAGGAAAATCATCTTGATGGAACACAAAACAGCTGACAATGTACTACAGAACTATAAATTGGAAGTCAAGGTAAAATAATTATAGGTCAGTTCCAAAGATGAGGTGAAGACAACTCAAAATGCTTCATCTGATTAGGAAAAAAGGAAATGGAAAAAAAGAAGTCATCATAAAATTACCTGTGAAAAGGATTTTAACTGACAGTAACAACTGCAGTGTGATCATACTGCTCAATCCCCTGGATTTTTTCTGCACAGTTATAGTGACCAGCACCTGCAATCAAGTCACTAACATATTATATAATATGCATAAGGTTTCATACCAGCAAGATCAGATTTGGAGAACAAGCTGATTTTCATCTTATTCACTCTTACATTAAGCATAATTTCATGATATACAACAAAACAATTGCAGCTATCAATTACCCTAAATGTAATTAGGGTGTTGTTATGTCACTTCAGAGAGCTTTTGACAGTATAACCTGCATCTATTTTGGAAGTTGCTGGAAGTCTGTGGATTTTTTTTTTAGACTATTTAGATTTTCCAGAACCTTTATCAGGGTGCCAGATGTGTCCTAATCAGTCACCAGGAACTAATCAATCGAAATTATTTTATACCTCTGAAAACAGACAAGGGTTTGTCCTCTTATGTATTATTTGTTGTTGCCACTGACTTTGTTTTTTAGTAGACCACCAGCCTGAAAACAGAATTCTGTGGAAATCAGACCTTGCATAACTATACTATGCAAAGAGGAGGAGGAAGGGGAGAAAAATCAATAGCCTAGGCAGAACTGATGATGGTATGATAAATATATTGAGGTGGATTCCATGTCTGTACACTCAGAGGGAAGGGGAAGAAAGCTCACTACATTCTTTTTTTAAACTGTGCTCTTTGATCCCAGACGGAGCCCACGGGGGGGCTGGCGTCCCCCAACCC
>NW_017729022.1:188430020-188430270 GCF_001723915.1 Gavialis gangeticus | reverse complement strand
CACCCTGTTCAAATTTGCTGATGTCACTAAGATGTGGGGAGATGTGGGCACGTTAGAAGCAAGGAATGGGCTACAATCGGACGTAGACAGGTTACAGGGGGAGCGGATGAGAATAAGATGGGATTCAACACTGACAAGTGCAAGGTGATGCACCTGGGGAGGAAGAACCATACCTACAGGCTGGGGAACTCCCTTCTCGTCAGTGCAGAGGCAGAAAAGGATCTTGGAGTCATCATTGATGCCAAGATGA
>NW_017729022.1:188426184-188429426 GCF_001723915.1 Gavialis gangeticus | reverse complement strand
ATATATATATATATATATATATATATATATATCTTACATAATTTATATATATATCTTGTCAAGTATTGTAATTTCTTGCTTATAACACACCCTCTAATGCCCCCAAATAAAACACTCACCTTGGTTCTGGAAGACAAAATGTATTTATATTTCCCACCCCCTGCCCAGTCATTGTCAACTATGTGACAGTCTCCTATGCTTCCTAGAAACTCTGTGATCTCAGGGGGATTTGTACTATATCACACAAGGTTAGGCCCAGACCCTTGTTATAGCAGTAGCAAGACTGATTAGGCAGCTATACATGAGCAGCAAGGCTGCTGTAATGCATTGTAATTACAGCACATCAGAGCAGACTATTTATCAAGTCTGGTGGAGCATGGTAATTACCACACTCCAGAGACTCAAGTATCAATGTCCCCATGCTCAAAAAGAGTGGCAGGGTTGCTTTATCTAAAGCTCATTTAACATTTCAGACACGCACCATTTAACAAGCTTGATCTAAAGTGCCCCCGCCGCCATTTTTAAAAACATAGGGACACTGATACACGAGATGCTCCGGGTGCTTTAATTAGAGCAGCTCTGGGCCCCCCCCCCGCCCCAACTCACGAAGCACATGTATTTAGTTATTTATTGTAGGTAGCTCTTTATATAATTTCCTGTAAATGAAGTGTAGTTTCCATATCACAAGATGCATCAAAATATTACCACCAGCTCATATGCTGCTTCAGGCATAAACTACAGTGCTCAGTGAATAGCTATAGTTGTGAGAGAATTAAACACAAGACTCCACCCCTTCATTTTCCTGAGCAGACACAAGTAGCAACCATCTTGTCAGCTGCATGGCACACAGGTCTCTAGGGATGCATCTTTTCCAGCAAAGAAAAAATCTTCTCTGCTTAAAAAATATCCACCCTAGTTTTGGGAGCTGATTTCTAGGGGAAATGGTGCATGTTTAGCATACGAAAATATGGAAACTCCTGTTGGTTTGGAAAAAAGGCTGAGAAAGTCCAGGAATGACACATTTATTAGCCTTAATTCAACAACTTTAAGTCTATATTCAAGGTATGGTGTCATAGGTAATTCTGCATGCAGTTAGCAGGAAAAAGAAAAACATTATTAAGATTCTACAGTAAATCTGAGTTAACCATATCAATTAAAGAAGCGAACACAAATGTACCTTTTAGGGGCTGTATATTGTGGAATATATGTAGAATATCTGTGCACTATAGGTGGATACTGTTAGATTGACTAAATATAAGCATTTGGATTTAGAATATATAGTACTTATAATCAGGCATCGGTCAACTCCACTATAAAAAAACCACACATTTTGTGGTCACTATACTACAAAGTGCTACAGGCAGACTGTGTATAGTGTTGTAAAAAGATACAGCAAGCTAAATTAGGGGTTTAGCTGGGAGCAAAAATAACAGTTTGCTTACTGTGTTGTTTGTGCAGCTTCCATGATAGGATCCTACAAAACATATTTTTTCTTCCTAAAATTGGCAGTTTCTTGGTGCATTCATGATAAACTTTGATTGTCAGGCCATTCTAGTAACTGCTAATACTTATATATAGGCCAGATCCTGAAACTGACATCACTGGGAGTTTTGCCACTGAATGAAATGGGAGCAAGATTAGTACCTCCGCCTTCTGAACAACTGACAAAATAAAAATCTACTCCTTGTATACAAACAGGAGTGAAATGCTGGCTCCATTAGCTTTAATGGCAACAATGGGAGCACTTTAATGTCATTTCATTACATTGTAAGTATCTATAATCCATTAGATAGCTCAAAAATTCATTTAAAAAACATTTTCTCTGCTGTTCCTGTTTAATAAGCTTGCTGACTCTTCCATTTGTGTAACATTTTCCTACTGAGCCTTGCATTTAGTAATGTGAGAGCAGCTGAAGCCGAGTAGTTTTCTTAGCAGCCAGGCAGGTGAAGGACACACTAGTTAGCTCAGCAAGTCAGTACCACTTCAGATGCAGTCCTGTACATCCACTTAGAAATGACAAGCAATCTCTGTTAATAGGAATTGCCTCCTTGAATCAGACAATATGGAGCAAGTTAAGGGCATACAATAATAGGGGGCAAAGGCTTCTGTTACTTTAAAATGGAGAGAACAGCAGGCTGGGGCTGCAATCTGTTGGAAATAGCTGCGTTGGAGGCAGTTGCTTGAGAGGAAGCAGCTGCGGGAAGGGCTGCATGTAACTACTTGGGAGCTGGCTGCCTGGCACTGGGCAGACAGGACAGAGCTCCAGGCAGGTAGGAAGGGCTGCAGCTCAGCAGACCTAGCTGCACCCGAGGGAACACACTTCCAGCTGATCAGAGGCACCCATGAAAAAAAGGGATGGAGCCCAGAAGAGTTACAAGTTCAGCTTCTGAGCCAGAGCAGTTAGTTTGGCCCTGACCTCTGAAAGGAAAGAGGAGCTCCTGTCAATCCAAGTTGTTGAGGAGCAGGAGCTTTAGACCTAGAGAAATGCCTGGAAGGCTGGCTGAGAACTAGCAGGTAAGGGATGAGATCTGCAGCAGTATGGTAGCTCCAGGTGGGCTTTAAGTTTGAGTTGGAGATCAACTGGTTGGTGCTGGTGTTTGTGTTTAACTGGTGATTTGGGAGTAGCAGTAACAGGCATACCAGAGGCCACAGAGCAGGGTGGTCCTGGTTCTAGGGCACTCTAGATCTGGGTTGGCCAGAGTTACTCACCCTGGGAGCCACATCTGATCCTCCACTGAAGCCAGAGTAGGGAGTGGTGGGGAGCGGGGTGCTGAGTGACCTGGAATGCACCACTGAGTCGCTCCGTGTTTCCCCAGTGTCCTCCAGAGCTCCCTTGGGGAAAGTGGGTGGGTGTTTGGCAGAGAAGCCCTGGAGAGCTGCAAGTACCATGCCAGCAAGCCGCGTGTGGCTTGCAAGCTGTGGTTTGGTCTGTGGCTCTAGATCTTGAGCCCTGCAATGCAAGGCTGGATAAGGCTTTGAGGGCTGAGACCTAGGTAGAGGAGCTGGAGCCCAGGAGGGCTGAAGCCAAGATAGGGCCCAAGTCAGGGACCCAGTGGGTTCAGACAGGCCTGACCCTAGCAGGACTGCTGTCCATCTGTCATGGAGTGGGGTAACTGTGGGCCTAAGCCCACTATGACAACCATAAGCCTTTTTTAATTAGGGAGGCAACTTAATACATAACAGATTCCTTGGGATACCTCATAAAAAAACAGGAACAGGAGTGTGCGTGTGGGGGGGGGGGG
>NW_017729022.1:188424386-188425943 GCF_001723915.1 Gavialis gangeticus | reverse complement strand
GGGGGGGGGGGGGAAGGTCAGAGGTTCATGAGTGCTCTAAGGGGGAACATAGAGCAGAGTGCCCCAGCCCATGTTCATGGATCCTTGAACAAGTCCAAGGACTGAGTGGATATGGCCCAGTGAAGCTTTGTCTGGAGACATGAACAGATGAAGTACTGGAAGATGGCCCCACAGTCACTGCAGGTGTTCCAGCCAGAGCCCCCTTCCTGGTCTGGTATTTGGTCAACTTAGCCAGGGCTAGCTGCCGTAGTCAGGGACCCAGTGGCTGGGTGAATTGATGTGCCAGAGAACCTGGTGAGCAGAGCTAGAGTAAGGCCTGAGAAGCATGGGCATGACTGTGGCAGGATAGAGGCCATGATTAGTGTTTTTAAGGAACAGTTAGGGGCAGGAGGCCACAATTAAGGTGAGTAGGGTCCTGGTCAGTGCCAGTAAGAAGCACAGTGAGGCCCAAAATATTGGCTAGCAGACTTAGGGTCTATGCACATGATGAAAACCAGAGTGTTCAGCTAAGCAGACTGAACTAGGCCCAATGCCAATCCATTAGGCTCACACAAGATCTTTGAGAGCAGCCTCCCAAGGTAACGTCCAAAGCCCATCAAGCTGTTGCAGGTGAAGCAATGAGGAGGATACCCCAAGGAGCCAAAGTGGAAAAGGATTAGCTTAGCTGCCAGGGAGTGGTATGCCCACTCACGGAGTCATAGTGGTTTATCTTTGTTATGCAATATAAAATAAAGGGAAAAGGCTAAGACTTCCATACTTGTAAAATACATACTTGTATTTTTAACTATCCATTCATCTGATATAGGATGTACAGGATGAGAGATGGTCCTGCGTGTTAAAGTGTATGTGGCAAACACCTCAAATATAAGACCCATATTTGTCTTAATAAATGTATTATTTTTTTTCTTCCAGAAGCCCAAAGCAGCACAAGTATTATAAATAACTTGCTCTATTTAGCAAGCTGCATCAGTTACACTGTTGTTGGAGGAAGTGCAGAGTAAATAATGTGATGTTTCTTACTGATGTCAAAAGAAACAGTAACTGGGGCCACTACCCATGCTTCACCCCCCTTGTTAGCTACATTTATGGGCAGGAACCTACCCAATACACTGAGGCTGCCTACAGATTTTGTGGTCCCAGTGTGGTCAGGCACCATTTTTGTAGTGGAGTGCAGCAGCTGCCCCCACAACCCATGCCTCCAATTGCCCTGGAAGGATTGCCTCTCCCCAGAGATTGATGGGTAGCCACCTGTCATGTCAATTTTTGAGAAGGGGTGGGGCTTCTGGGGCTCCCTCAGCCAGAGGCGGGGGGTGGGGGATGGGGACTCCCACTCCTCCCCAAAGATTGATGGGATGGCCATGTGTCAGTCTTTGGGGAGGGATGGTTCTTTTAGGGCCCTTACATTCCCACCTGGAGACTGACAGGTGGCCATCTGTCAATTTCTAGTTGAGGTCCTGTAAGTCCTGCCCCTTCCTGATCAGTTACACTGTTGTTGGAGGAAGTTCTCTCTGACACATTGCAAATTCGGGGGGGGGGGGGGGGGGTGTAAAAAAAAAA
>NW_017729022.1:188422955-188424236 GCF_001723915.1 Gavialis gangeticus | reverse complement strand
GGGGGGGGGGTTATTAAAAAAAAAAATCATAAATATTGTTTTTTTTTTTAATAATAAAAAACCCTAAAATCTGTGATTAAATATTAAAGGTCCCCTCAGCCCCTTCAGCCCTGCTGGTGCCCCTCACTCCCCTTCCCTCCCACCAGCCTTGCTGCTGCTCCTTGCCCCCCATCCATAGCCCCTGCTCGAGGAGGCCCCCAGCTGCCAGGGCTATGGACCCAGGTCTGTAGCCCCCTGCTGCAGGCAGAGGGGACCCACATCCCCCAGATCTGTATGCCCGCAGCCTGTGTCTGCTCCACTCAGGCTCCCTCCGATGTTTGTCTGCCCTGGGGCCTCTGCTGTCCAACAGGCAAGACCTGGTGTGGCAGGGGGCAGCGGAGCTGCACAGAGAAGATGCTTACCACTGTGAGCTCTGCACTGCACTGGCACTGTGCCTCCTATGTGTGGGGCTGCAGTGAAAGCAGCAGCGTTGGGTTGTGCCCCTCAAAGCAGTGGGGGGCCCATCGCCAAGGCAGTGCGGAGCTTGCAGCAGCAAAGAGATCCTTGTGTGGCTCTGCTGTTCTGTGCCGTGCCTGCTGGGCTGTGGAGGCTCCAGGGGAGGGAAGCAGGATGGGAGCCTGAGCATGTAGCCCATGCCCACCCCATGCAAGTGTGGGGTGCAGGGCCCTCCTGCCCTTCTGCAGTGCACATGGCAGTGGGGAGCTGGCCCTCCCCTTCCTGCAGACAAGCCACTCACAGCCACATCCTGCACCCTGCAGCCACACATTACAGCCCCAGGCCCCAAGCACTGCCTGGCTGGGCAGCAGCCCCATTCCTGCCCTGCTCGCTCCCTCCAAGGGCCTCTTCTCTCCTTCCCTCCCGCTCCCCCCACACTTACTTGTGTGAGCTGTTCTCTGGGATTCCTGGGGTCATGTTCATGTACATGCACATGGTGCCCCCTGTCTGACTGCCCTCCTCCTTCTCCCTCCCAGCTGGAAGTTTGCTAGCCTGCAGGGAGCTTATTGCAAAACTGAAAAATCCATGCGTTTCTCTGGTAAAATGAGAAGTCTGCATTTGCCTCTGGTAAAAAAGGTAAAATCTGTGATAAAATAGATCCATTTTTCTGCGGGAAATGGAAAACGCGGATCCCCGCTGATCACCCTCCCTCCTCCCATGTTTTAGGATGCCAGGGCTTCCCACCCTTTTCTGTTGGCAGCTGCCTCCCTGCTACCTTTCACTGGCTCACTGCCATTCTCCCATTTTTTCCATGGCCCCTGTGTTTTTTTTTTTTTTTTTTTTTTT
>NW_017729022.1:188414895-188422866 GCF_001723915.1 Gavialis gangeticus | reverse complement strand
TTTTTTTTTTTTTTTTTTTTTTTTTTTTTTGAGGGACCTACTACATCTGCAGCTTCTGCAAAAACCATGAAGGGGTTTGAAGTGGGACCAAAACATATAGTGTACAGACTAAAGTGAACATTTTTGAATTATCACATGATCAAAATGCAACGTTTAAAAAATGAATAGATATTTTTGTTAACAAAAAAAAAAACAAAAAACAGAAGATCCTTCACCCTCCAATATAAAGTCAATGAAATAGCTCCTTAGAGTTCTCTCTTGTTAAACATAGATTTTCATACTTTTACACTGGTTATAAAGTATTATTTAGTGCTGCTGGACTGGAATGAAAATGTCATACATCTGCAGATGATTAAGAGGAAGTGGACTGTTTGACTTACTAAATAATAAAAAGAAGCTCAAGTTTGACTGTATGTATAAGTTATATTCCCTAGGTATTTGAAGCAGTTATCATATGAAATAAGCACTTTTAAACCAACTTAATGATCACCAGTGGTCCCACTGTGGGTTTAAGTATATCTTTACAAGATCTTTTCAGCAACGCATGAAAATATTCAAGTTTTAAAGCCTTGAAAATTCTTGTAAACTTTCAAACTTAACTACTGTTAGTTTGCAACTGAGACTCATTCAGTATAACGCATTTCAGATTTAAAATACTAGTAATTGCCATTTTCTTTTTGCTTTTAGGGTGAGATCTTGGCCCAAGTCAATTACAAAACTCACTCCAAGAGGCCAAGATCTCACCTTCAGTTCATATATTTGGCTTCTACAAAACAAATTTGACCAAAGTTATTTAAATTATTATTATTATTATTATATAGTTAATACAAAAAATAAATATCAGTTTTGTGCAAGTTTCCTGGAAGCTAAAGAAAAATATTAAAACCACAATCAAATTTTAAACTTAATGCTGGTATAAAATACTTTGGTTAACCCTATCACCCCATTAATTTTGTGGCCATTACTAGCGTCCGATGAAGCAGACTGTTGCTTACAAAAATTTATGATTCGAAATTACTTTCCACTGTGCCACCCTGCCCTACCTTCTGCTTTCAGACTAACACAGCTAACCACTTCTTTGAAGTCTTATGAAAATTCAAAAACAAAAAAAACCCCAGCCAACCAACCAAACCCAAAACACACGAAGGCATTAACACTACATAAAATTAAGCATTTCTATACAGGCACTCAAAAAAAGTGGAATACCTAGAAGTGTGAATTCTTGAATTAGAAGTAATGCACTGAACATCAGATGAAAGTTCCATGCTGAAATTCTGACTTGGGACTAATTAAAAAGAGCATCCATTACGATAACTATGCTTAAATGTGACTGAGAATTATTTGCCAGTAAGAATTAGTATTCATATATATACACACACACACACACAATACCAATATTAAGAAAAGGACTACAGCTGTGATGTACTTGCCCTGATTATGGCTACTTTAGTATTAATTTATATAGATTACAATGAATTTGAAGCCAGATTTCACTGGACCCAATCAAGCAGTTTGCTGGGAGCAAGGGGAGGAAGAGAAACCAGGTACCAGGCACCAGAGCCTGCTCCTAGAAGGCAAGCAAGCCAGGGCTGTCTGTGTGTTGTTTGGGCGTGTGCTTTGAGCAGCTGGGAGTCTTGCTGAATGACTGCTGCCTGTATCTGACAAAAGCCCTAACAAGGGAGTAGAACTAGTTTAGGCCCAGGAGAGTATAAGATGGAGACTCCCTGGGCCAGGGAGTAAGCAAATGGGGACAGCAAACAGGGCAGATCACAGGTCAGTTTGCTGCCTCCTTGGAAGGGGAGCCTTTAAGGCAAGTTCTTTCTTTAATTCAGAATAACTAACCAGATATTTAGCATAAGTAGCTAAAGAACTCAAACAATTATATCAATACTTAAAGTTCATTGTTTAACTAGTAATAGAGCAAGTGGGGAGTTCACCAAGGAGTTTGCCCAGAAACTCTCACCAAGCTTACAGTGAAGGAAGATTAGAGACGGAGGAACCAGGTTAGCAGGGGAAAGGGAACTTTTCAGGACCAAGGAGAACTGAACAGGGCAGCTTACAGGGGCATTTGATAGGGAAAGTCTGCTTGGAGAGCAGAGCAGGAGGAGGAAGATCATGGATTTAAGAGATTCAGAGAGATGGCTGGAGGATGTCACAATACCAGGTTTTCCCTCTGCTTGAACTTGTGAGGTGTCTGTCCAGGCAGGACCATTCACCACAGGAGGCCTCTACCCAGGTCCAGGTTTGGTGCTGTAGAGACAGCAGCTTGCAGGTTCCTTCCAGTGATGGCCAGGTGGGGGAGGGTTTGCAATGTGAGCAGTGCCTCTTGGTGGTGTCCCTCAGGAAGTAGGCAAGATTGCTACAGGATGAGGTAGCAAGGCTTGGAAACATGCTTGGCCATGAGGAGTTCATTGACTTGGTGCTGGAGGAGACCTCTAGGACTGCAGACAAAGGACTGCGCAAAGTGGTGCTGAAAAGAAAGAGGACATGGACTCCCAGGAAGGTGAAAGCTTGTGACCTCTGGCAGCAAGCAGAAGTCTTCATCCCTACCTGCAGTGGGTTGGCTGGAGAACAGATATGGAGCCCTAGCAACAAAGGAGATGGAGCACAGCAGAGGAGGGTTAGGCCAGGCTTCCCCAAGTTTGGAAGGATTGAGACCACTGCCACCAGCCACCAGAAGAAGTGATAGCTGGTGGTGGCTGGCAGCTCTCTTCTTCAGGGGATGGCGACATTTATCTGCTGGCCTGACCTGCTGTCTCAGGAGGTCTACTGCTTGCCCAGAGAATGAATCAGAGATGTCATGGAAGGATTACTGAGACTTATCTGGTCCTCTGACTACTACCCCAGGCTGCTCATCCATGTGGGCACCAATGATACTACTGGGCAGGGGGTGGGGGTGGACTCTGACCAGATCAAAGAAGTGACTACAGGGCTCTGGGTGCAAGGGTGAAGGGGCAGGGGCACAGGTCGTGTTCTTCTCAGTCCTCCAGTCAAAAGGGAAGGATCTGGGCAAGACTTCTTGCAGATCAATGTATGGTTGCAGAGATGTTGTCACTGGCAGGGTTTTAGCTTCCTCAATCATGGGACACTGCTCCAAGAAGGGTTGCTGGAAAGCAGTGGGATCCACCTGACGAAGAGGGAAGAGCATCTTCGCAGACAGGTTTGCTAACCTGGTGAGGAGGGCTTGAAAACTAGGCAATGGAGACCAAAACCCTGGGGTAAATGGGTGACCTGGAGGAAGCACAAGCAAGATGGGGCTACAAGGGAGGCCTTCTCATTCTTTCTGAGAAACTAGGGCAGTCTGCTAGTTACCTCACATGTCTGTGCATGAAGCTCGAGGGGAAAAAAAAGCAGGAAGAACTAGAAGTCCTCACACAGTAACAGAATTGTGATGCAACTGGAATAACAGACTTGGGATAGCTCACATGACTGGAGTACT
This sequence comes from Gavialis gangeticus, assembly GCF_001723915.1. Classification (NCBI taxonomy): domain Eukaryota; kingdom Metazoa; phylum Chordata; order Crocodylia; family Gavialidae; genus Gavialis; species Gavialis gangeticus. Next base: position 188,419,427 of record NW_017729022.1, on the reverse strand, counting down.
GTTGTGGATGGGTATAAAAACTGTTCAGGAAGGGGGGAAGAGATGAGGATGGAGTTGCTCTTTATGTAAAAGAGCTGTTTGCTTGCTCATAACTCCAGTATAAAACTGGAGATAGGCCTGTTGAAAAATCTCAGGGTTCGGGTCAGAGGGGAGAGCAATAAGGGTGATGTCATGGCAGCTGTCTGGTATAGACCACCAGACCAGGAGGATGAGGCTTTCCTTCAAACAACTGGTGGAAATTTCTGGATGACAGGCCCTAGTTTTCATGGGGGACTTGTCACCCGGACCTCTGCCAGAGGGAAATACAGTAGCGCACAGGCAATCCAGGAAGCTGGAAAGTGTTAGAGAGACCAACTAAGGGTCATGCTCTTCTTGACCTGTTGCTTGTAAACAGGGAAGAATTGGTGGGGCATATAGTGGTGAATGGCAACTTGGGCAGCAGTGATCATGAGATGATCGAGTTCAGCATCCCAAGGAAAGGAAGGAAGAGCAGCAGCAGCACAGTAAGGACCCTGAACTTCAGAAAACAAAGAATTTGCCTCACTCGAGGAATTGATAGGATCCCCCAGGAGTCCAGGAGAGCTGGCTGTACTTTAAAGAAACCTTACTGAGGGTGCAGGAATGAGCCATCTTGATGTACAGGAAGACTAGCAAGTATGGCAGAAGACCAGCTTGGCTTAGCAGGGAACTCAGTTAGCTAAAACTAAAAAAGGAAGCTTACAGGTGGAAACTTGGCCAAACAACTAGGGAGGAGTATAAGAATATTGCTGGGGCATGCAGAGATGAAGTCAGGAAGGGCAAAGCTCAATTGGAGTTGTAGTTAGCAAGGGATGTGAATGGTAACAAGAATGATTTCTACAAGCATGTCAGGAACAAGAACAGGATCAGAGAAAAAAAAAAAAAAGTGTGGGTCCTTTACTGCATGAGGGAGGCAACCTAGGAACAGAGGATGCAGAAAATGCTAAAGTACTTGATGCTTTTTCACTTCAGTCTTCACAGGCAAGGTCAGCTCCCAGACTACTGCACCTGGAAGCACAGTCTGGGGAGGAGGTGAGCAGCCAGCCGTGGCAAAAGAACAGGTTCAGGAATATTTAGAAGAGCTGGATGTGTACAACCCCATTAGGCCAGAAAGTGTACTTGAGGATGCTGAGGAAGTTAGCTGATGCAATTGCAGAGCCATTGGCTATTATCTTTGAAAAGCCTGTGGTGATTGGGAGAGGTCCTCGATGATTGGAAGAGGGCAAATACAATTCTCATCTTTAAGAAAGGGCAGGAGCAGGAACCAGGGAACTACAGACCAGTCAGTCTCATCACAGTCTCTGGAAAATCATGAAGTAGGTCGTCATCAAATCCATTTAAGTATTTGTAGGAGAAGGTGATTAGGAACAGTTAGCATGGATTCACCAAGCACAAGTAATGCCTGACTGTTTTGATTGCCTTCTATTACAGGATGACTGGCTCCGAGGATGCAGGAAGAACAATGGACATGGCATCCTTTGATTTTTAGCAAGGTTTTTGATATTGTATTCCACAACACTCTTGCAAGCAAGCTAAGGAAGTACGGGTTGGATGAATGGACAGAAAGGTGGAACCTGGCTGGATTGTCAGGCTCAAAGGCTAGTAATCAATGGCTCAATGTCATTCAGAAGCCAGTATTAAAAAGTGGAGCGCCCCAGGGGCTGGTTTTGTTCAATATCAACAATCTGGGAAATGGGATAGATTGCACCCTCAGCAAGTTTGCAGATGACACCAAGATGAGGGGTGGGGGCGAGTAGTAGATATGTGGAGGGTAGGGTTAGGATTCAGAGAGACCTCAACAAATTGGGGGATTGGGTCAAAAGGAGTCTCATGGAGTTCCACAAGGACCATTAAAAAAAGTCCTGTACTTAGGATGGAACAGTACCATGCACAAGTACAGGCTGGGGGCTGACTGACTAAGCAGCAGCTCTGCAGAAGAGGACCTGGGGGTTACAGTAGACAGTAAGCTGAATATAAAAGCTAACAGTGTGCCCCTGTTGAGAAGAAGGCTAACAGCACACTGGCTTGCATTGGCAGAAGTATTGCCAGCAGATTGAGGGAAGTGATTATTTCCCTCCATCTAGCTCTAGCGAGGCAACATTTGGAGTACTGTGTCTAGTTTTCAGCCCCCCTCCCACTAAAAAAAGATCAGGACTCTTTCCAGTTGGTCCACCAGAGGGCAACAAGAATGGTTGGAGGGCTGGGGCACATGATTTCTGAGAGGCAATAGAATTGGGCTTATTAAATCCCCCCCTCAATCTTTTCTCCAGACTAAATAACAGCCTTCAACTACCTGAGGGTGGTTGCAAAGAGGGTAGAGCTAGAATGTTCTCAGTGATGGCAGATAATTTGACCAGGAGCAATGGTTTCAAGGTGCAGCAAGGGACATCTGGGTAGATAGGAGGAAGAACTCACAGGGAGCATTGTAAAGCCCTGGGAGAGGCTACCCAGAGAGCTGGTGTAATTTTAAGATGCAGGTAGACAAAGCATTGGCTGGGATGATCTAGTTAGGGCTGGTCCTGCTTTGAACAGGGGGTTAGACTAGGTGACCCCCTGAGGTCCCTTCCAACCCTAATTTTCTATGGGTGCCTATACATATGCAGTACGGCTACAATTATAACATGTCAGAGCAGGCTTGATCGAGTCTGCTGGAGCGTGGTAATTACTGCACTCTAGCACGTCTCAGTGATGAAAAATGGCAACAGGGGCACTTTAACTAAAGCTCATTCAACAAGCTTTAGTTAAAAACACCTCTGCAGCCATTTTTTTAGTATGGAGAATCTGATACAAGATGCTCCAGGTGCTTCAGACTGTCAAGGATATCATTCTTGGGATGCACTTTCATCCCTTTTTAAAAGATGGGTACTTCATTTGCTTCTCTGTCATGTGGAACCTCATCCAGCTGCTACAAGTTCTGAAGCCAATGGCTCTGCAATCACTTCAGTGAATTCTTTAGTCCTCTAGGACACATCTCATTGAGCCCAGATTGGTCAAGTAATTTCCAACCTATTGGGCACATCCACATATGCCCCTCCACCCCCCATGGGGCAGTTGGTACTGTGCTGTTGCTTAGTACTGAGGAAGTACTAAGTAATGGTGCAGTAACAGCCATTACTATGCTGTCCCAGCAGTGCACATTATTTTTTAGACACTAAGTCGCCATAGTGAGGTAGCTCATCGCTAGAGCAATGTAGCATCAATATCATGGTTTGTGCCTGCTGAGGCTACGTCACCACGGCTTCTCTAGATCTAGGTCAATTATCTCCATCCCTAGTGTTACTGCTAAACTATGCTTGTCATCTGATAACTAAACCTTATTCAGGAAGACTGAAGTAAAAAGACACTAAATACCTCTCCCTTCTTTGCACCACCCATTATTAGATTATCCTAATGCTTTCTTAAGTCTTCCTCTTACAGCTACCAAAGGGCATAAAATAGCAAAAAAAAAAAAAAAACCAAAACAAAAAACAAAAAAAACCCTAAAAAACACCATTTTACAAGTATGTTAGAAGTATCTCAATTCATGCATTGGCCTTTTCCCTGTGTGCCCATGAAGTATTCTTATACTTTTTCCCTAGTAATATAAACAAAGTTTCCACTTTTCTTAAGTTTCATTCTTGAATTGTAACTCATTGAAGAGTTTGCCATTTAGGTAGTCAATATCTTGCTGCATTTCCCTCTCTTTTCTTCATAAAGCATGTTCTTGCACTACCAATATAATCTTTTTTTGGACTCCCTTTCCCCTCCCAACCTACTTGTCTCAGTTGAGACCAGTCCACCCATTCTCAGAGTATGTTGGCTTCTTTGAAATTGAAGAGATTCAGGGAAATTAAGCAAATCTGAAGTTGAAGGGATATCCTTTGCTGCTTTTCACATATTAAATTCCAGACTCTCTTCAAGACAGTACATCTTTAAACACATTTAATATAACCCAAAATGTTCAACATAAACAAGTTTGTTTTCATAAAGATGTGTTGTTACATAAAAACAAGTTGTTACATAAAGATGGACAAACAGGAGGATGTATTCTGTTAATTAGCCTCCATAGCAAGAAGAGACATGGTTGGTAAGTCTGCAGAAAACTGAAAAACACTGTCATGTCCCATGACGGTAAAAATATGAATGACAAATTCTGAAGGACATTCTAAGAAACTATGTAAGTATACAATGACGCAGCAATGCAGCTGCTGACAGATGAAACTCTTATGCTCTCTCTAGGTGTACCATTGATTTTTCCAACACAGAAAATATATTTCTGCTCAAAGTATACATGAGACAACTTGCTTACCTTGGCATACATTATGTTCACTTTGCTCATACCCAGTTGCACATTGTATTTGATGAGTTGGATTTGGAGGTCCTTGCTGAACATCCACAGGTGTACGTCGAATTACACTGTTCCGTCCACCAGCGGAATCAGCAGTTGCTGCATCTTGCTCATTTACAATAATTTGGGCTGTTCTAGGTAGACAGAGGTATCCTCCATAGTGGTTAACACATTTCATCCCACCCAA